>NC_048598.1:191038808-191403808 GCF_003668045.3 Cricetulus griseus
GGTGAGGGGAGGGAGAGGGAGAAGGGACTTACATGTGAAACAAGCTTGTTCCCTAACTAGAACTAATAAATAAATTTTAAAAAAAGAATTTATACAATACATAACATTCTTTTGCTTTACTGGATGAAAATGATAAACCATGTGTAAACCTTTAAAGGACAGAATAGGTGGTTTTGATGGATTTGAACTTTTAAACTGCTAATGGCAATATGCAGATGTCATCCTACTGAGCACATAATATCAAAGCTCAATCGCATGTATTCTTAAAAGAAATGTTTCTAAACAATAAATTAATTCATAACCATTTAAAAACTTGAACATGCATATTCAAATTTAAAGCCTACATAAAAACATATAATTTTAATACATAAAAGGCTAAAAAAAAAAAACCTAAGTAAATCTTATCAAATATCACGATAACTGTGCTTCTCTAGAAGTCTGTTGGTTTTAGGGATGTATGTATAATGTAAAGACAGAGCAGAATTTTTTTACCCAATTATGCAAATGTGAGAACTTCACTCATATGTCAGTTTTGTGACTGGCAGAGCAAAGTTATCAGAACATCATGATACCTGTTATCATAAAATTAAATTTTTATGATCTTGGGAAAACTAACCTTCCTGGAATTATTTCCTTATATAATAAAAGTCAATTACAACATGACTATCATACAAATTTAAATTTGTATAATTTACCAATTTACTGTGCAAATGACCACTTAATAATGACCACAACATATCTTTCTCTACATTACCCTTGAGTACATAGAAGGAACAGCACCTTGCCCACATCTTCACTGGTCTTGTCCTAAAACCTATGCTTCCTGTCGCCTTCCTCTCTCTGCTAGTAATTGACAACTCTGTTTTGACAAACTTCTAAGTCTATGAACTTCAGATTCATCCTTAGCTCCCCTGATTCCCTCACTCAACCCATCCTTTGGATCTACCTTCAAAACAGATCCCTAATCTGACCACTTGTCCCCTCCCCCACTACTACATAGTCTAAGCCACCATCAACTCCAGCTTAAATTATCCCAATAACCTTTACCTAGTCTGATTCCTCGTTGCTCCTCTCTTATCCTCCACTAGAAAGCCAGAGAGATTCTCTCAAGAATTAATAACCTCCTTTCAGCTCAGATCTCTCTATGGCTTTCTTGAGTCTCACTCAGAGTCCAAGTTGTTTTGCAATTTACAGGATCTGCTCAGAAATCCTCCTTAGTCCAGATTTCCACATGGTGGCGCCCTGACCTCTTGTAAGCCCGGACTCTGAGACCTTTATTTATTTATTTATTTATTTATTTATTTATTTATTTATAAATTGGAAACAAGCTTCTTTTACATGTCAATCCCAGTTCCCTCTCCCTCCCCTCCTCCCTGCCCCTCCCCAACCCCCTATTCCATCCCCTTTTTAAAATGAGTCGTCCCCAACAGTTCTATTTTAAACTACTTCAAAAGTAAATGTTACACATTCTACTCTTTAAAAGAGCATTATGAATATGCAAATGACATGCTCCCTAACACATTTACCCCAAGTTCACCAACCCCTGGAGAAGCTTAGGCTATCACCCAACATGCAGCACAGCCCTTTGAATATGGTCTATATCCCCCAAATAGAGAATTTTTTTGAGGCTTTGAGAACTTTTGTTCTCTGTAACTGTAACTCTGACTCTGAACACATAGCATGCATTCAGGACAGAACTTTCTGCTCTTAGTGTTCTCTCTCTTCCTACATACTTTCAACAGCTCCTAAAAGGTGGTGTCAAGATATTTTAAGGAGCTGGGTGGTGGTGGTGGCACACGCCTTTAATCCCAGCACTCGGGAGGCAGAGCCAGGAGGATATCTGTGAGTTCGAGGCCAGCCTGGTCTACAAAGCTACACAGAGAAACCCTGTCTCAAAAAATCAAAAAATAATTTTTTAAGGTAGGCCCTAAAGATTAGGGATTGGCAGAATCAGACAAAAGGCAAGGCTAAACACACAGGTACATATTCTCACTCTTCTTTCAATTATGTCCATACAAAGCTGCTCTTGCTATGCTCTACCCCAACAACTATCACCACTATTTATATTCTGCACCCATATTCCTTGCTTCATCTGGTGCAGAGAAACAGATAGCACCCATCAGGTGGAAGTAACATACCTAATACTCCATCAGAAGGAACAGCAGAGTGTTGAACTGTTTGTGGCTGGCCACTGAGTGAATACCCTACAACCAACCAAAGCCCTCCTGGATACTGTCTTTCTCTTCACAGATCCCACATGTCCATTCACCATTAAGACATGGTTCATACCGACACTAAGCCTCATGGGGCAGTGAGGGAAATGTCACAGTGGCCTTTGATATGGCAAATGTTTATGCAATATGGTTACTTCCCATAAAGTCCACCACTTGCTTGTGTGGCTGGTTTTTGTTTTATTAAAAGTGTTGGCATCACACACGCACACAAATGTAATTATGTAAGTTTTTTTCAACTAGCTATCAATTGTGTATCTTAAAAGTCTTGGGCTGAGAGAAAAAGAGAAGGCATGTTAAGGCCGAGGATATAATTAGACTCTGAAACCAGCCTTCCTATCACCCTTGTTTTCCTGTTTCCAGAATAAACATTCATTCCATACTAACCATTTGGAATCTGGAGACACATTTTTTAAAACAAAAATCTGATGGCCAATATAGAGACTTACAGGTTTGAAAAGCATAGCTTTTATTTAGAAACAGAAAGGACTTTGTAATCAAATAAATTATGAGAGCCACATTATGCATTCCAGTTCACATGGGTTGCTGTTTTAAGTAACAAGAGCTGCTTCCCGGCCCCTAACGTCACTATATCCTGGGTTTGCACAGAGGCAAACTGCATGCAAAGTAGAACAAGAAGAGCTTCCAGCTTCGTCTTCTTACTGTATGACTTAACCTTGACTCTCGCAGCAATATTTGCCCCAACTATTTGGCATTTAATTTCAAGAAATCCTCAAGTCTTATCAGGATTTCAATCTTTCTCTTGTTGTGCTGACTTCAACATCTGGGACTGTCCACTGTTAAGAAACCAGCACAGACTATGAGATTTCATCACTGCTTAAAAAAAGAAAAGAATTAATTTCTAAACACATTTTCTGAAATGTGGTATAATAAATTTCATACTTACCAATTAGTGTTTTCCTCCACAGAGTCACACCCTCTGACAAACATCATGAAATGCATGCTCCTGGGATAAGGAAGTGTGCAACCTCATGGACCTTGGGAGACGCTGAGAAGTAAACCCCTCCATTTGCTTAGGTGCAGGCCTAAAGGCCAGGTACCACTCCTATTATATACTATTCTTTGGCAGGCAGCCCAGTCTAAACTTCACAAATGAGATGAGGTGTTTCATCAGGGCGTAACGGGACATTCCAAAGTGTTTAAAACCAGTCCTATTGAAGGACGGAGGGCATGCTAGGCACTTCTGCAATGCATTCTGGTCAGTATTTTATAAAATAGTGTGTTGCCTCCTTTGCAGAGAGGGAAATAACTGTCTCCAGTGAACCTTTATTATATCCATCAAAAATTGTTTTCTCTTCACAATGTACAACAGAGAGAAGCATTAGATCCACATGGTCTACAATTACTAAGTAAAACTGAAAAGTACATTACAATACTGATTGTTTCAACTTAGATAATAGGAACTTAAATATTTGGGGGATTAAGGGACATTAATGTGGTCACTTTCAGTAATTAACAGTAGGTGGCAGCTCTTTTATTACAGAATTACAACATTTACAAAAGACTAAATCTGAGCTATAGATAAACAGATGGAACGTGCCAACTCTAAAATGCCTGTAACAATTTCCTCCCATACTTCATTCTCTTCCTCATCCCAAACCAAAAGAAAGAGCTGAGAGGAGAGCTAGCTAAGAAGAGCAGGTCAAGCAGGAAGAGAGATGCACTGCAGATAATAAACCAGAACAATGAAGAGATGCATGCAGCCCTTCTTTAAATCCACACTTCAGTGAGGAAGCAGAGAACTGATGAGGATATATACAAACAATATCCTAAAATCCCTTTTGTAAAGGGAATAGCAATGGTCACTCTTACACCATTGGAAATGGGAGAATAAATGCCCTGACAAGCAAAAATATAGGGTCACCAATAAAAAGAAAAAGAAAAAAGAGGAGGAGGACGACAAGGAGGCGTGGGAGAATCAAGGTCTTAAAACTGCACTTTCAGCAGTTTTATAAGTCGTTCTTATACATAATATATTAGAAACATGGATTTCATAGTTCCAATTTAAAATGTAAAGTAACAATTTAACACTTTGCAAAATATGTGTTTTTTATATGTGTATTTAATACCTACAATAACCACTTCATATGATCCATAAAGTATTTAATTAGTTAAATATTTTGTGAGGAAAAACCTATAAACTGCTTTCCTTAGTGAACAGTAGTCATGGAAAGTCTAGTGATTTCTATAAGCATATGGAAAGTGTTTTCCTAATAGTCATATTTTTTCTATCTTAAACTTATTCCCTACAACATTCTAGTAAGAATCGTCTTTTTAGGTTTCTATAAATAAGTTTATTAACAGTATGCCACTGACAGAAATGAAACCCAACAAGTTCCTAACAAGCAAGTTGAAAAGCATCAATAATCAAAAGGCTAACACTAGGTGGTGCATGAAACTGCCTCAAAGTGGAGTGGGGGACCCAAACACAAATAACTAAACACACACACACACACACACACACACACACACACACACACACACACACACGGAAAGATGGAAAGGAAAAAAGGAGAAGGGAGGGAAAAGGAGAGGAGGGGATGGAAGTGAAGGGGAGGGGAGGGAAGAGAAGGGGAGGGGAGGGCAGGACAGGGGAGGGCAGGACAGGGGAGGGCAGGGCAAGGAAAGGGAAGGGAAAGGAAGGAAAGGAAAGGGAAAGGGAAAGGGAAGGGAAGGGAAGGGAAGGGAAGGGAAGGGAAGGGAAAGGGAAGGGAAGGGAAAGGGAAAGGGGAAGGGGAAGGGAAGGGAAGGGAAAGGGAAGGGAAAGGGAAAGGGAAGGAAGGGAAGGGAAGGAAAGGGAAGGGAAAGGAAGGGAAAGGGAAAGGGAAGGGAAGGGAAAGGGAAAGGGAAGGGAAGGGAAGGGAAGGGAAGGAAGGGAAGGGAAAAGGAAGGAAAAGGAAGAAGGGAAGGAAAGAAGGGAAGGGGAAAGAAGGAAGGGAAGGGAAGGGAAGGGGAAGGGAAGGGAAGGGAAGGGAAGGGAAGGGAAGGGAAGGGAAGGGAAGGGAAGGGAAGGGAAGGGAAGGTCACATAAGAAAAGCAAAACAACCAAAAGTTCACACCACTTGGGTTGGGTAGCCCAGTATCTGGGAGATGGAGGCTCCAAATCCCAGACCAGAAACAAAACAACTATATATATTAAAAAAAAAAAAAACCAAGCAAACAAACAAACAAAAAAACAGTTGGGCATTGTGGAGGCAAAGGAATTAGAGTCATCCTTAACTATATTGAGTGAAGCCTGGGGCCCATGAGCCCCCTCAAAAACTAAGAAAACTGCAACAAAGCTTTTGCAGACTGGGGAATCAGATGTGGCCCTGGGGGTATGCAGGATGCCCTCCCTAGGCATTCAGGAATCCTTGGAGTCTAGTTCATTGTAGTACATGCCATTTCTGCCTTAGTAACAGATATGCAGGTAGAGACCTAGAACCTCCTCAAGGCTTTCAGAGCTGTGGGGTGGGGAGCACCCTGACCACAGTGGGGGGTGGGCAGGCTGTCCTGTGTCCTTGGAAGTCTCCAGCTGGGCCCTGCTCTCCTAGTGTGCTCTCTTAGAAGCAAAGAGTACTCCTCTGTGGATGGCAAGAAGGCTGTCCTCCATTCTCGCTGTAGGCAGTGGTAGTCAAACACCTTGGAAGAATAGAACACAAGGTTTAGACAGGTAGGGTGGGGTGCAAGCTCACAGATACACTTCTGTTCCTAATTGTGTCTGTGCCAATAGAACCAGGTCTCAACGTGATCCTTCAGATTGAGTCCAGAGGCCAGGACCTTCCTTGCAAGCCTCCAGGACAGGGTAGGGCTCCATTCTGAAGTGTCTCTTCAGCTCCTGGTTGTTATGAAATAATCTTTTTGTACACTACAAAGATGTGTCTTTGCCAAGGTGTCTTCTGATTGGTTTAATAAAGAGCTGAATGGCCAATAGCTAGGCAGGAAGGAGTTAGGCGAGACTTCCAGGCAGATAGAGAGAGAACAGGGAAGATGAATCTAGGTTCAGGAGAGTCACCAGCCAGATGCAGACAAAGTAAGACATGCAGGAGAGGTAAAAGCCACAAGCCTCGTGGCAACACATAGTTTGATAGAAATGATAAGAGCTAGTTAGCAACAAGCCTAAGTAAGCTAAGGCCAAGCTTTTATAATTAATAAATCTCCATGTCATTTTTTTGTGAGCTGGAGGCCCAAAGAAAAACCTGTCTACACCTGGTGCTGCCCCCTACTCTGCCTACGGTGTTGATGAGCCAGGACACAGTAGGGTAGGAAATACTGAGGCACTTCCATCTTGACTCTTGCTCAGTCAGATCTGGTGTTTTCAATTTCATTCACATTTTCTAAGGACTGAGCAGTTTAGAAAAGTCAAGGATCTTCAATCTTCAAATGATTTGAACACTCAGGAAATAGCCAGTCACTTTCAAGGATTATGCTGACTGCTAGAGATTTAGCAATCAATCAAGACCTGCAGCATACCTTACATTCCAATAATAGTGCTAGTTCTGTTGTTAAAATTGTGATGAGAGCTGCCGGGTGTTGGTGGCCTTTAATTTCAGCACTTGGGAGGTAGAGGCAGGTGGATACCTGTGAGTTCGAGGCCAGCCTGGTCTATAAAGCAAGTTCTAGGACAACCTCCAAAGCAATGCAGAGAAATCCTATCTCAAAAAACCAAAAGAAAACAAAAAACAAAACACAAAAACAAAGAGTGATGAGAGCTGGGCAGTGATAGCACATGCCTTTAATTCCAGCACTTGGGAGGCAGAGGCAGGCGGATCTCTGTAAGTTCGAGGCCAGTCTGGTCTACAGAGCTAATTCCAGGACAGCCAGAGAAACACTGTCTCAGAAAAAAAAAAAAATTTGTGATGAGAGCTAAGGATTAGAAGTTCACCATGAGAGCCCTAGCATATAATATCTGAGGAATCAGAGAAAGCTTTCCTGAGAAGTAACAACTGTGTAAAGACAAAGGGAAACCAGGGTGGAACAGGAGGACGCAGGAAAGCAAGAAGCATAATAAAGCATCCAGCACTGGGGAGTATGGAGAAACATGCTGAATATGAGAACTTCAAGAGGAGCAAAGAGGTGGGTTTGCTTTGGCAGTGACAGGCTGCTCAATTAGGCAAAACCTCAGACCCTTTAAACACAAGAAGACACACAGTGCAATTTTAAATACTTTGAAATGTCCTGCCTACTAAGAGTTGAAATGGAATTAGAATTAGAGAAGCAGCATACCACAAGAGGGAAGCAAGGACTAGGGTAACCCTGAAAATCTACTGTGCTTCCCAGAGCAAACCATCACAACTGCTGGCACCAACATGGGCACAGTGTGGCTGGGGAAAGTGGACATATTAAAGAAGGATTTATGATATAAAACAAACAAGACTACATAAGAGAGTAAGTGGTCTAAGAACCAAAGGTACCTGGATAATTCTTGAGCTGGGAGAACACTGAAACACCTTAAGAGAGAAGACAGTGAAAGAAACCCAGATGTTGGTGAAGGTATCAGACCCTCACCCAGACCCCTGCATTAGCAGCCATGACAGGCTGCAGAAAAGACCCAGCAAGATGTAGGCCTCTGACTCAGCACATGTTTGACCTTGCTGGACCTGCCCTAGTCACTAGGAGGTCAGATACCCTCCACGTGGCAAGGAACCAATCAGAAGTTAGCTGGCAGACTTGGACATGCTTTATGTGCTTTATGGTAAAAGAGGCATAACAGTGACATGCAGAGCATAGCAACCAGTTGACCAATCAACACAGGACAGGTGGCCCAAGCCTAGAAGTGCACCAATCCTTAGACTGTTGTGTACCCTAGACACTCCCCTTGCTCTAACAAATAAATTCCCTGCCTCAAAGTCCCTTGGGTCCTTCTTGCCCACTCAAGGGATGAAGGAACCCAGTTAACTTGTTAAACAATAAAAGACTCTTTGCTTTTGCATTGGAATGGGTCTCTTGGTGACATTGGGGTTCAGAATTTGGACACAACAGATGGAAATGCCATGAGTAGGACAGCAAGATGGCTCCATGGGTAAATAAGCCTGATGGTCTATGTTTGATTCCCCAATACCCACATAGTAGAAGGAGAGTGTCAACTCTTGCCAACTTGCACACATACACACACACACACACACACACACCACACACACAACACACCACGAAATGCACCAAACACAACACACACACACACACACACAAAAAAAAAAAAAAAAAAAAAAAAAAAAAAAGTAAACCAACAAAAAGAAATTCCATGAGCTCAGGTTTAGGTCTGCTAACTTGAGGCATAAATAGATATCACAAGCCAACACCATGTATACCGATTTCATAGTCTTTAAGTGGCCTAGTTTCTTATCAACTTGATACAAGCTAGAGCTATCTGGGAAAAGGAACTTAAGCTGACAAAATGTCTTTATCAAATTACCTGCAGACAAACCTGTAGGATATTTTCTTGATTAAATGTGTGGGAGGGCTCAGCATGTGGGAAGTGGTGCTACCTCTCAGCATGTGGCCCTTGCTGGTATAAAAAAGCAGGCTGAGTGAGCCATGGAAAGTAAGCCAGTAAGCAGTGTTCTCTCAGAGCTTCTGCCTCCAGGTTCCTGCCTAGACTTCCCTCATTGGATGTGACTCAAGAAAGGGAAACCAAATAAACCCTTTCCTCCCCAGGCTGCCTTTGGTCAGGGTGTTTATCATAGCAATAGAAAACCTGAGTAAGACAGTAAGTGAATTCATATAGATGAGTTTAAAGACATGGGTTTATGCAGTTTCCTAAAGAGAAAATGAAGATAAAAGTGGTGGTGGTCTGGAGCTATGGTCAGTGGTTAAGAGCACTGGCTGCTCTTGCAGAGGTTCAATTGCTAGCATCCACATGGTGGCTTACAACCACCTGTAACTTCCTTTCCAAAGAGAATCCAATACCCTCTTCTGATGAGCACCAAGCATGTACCTAGTGCACATACATACATGCAGACAAAACATTCATACATAAATAAAAATTTAAAAAAAGAAATAATGTTTATATATGGAGATCTGCAACAATCTTTGACAAAATATTTAATTATAGGTTCTGGAGTGTTCCTAACATAGCATTAGAAATTAATTAATTGGCCTGTGTGAGTGCAAGGGTAATTACAGGAATAGCAGAGGGAGATATGCATGCCTAAAACCTAAGCAGTTACATAAATAAAAAATTTAAAGTTAACATTCTGGGGGCTAGAAAGATGCCCTAAAGTTAAGTGTACATACTGCTCTTCCAGAGTTTGGTTCCCAGAAATCACACAAGAAGCTACCTGTTACTCCAGTTCCAGGTTCTCCTCAGGCACCTGCATTACATATGCACATACTTACATACATAAATTAAGTCTCAATATTAACATTCTGAAATTGAAAAACAAGGAAAAATAAAGAGAACTTCCTCTTTTAGTAATGGCAGATGGGGTGATTCTTATCAATACTCCCAACAAGGATCATTTTTAAAAATCTAGACAAAAATATAAAAACTGTCTCCAAGAAAACACATAGAAAGGTTACCCACTGGGCCCCAAGAAACTATGCAAATAAATACAGACAAGCAAGCATGTAATTTTGAATAGTTTCTTTTCAGTAATTGTTCGTTCTAGAGGAGGGTTAGGAGAGGCTGGCAGCTTAAGAGACTACAACTTCTCTGCTAGGCTTCTAGGCGCCTTGAGAGCCCTCTTTCCATCAGAGAAGAGCACTTGGATAAATGCCTGAAGCAACTGAGAGAAGAGGTGTATTTTGGCTCAGAGCTTCAGTCAACAGGTGGCTGCTTCTATTACCTGTTATGATACAAAACATTAAGGCTGAGAGAGTGGAATGACCAGCAAGGGGAGTTGGAGCTGCTTACTCATGAATGAGAGAAAGGGGAGAAAAGGGAGCTAGCATCTAAGTTTCCTCAGAGATTGAAACATTCCATCTTGTAGGAATGCCCCTTAAGCAGGAAGGTAAATAACTCCCTGAGACTAACCAGATTCACTAGGCCCCTCCCTCCCAGAGTAAACAATACAGCTGCAAGACTTTCAGGGAGAGAAGCTACAAAGAGACCAGAGCAGCTGCTTGGGAGAAACAAACCAGCCAAGCTGCCTGAAGAGATTTAAACCAAAGTTACCTGGAAAGAAAGAACTGTCCAACCTGCTGAACTGCCTGCAAACTGTCAGTTTGTTCCAGGTTTCCCAGCTTTTATGAACCCATGCAGGGGTGGACCTTGGTAATGCAGGTGTCCCAGTCACTTCTGTTCCTGTAAGTAAACCCTCACCCATACTCCTGTAAGTAACCCCAATAAAACTCACTGCATCATCAAGTTGGACTTTGGTGGTATTCACACTTTATTCTGTCATGGGCTCCTTGTCTGGGGTGAACAGATGTTTGCTGCATCCCCCCAGAGATAAGTGTTGTCATACAGCAGAGGGAGAAGTTCCAGGAACAGGATTCTTCAAGGACACATACCTAGTGACTTGTTTCTTCTGAGCAGGTCCCACTTTTGAGTAACCCTATGATCATCACCTATGATCATCAATGGATGACCTACTGATAAAGTTATCACTCTTGTGATTCAATCACCTCTCAACAATGCCACCTTGAGAGCCCTCTTTCCATCAGAGAAGAGCACTTCCATAAATGCCTGAAGCAACTGAGAGAAGAGGTGTATTTTGGCTCAGAGCTTCAACAATGCCACCAGCTGGGAACTAAGTCTTCAATCCAAGTACCTTGAGGTTATTTTATATCTGAATCATAATACATCCTATACTTGAAACAGGATGACAAGAGACTTTAGGACAATACCTAAATAGTTAGCTAGAAGAAAAATAATGCCTTCCAAATGAAGCCTCAAATCATGCCATAATATCCAGGCAGATGAGAAGAATAGACAGTACGAAAAAGAATCGGCAAAACAGCAGGAAATAGAAACACACTGGGCAGGCATGGTGGCACAGGCCTGTAATCCCAAGCACTCCAGAGGCAGAGACAGGCAGATCTCTGTGAACTTGAAGCCAGCCTTTTCTAGAAAAAATTCAAGCCAGCCAGGGCCACATAGTGAGAACCTGTCTCAAAAACAAACATACTAGGAGTTCCAGGTCCTGATGCTATCAGATACATTGCCTGGCTAAAGAAAGCAAAAAATACAATTAAGAATTTCAACAGAAAATTCTAATATATTCAAATGGATTGTAGAAGATTTACAAAAGTTAAATAGAATTTCCAGACCAGAAAAATATAGTAATCAAGATTAAAATTAGGTTAGACACAAACTAGTGAATTGGACAATGGGTCAGGACTAAATAGTTAACATAAATCACAAAGAGGAAAAATGACAGAAAAAGTAAAAGACAAAATACACTAAGAAAAGGTCTAATTATATGAGAAATGGGAACCCTAGAAGAAATGAAGTAGACGTACATTGGGAAAGATGATAGCTCAGAGTTTCCCAAACTTAGCAATATAAAATAAACCACAGATTAGAGAAACCATATGTGTGCCCCCCCCAAAAAAAACCCTACCAGTAAGCACTCTAAAATCCTGTACCAAATGAAATATGTTTAGAATGAGCCTGAAGTACAGGTATGGTGGTGTACATCTATAATACCAGCACTAGGGAATCTGAGGAACAGAATTTTACAAGTTCAAGACCAGCCTAGAATACATAGTAAAAACGCTGTCTCATAAAGACAGAAGTATTATCCCATGGGTATGCTGCTACAATTTATTTATCTATTACCTATGGGTGTATATTTCACTTGTTTTCATCTTTAGCTTCAAGTAACTAACCATGACCTTCAATGCCTTCATGATCAAGTCTCTATGGAAACATAAGTGTCAGCCTTAATCCACAGAAGGGAATCAGCTGAGTGACATACTAAGTACATATTTAAATTTTTGAGAATCAGTCTTCCCATGTGATTGAGTCATTTCACATTCCCACCAGCAGTGTGTTTCTAACCAGAAATTCAATTCTTGCCTGTGCTCCTCCTAGTACTATTTCCTGCCCCTTTATTTCTGGCTGCTCTCAAGACTGCCTTATTTTCCCTTGTCTTCAGCAGTTTTATCATCGTGCTCCTGGGAGAGAAAGTCTATGTTTGCATACGTGTGTTTGTGTGTGAATACATGCATTTGTGTGTTTCTCCTGTTTGGTGTTCTTATATTCTTGGCACTGTGGTTTCTTGTCTTTTACTTATTTCAGAGTCTTAGCCATTACATCTTTCATTTTCTCTTTTGTCTTTCTGAGATTCAGCCTGTATACTGGTCACTTCTCTGCTAAGTTTTACACTCTGTTGTCTTTGAGGTTGGCTTCGATAACTCCTGTCTTCATGTTCACGGGTTCCCCAGTGTGTCCAAACTTCCAATAAACACATGCTCCATGTCTGGCATTACTGTTTACTTCTAGCATTTCCATCTGATTATTTTATAGTACTACCTCTCTATTGAAATTCCTATATATCATGCATATCATTTTCCACCAAGTTAATCATGGTTATTCAATTTACCTATCTCATCTTTCTTGGGTCATCACTGATACTTGGTCATTTCCTTCCTTTATTTGGGGGGTTAGCATTTTTTGTTTGTTTGTTTTGGTTTTTCGAGACAGGGTTTCTCTGTGTAGCTTTGGAGCCTATCCTGGCACTCGCCCTGGAGACCAAGCTGGCCTCGAACTCAGAGATCTGCCTGCCTCTGCCTCCCGAGTGCTGGGATTAAAGGCGTGTGCCACCAACTCGTGGCTAGCAATTTTTTTTATTCATTACTATTCACTGGAAACAGATGCAACGGTTCTGAAACTGACATGCCTTCTCTCCAAGGTTATGGGGGGGGCAAATAAATCTACTCACTATCTCGCCTGAGTTTAAGTTTTATTGTTGCTATGGTAACCAATGGCATCACTGGTTTTAAATTACTTCAACATGGGCTAGGGAGATGGCTCAGCAATTAGGAGCACTGGCTGTTCTTCCAGAGGACCCAGGTTCAATCCTCAGCAACCATATGACAGCTCACAACTGTCTGTAACTCCAATTCCAGGGGATCTGACACTCCCGTACAGACATACATGTAGTCAAAAACATTAATGAACATGAAAAAATAATTTTTTTAAAAGAAAGAAAAACAGACAGCAGGGATGTTGACTTGGTGTTCAAAAATAAATAAATAAATAAATAAATAAATAAATAAAGTAAATTCCTCCAACAACGGGACACTGTTACTTTGTGTTTAGCATGTAGTCTGAAATGCCAAAGGTTTTTCCCCAATGACCCAACAGTATTCTCAAGCAGGGGTTTCTTTTCCTACTCTATCTTCCCTAGTAGTAAAGCACTGTTGCTTATGGCTCTATGTTGGGCTAGTAAGATAAGTGAAAGACTTGATTTTGTGTCTATTTAGTCAGGACCTTTGAGTCCAGGCTGCCAAGAATGGAGCTTTTTCAGTGTCCCAACTGACTAATTCTTGGAGCAGGGTAGTATCTGGTAGGGTCAAATTTGTTGTCACTCCCCCACTATGCTTTAATTGGGTGCAGAATCTTGGATCTAACATTTCCTGTCCTTCTCTCAAGGTCAAGAGGTGTATGTTTTCATTGTATTTCAGAAGCAACCACCATTGCATTGTTGTGGTATCTTTTCCAGAATAGGCTGCTGTTTGTTCTGACACTCCTACAGAAACAGTGAATCTTCACTCTACTGCTCTGGCCTGTGAGTGGCACTGGAGGGTACAAAGTCACAAGTTATCCCAATCTGACACACATCTGTGTGGTACACCTGCAACTAGTGCTCAGAAGGTAGAGACAGTGGGATTGTGAGTTCAAGTCTAGCCAGAGCAACACAGAAAGAATCTATATTAAACAAACAAACAAACAAACACGCCAGTGTCCCTATGTCCCACCTCCTTTAAGGGACTTGCTCTTTAGAATTCAACTCATGTAGCAGCCTTGTGTCTACCTGTGACAGGCTCAAGAAAAGGTATGAGCATGTGGATTTAGTAGCTAACCTAGTTTTAGAAGGAGAATAAACTTTCTTACCACTCTTCTACAACCACAGAGGGAGAGGAGCTAATGGTTTTTTGAGCCCAGGAATTGTTCTGCATTCTTTTAAGCTCAACTATACATTTAAAAGAATTTCAGAAAATCCAGCTCATTTTTCTTACAGGCAGGATGGATGACTAAATGACCAAGAAGAAAATATATGAACACTGTTCTTTACTAGAATTTTATGAAACACAAATCAAATTTTAGATCTATTAAAAGTATTAACTGCTGGGGACTGCAGAGATGGCTCAGAAGTTAAGAGTACTGGCTACTCTTCCAGAGGATCCAGGTTCAATTACCAGCAACCACATGGCAGCTCAAAACTAACTGTAACTCCAGGTCCAGGGGATCCGGAATCCTCACACAAACATCTATGAAGATAAAACACCAATGCACAGAAAATAAAAATTAAGTATTTAAAAAAAAACATTAACTGCTGAACATGGTGACTTAGGCAGGAGGATCAGGGGTTCAAGGCCATCCTTCAATGCATAGAGAATCTGAGGCCAGCCTGGATTACATCAGACCTTGTCTCTCAGAAAAAAAAAAAATCATTATCTCGCTTGTATTATTCTTCCTTTATGTCTAAGTATAAAGTAGTAATGTCAATCTATTTTATCCTTAAATACAAATAGCGATAAAATGAACAAAAACATAACACAGACATTGTCCTTGAAAGACTATGGTCAACATAATTTTATTTTACACTATAAAGCACAGAAGAGCAGTCCCCACTATCTGTCCCTGTTCCAATTCCTCCAGCTGTCTCCACTCTCTTTCTTGGTGAACTGGGAGACTCTTCTATAACTTCATACATCTAGACCACAAGGCCTCCTGCATGGCTGATCTTACCCTGATGCTGGAAACCTCCATTACCCTTACGCCACTGTGGGAATCCTTCCCTTTCCCTCTTTACCTGCCTGCAGTCAGAGTGTCAGCTAAAGGAATGCGATGCTCCACCACAGGCCATTTGTGACCTGCAGGGGTCCTGGAACATCATGTTCTGTTTCAGATGTATAATTGTACCGCTTTCATAAACCCCTTTTACTTTTCTCGGAATCTAAACTTTTATCTCTGAAATGCCAACTGTGGTGAGGAAGAGAGGAACGTTTCTTGAGATGCAAACCAAAGAAAATAGCAGTTTGTAGTGCTCATTTGTATTTGCTTATTCCTTAGTTAAGACGTTATTTCAGAGAACTATCAAAACCAATTATATTCTTTCATTTTTCTTAGAAACCTAACAAAGCATTACAGTCAAACATTGAGCTTTAAGGGCACATTTCCTCAGGTTTAAATGGGTATAATACATCAAATGGAGCTGACAATTGCTTAAGGCATGAAGCACAGCACCTGCCCCACATTAAGTGTTCTACAAATCATTATTGTTTGTCCATTCAAGTGTACTATTTCAAATAAGGCTTCTTCAAAAATGCATTCAACTTTTCATTCACAAATATCTTCATTTGCAAAGTAAATGCTTTCTTATCAAATTCAAAATGAGATCATTTAAGAACCTATCTCTATTCAGTACAAAATGCTGTATTATTTATATTGAAAGATATTTTAGGTATTTCTTACTGTAACTACTCACGAAAATAAAGTCACAAACAGTAGTAAAAGTAGAAGTGGTGGATCTTTGCACAATCAAAATATTGCTATATTATACCTACCAACTTTAATAACCAAATTTCATATTGATTTAATATACTATGTCTCTTTTATCATCTATTATATACTTCCACCTTCTCTTCTCACTCCTGTTTAGAAAGGAAATTTTGGAAATAAATGAAATGAGGTCAATTATAATCCTAATTTGTTGCTGGCATTTTAATATTTATTTTTATTATGTTTTTTATTTCATTTTTAGTTGTGTGTGTTTGCATGTGCATGTGCGCACATGTATGCACAGGAGTGCAGTGTCCACAGAGACCAGAAGAAGGCATCAGACCCCTCAGAGCTGGAGTTACAAATGGTTGTAAGCCATCCTGACTAGGTGCTTCCAACCACTCAGATTCTCTAGAAGAGCAGTATGCGTTCCTAACCTTGGAATCATCTCTCCAGCCCCTGCTGTTCTAAAGCTTAAATTTCTTCATCTTGGCCAGGTCTGGTGGTTCACACCTTTGATCCCAGCACTTGGGAAGCAGAGGCAAAAGGATCTTCATGAGTCTGAGGACAGCCTTGTCTACATAGAAAAATCCAGAACAGCTAGGACTACCTAGAGAGATCTTGTCTCAAAAAAGGATGGGGGTCAAAATTCTTCAACTCTAAAACAGTGAAAATAGTAGCCTTTAAAATATATTTTAATTAAGACACAGTAGTCATGATTAAATGCAAATTTGTTTTTTAAAAAAGCAAAATGTCACCAGTATAATTTTATAATGTGTAGGACAACATCACTTTTTCTCATGTTCTTTAAGGTGAAGCAAGGTAATCTGGAATCACAAATATGATAATGTCCTTGGGAATAATTGCTTCCTGCATGAAATACTTATTATTTGTATTTTTAAGTTTTCTCAAAGTGAATCATGAAAGACCAATATTATCAAGTACTCAGATTATTATCACCTAAGGACTCAACAGACCTTCTATAACACACTGAAAACCACCAGATGCTCACACCCACCATCTGGAAGCTGCTCCCAACCCCAACCCAAATGGAATTCATTCACTCTAATCCATTATGGAATTCTGTTCATCCTGCCTGATAAATTCAACTGAGACACATATGCACACCAGTCCACTGCTTTAATTCATCATTTTAATCCAACCTGCCATTGACTCCTAGAGGCCCAGTACTTAAGCTCTGTAACTGTCTCACTCTATCTAGTCTGTGCTCTATACATTAATCAAAATGGCACAAGATGTAAATGGATTAAGTAACTCTAATGTTCAAAGTCTCCAATAGCTTTCCACTGTCTTCAAAACCAAGGTCATTGACATTTGTCTAGCCTGTTTTCTACCCCTCCTACTAGCCCCAACCACACTTAACCTCTGTTTCATGAGGTTCTTGCATCTCAGGCCACCTGCTGCTGTCTTGGCCACAGTCTTGCTAAGAAGCTCTTCTTGTCCTCTCAATTCATGGAAGGTCTCCTGCTAACTTACTACTTTGTCTTGGTGTCCCAGTTTTGTTTTGTCTTTTACATTCAGGGCACTGTCACAAGTGACAGTCAGCCTTTTGTTTGATTACTTGTTAAAGTCTGGGTCACCTCTGCACTACAGCCTTCTAAACAACAAGTTCCCTGTCTTTTATTTATCTCTACATCAGTGTTTACAACTATGCCTTGCACCTGGCAAGTAGTGCCCAGTAAATAAATACAAGTGAGCATAAATGCCATAATTACTGAATGCTCACTGTGGCATACAATGTGGGTTTGCCACAAAATTAACTAAGAAATCACCAGGATAGCAAGGTGAACAAACCAACTATGAGAAATATATTATCACAGCTTATCACTGAAACAAGCCAGGTAGACCTGAAAATGTGCCAGCCTCAAATACCTTCATGTTCTTTGAGCACAGTGATTTTAAAATAGTCTGCAAATAGGCATAGTTTCACCGTTAAAATGCACTGATAAATGTTTGGCCATCATCCATTGTGTATGAAGCTGTCTACAAAAGCATATTCATCACTGTTGCCCCATAGAGTCTATCTCCTGTGCTTCACTTGAATGTTTTTATGCAAAGTCAGAATGACACAGTACTCTACTGCATGATGCTGACTCTTCACCCAACTGCATGACTTAAGAACTTTCCTGATGTGGGGTCCCACCTGAGACCAAGCTACCTTTTTTGTATCTCCTTCAAATAGTGCAGGCAAGAGAGATGGAGGTCCTAACAAATGCTTGCTTACTAGCTATCCTGAAGAAAGAATGAAGAGCTGGAGTTATAGCTTGGTGGAAGAGTACTTGCCTAGCTTTCACAAGCCCCAAGTTCGAGCCCCAGTACTGGGCTTGGGGATGTAATTCTCTGATATTAGTGATCGGGACATGGAGGCAGGAGAATCAACAGAAGCTCAGTGTCATCCTCAGCTACATACTGAGTTCTACACCAGCCTGGGCTAAATGAGATTCTGACTGGAAACTAATTAATTAAATAAAATAGAAGGAAATCATTCATCAATAAATAACAATTTTCTTAAAACAAATTCATTACTGGATACTTGTTTTGAATCCAATTAATCAGTTAATGTTCTGTATTAAACCATATCTTCGGCCAGACATAGTGAAACATGCCTTTAATCCCAGCACTCAGGAAAGAGAAGAAGGCAGAGCTCTGAGTTTGAGACTAGCCTGGTCTACAGAGAGTTCCAGGATAGCCAGGGCTATACAGAGAAGCCCTGTCTCAAAAAACAAAAAGCAACATATCTTCTATAACTCAAGCATACCTTATAGTTTCAGAAGATACATTTGAAATTGTGTATAAATACACTGTATATATGAAATGAATGCATATTTTCCTTTCTTCTTTTTTAAAAGGGAGGTGTTTTGATGCTGAAATGAACCCAGGTCCCCACACATGCAAAGTTTCTTAGGAGTTACTTAATTGCCTTCACTCTGAGCACATTAGCAAATTTGACAGAACTATTTGAGAACCTCCAAAGGTTTCTACTGTCTACTTTTCACCCTTTATTCTTGTTTTATGCAACTGGATGCTAGGGGATGAAAGATGATTGCTCTTGCAAAGGACCTGGATTCAATCCCAGAACCCAGATGGCAGCTTACACCTATCTATAACTGTAGTCCCAGGAGATCCTAATAACCTCTCTTGGCCTCTTTGGGAACCAAGCTCGAACTTTGGACACTCAGTCTGATCTCTGTGAACCAGACTTAGCCAACTCAACACAGTATGCAGAATGCTTGACATTTTTTACATTAAAATTAATTTTCTTACTTACATGAACTCCTTTCTACCATTTAAGTGGTGCCTCTGGCTGTCATAACAATGTTAGGTCAGTTAACACTACCAAAATTAAATGTACAAGTAGGCTTGATCTATATAAGTTTACTCACTTCAAAATTAGGCATGATTCTGGAAAAAAGACATAATAAAGCTTAATGCACTCATGAATCACTATGGTAGCCAGTAAGAATTCCTACTGTCTAATAGAAATGTGGACTTCTTATGAAAATGACATAAGTTGGAACCATGCTAAAAAGAATTCCAAAAAAAAAAAAAAAAACAAAACTCAAAGATAGGCTAATGATTATAGTTTTTAAATATGTATAAATTAATTTGTAAATAGTTATAACCAAATGGAAAACTGAAGGTAAGTAAATAAAACTCACTATTAGTAAATATTGTCTTCAATAGCAGGCAACCTCTGGTCCCATTAGTGGTTAAGGTGCTATAGAACACAAAGACTACTGTCTGGGCTGCTCACAAAATACTTGTTTTTTAGAAAGGAGTTATTTGCATGCATACAGGTGGGAATAAATAATAAATATTAATTATTAAATATCTAGCATGATATACTAATAATCAATAAGCATTATGTACTTGCAGAGAAATGTGACAGTAGAGAAAACTTTGTTTACAGCATGAAACTAATTCTCAAGAAAGTTAGGAAGGAATGAAATCCATGTAAACTAAAAATTGTGATGATCATAATGAACTTCATTTGAGGATTCCTCAGAAGTCACCACAAGCCCATCATGCAGGATCTTAGTTATTGACTATCAGTAGTGAAGACATAAAATTAGTGTGCTAATTTTTAAAAACAGTATCAAATGATATATCTATAATTTTATAAAGATGATTAAATTTTTAAGCTATTAAAAATCTACCTTTAAAATGTCTTTACTGAAAATCACCAAGGAATTCTTTTTAACTAATTTTCCTAAATATTCTATCACAATTTAAAATAAACATAATAACATTTCTTCTACTCTATTAGTAGGTGTAAAATATAAGCTATCAAAACTCTGATATTTTCTCTCAATAGTGACAACATACTACTTGGGGAAGAAGAGAAAAAAAGAGAAACTTAAATCTTATTTCATACCAACTTACTCTGACTTTGGGTAAGACTCTCCGGAGTGTCTCGGTAGGATTCTGTCGCATCAAAAGTGGAAGATTTGCAATCACACTTGTTCCTTGGATATCTTGACCAGCACTTATAAGGAAAATGCAAATTTTTAAATTTAAAATTAGGAGCTGAATTTTTAATTTAATGGATTAATTTGAAAAAATGACAGATTCTAATGACTTTCTACAATGTTTTAAATACATCATTGAGATACAAAAGTAAAACCAAATATAAAATTTTATTAAATAATCTTATAACAAATACATGTGGACATTACAGTTATGTTGAAGTAAAATTTCCTGTTTACATACATGTCATAAAGTGTCAACAATCTTAATACTTTAAGATTCTATCACATTTTGCTCTGTGATGTGACAGCTTACTATACTTTATGAAATATATAATAACAAAAGATAGTAAAATACTAATTATAACAACAACTAAAATAATCTAAGCAAAAACACAATGTTGAATGCACTGAAATGACTTGTAGAGACTGTCTTTGTGAATTGCAAGAAACTTGTGAAAGATACACTCAAAGCTCTTACAGGCTACTAGGACATTGTTTATACATGCCTTTTTGGCCTAGCATGCATTAAGGCTTTGTTCCCAAAATAATCTCTGTGGTTTTCTAGAGGCCTAAGTACTTTGGGAAATATTCAAATTCTTCTGGAAGAAACATTTCCATGAACTACAAAAACTTCTTTCAAGTACAGCCTGAGTGATAGAAGTTTTGCAAGCATGTCAGATACCAAAGGGAAATGCCACCTGTTCTGAACACATACCAAACACATTGAATGCTTCTGGCATAACATTTATTTATTTACATACTATTAATAAATTAAAATTATTTTTACTTCTCTTCAAATAGAACTGTGGTCATTTGAAGAAGAATGGCCCCCATAGACTCATATATTTGAATATATGGTCCCTAGTTAGTAGAACTGTTTGGGAAACATTAGGCCTTGTGGCCCTGTTGGAAAAAGCATTTCACTGGAGGTGGGCTCTGAGGTTTCAAAAGAGCCATTCTGAGTCTCCCTCTCTGCCTTAAGGCTGTGTTTCAACATGTTAGCTCTCAGATACTGCTCCAGCACCATGCCATGCCTGCCTGCTGCCATATTCCCCACCATGATGGTCCTGGAATCTAATCCTCTGAAACTGTAGGAGCCCAGGAAACTCTTTCTCTTAAAGTGTTTTATGTAACAACAAAAAAGTAACTATGACAAGAATTATTGATGGTTTTATGAAATGTATGTGAGCTTTAAGTATAAGGTTTTCAAATAGTTTTTTTAAGTAATATGTTTGTTTCTTCAGAATTCTGTAGGTTTTTTTTTTTTCCAGTGTTAGCCTATTTTGGTACAGCAGAATATGGAATAGAGGGTATCACAGTCATTTCACTGTTCTTACCTTTATAAGTAGATTTTTAAAGAAACAATGAAGAAAGAAAGAAATTGGGGACTATGCTAATCTAGGAAGATGGTCAGAAGGTAGAAACTAATGTTGTCCCAAAAATTACTTGTCATAGATTGAAAGGTAACCCCAAAAATATGTCTACATGCCAATCCTGAAATGGATGGACCCTGAAATGAATCATTCTAGATTATCTAGGTCTAGTAACATTCAAGTATAAAGGAGTTACCTAGAGGAAAACACAGGGCAGGATGAAGGCAATTTGACCACAAAACTGGAGATGGGAGTGATATAGCCACAAGCCAGGTTATGCTAAGCTAAGAGAGCCAAAACTTGGTGCACCTCCAGAGTTCCACTGGTTTCTTGATTTGGGGCTTCTGATCTACAGAACTATGGAAACAATATTTCTAGTTGTTTCAGGTTACCCAGTTTGTGGTAATGTGTTACATCAGCCACATAAACAAATATACTACTGTTGTGATTTAAATGTGAGTATAGGCTCATGTGTTTGAATACTTGGACCTCAAAAAGCAAAACATCCAATGTTCAACACTACAAAAGTTAACAAAAAGGCTCTAAAACCCTGCAAATAGGAAGATATCCTGAACCATACCTTCAGGGATTAAAGATTATAATTCTCTCTCTCTCTCTCTCTCTCTCTCTCTCTCTCTCTCTCTCTGTGTGTGTGTGTGTGTGTGTGTGTGTGTGTGTGTGTGTGTGTGTGTGTGTGTGTGTGTGTGTGTGTGTGTGTGTGTGTATGTGTTTAAAGAGAAAGTCAGGCAAAGACTAATAGTCCTTATCACAAAAGACAGAGCCCACAAAACATATAACTATAACCTACTATTTGTCTACAGAAGAAAATTAAGAAAATGCCTAAGACACAAAAACATCACAGTCATCATTAATTATCAAAATGTAAAACTTAGGTGATAGAACTCAGCAGGGACTCAGCAGTGGTGGCACACACCTTTAATCCCAGCACTCAGGAGGCAGAGGCAGGTGGATCTCTGTGAGTTCGAGACCAGCCTGGTCTACAAGAGCTAGTTCCAGGACAGCCTCCAAAGCCACAGAGAAATCCTGTCTCAAAAACGAGAGAGAGAGAGAGAGAGAGAGAGAGAGAGAGAGAGAGAGAGAGAGAGAGAACTTAGCAGGAAGTTGGAAAATGAATTCAACTAGAAAAAAAGGTGAAGAAACAATCACTGCTGAAGAGAAAAGGAAGAATTTTAAATATAAAAATAAAAGATTTGAAAGTAAAAGGATATGAGAAAATGTAATACATAAAATGAACAAAAATAAGATATGCTGATAGGAGGAATTCAAACATGAAAACCAAGCAAGGAATTTCATTTAAGTTAAAAATATTTTTAAAATTGGCTCTGATGGCTTGAATAAGAATGGCCCCCATAGATTGATATATTTGAATGCTTAGTCACCAGGAAGTGGAACTATTTGAAAGGATTGGAAGGGTTCGGAGGTGTGGCCTTGTTGGAGGAAATGTGTCACTGGGGGTTCGCTTTGAGGTTTCAAAGCCCATGCCAAGCTCAGTGTCTCTCTCCTGGCCTATGGATCAGGATGTAGCTCTTAGCTATTTTTCCAGCACTGTCTTCCTTCATGTGCCATGCTCCCTTCCATGATGATAATGGACTAAACCTCTGAAACTGTAAGCCAGCCCTGAATTAAATGTTTTTTTGTTTTGTTTTATGAGTTGCCTTGGTCATGGTGTCTCTTCACAGCAATAGAACACTAAGACACAGGCACTGGACATAGATAAGACTCGGCCCACTAACAAAAAATATGGGTGAGGAGGGGCTCAAAGGACCCTACCACTTACTGATAAACTACTGGCAACTAACATTCTGGGAGGAAGGAGCCACAGTATCCAGTTGTCTGCCCACTTTTGAGCCTAGGAGGCTCTAGAGAATAGTTCAATCCCATTGTCAAACAGACCTGACAAGTTAAACTCAGCGGGGACACAAACGAAACAAACAAAAGTCGTGAATATGGAAAACATTTGTATGAAGAAGGGAGGGAGGCAGGAGGAGAGAACACAGTCAGAGTACACTGTATGTAAACATGTATGAAATGGTCAAAGAAAACATTCTTTAAAGGCTGGCAAAATGGCTCAGCAGGTAAAGGCAATCACCTCTAAGTCTGACTTATTTTAAATCCCTGGAACTTATATACAGGTGAAAGGAGAAAACTAACTCCACAAGGTTGTCCTCTGGCCTCCACATACATGTCATGGCCAAAAGCAAATAAAATAATTAAGTAAATATTAAAAATGTTTAATTAAGGGCTGCAGAGATAGCCCATTGGTTAACAGCACTTGTGACTCTTGCAGAGGACCCAAGTAAGATTCCCAACACCTACATGGTGGCTCATTTCCATCTGCAACTCCAGTTCCAGGTAATCTAATGCCCTCTTCTGACCCCCACAGGCCTCAAAGACACATGTAGTGCACACAAAGGTAAAACACCCACACACACAAATTTTAAAATAAGTTTTAGAAATTAAAAAAAAAATGAAAGAGCATTCCATAGTTCCAAGCAATCAATACAGTGCAACCAGCACTTAGATAAGCTGTTGAATTTTAAAGAAAATAAAATTATTTCGGTATCCAAATAAAATGAACAAGTTGCTTAACAACAGAAAATCATGTCATCACTGATTTGATAGCAATATGATATTAACAAAGCAGTAATGTTTCAGGGGCTGACACTTCTTACTATACATATGATGTAAACAGGAAAAAAAAAGTGAACCTAAACCATAATTCTCATAATTGTTAACAAACACAAAAACTAAATTTCTATTGTCAATTAATAGCTGACTTTTCTTCTGCCAGGAAGAAAAAAAATGCACCATGGATAACATCATCAGTTAATAAGGAACTAAGTTATCCAGTGGTTTAGCTATTAGTGAACTCCCCCTCTCCTACCTACCCCTTTGGGGTCCATAAGGCATCTTTCACCATCACAGTATACTGTTACCCAACAGGTAGAACCCAGGATGCTGCTAAACATCCTACAGTATATAGGACATCTCCCCAAAATGAAGAACATCCATGTCTCAACAACAACAAAAACCCAAGAAACTCTGGCTTAGCAAAGCAACTATTAGTTCACTGATGTGAATAGCAGTGTTAGATAATTGCTTAGCTACAATGGTTATTTTATATTTTCAGCTATATGCTCAGTTTAGCAGAAAATCACTGGTTCTGACTTCAAGAAAACATATGCAGGCTGGTAAGCACAGCATGCTAGAGAAGTTGCCCTCAAACTTAACATGTTTTAGAATCAGCTAAAACTGAGAATCAGGTAAAACTGGCCCAACTCCCAGATATTCAAGTTTCATAGGTCTTACTGAGACCTAAGGACTTGATTTGTGACAGGCACCCAGAGATATTGCTGGTCTGGACCATGCATTAGGAGCCACTGTGGTAGATGACTGTTTTTAATAATGAAAAAATAATTTTACAAAGTATATTGGTTAGTTTTTCGTCAACTTGACACAAACTAGAGTTGTCTGAAAAAGGATCGTCGAATGAGAAAATGTCTCCATCAGGTTGCCTGTAGGCAATTCTGTGGGATATTTTCTTGATTGATATAAGAGGGTCCAGCTCACTTGAAAGATTCACCCCTGGGTAGGCTGGGGAAGCCATGAGGAGTAAGCCAGTAAGCAGCAATCCTCTATGGCCTCTGCTTCAGTATCTGCCTCCATGGCCCTGCCCTGACTTCTCTTCAAGGTGGTCTATAAGCTGTAAAATTAAATAACTTTCTCCTTCCTAAGTTGCTTTTTGGCTATGGTGTTTCTCACAGAATAAAAGTCAATCTAAGACACAAAGGCAGAAAGAGAGTCTGCAGAGTCACCACCACCGGTAGACTGAGTGGAATGAGCCACAATCACAGCAGCAGTTTTCGAAAATGAAGCAGCCTACTGAACACATGCCCCCTTCATGACCCATCCTCACAGTACTGGTGTTGTAACAGGGATAGAATCAAAAACAGCATAGATGGAATGACCTATTGTCTGTGCCCTAGCTAGTTTTATATCAACTTGACACAAGCTATCATCATCAGAGGAACCTCAATTGAGAAGAATCCTCCATAAGATTGGTCTGTAGGCAAGCCTGTGGAGCATTTTCTTAATTAGTGATTGATGGGGAAGGGACTAGTTCATTGTGGGTGGTATCATCCCTGGGCTGGTGGTAGGCTGAGTAAGCCATGAGAAGTGAGCCAGTAAGTAGCACCCCTCAGACCTCTGCATCAGCTCCTCTCACCAGGTTACTGCCCTGCTTGAGTTCCTATAAGCTGAATAAACCCTTTCCTCCCCAAGTTGTTTTGGTCATGATGTTTCATCACAGCAATGCTAACCCGAACAAAGAGCCTCTGCTTAAATGCACATTAGAGGAAAATGTGAGGACAATCTGAAAAATGGTTGCCAACAGGACAAAAGAGACATATTAAAGTGGAGTGCTGAACTGGAATTTCTCAAGGCTATGAGCCTGCAGTTAGCCTTTCAGAACTTTGGTGACAGTCAGGGTAAACATAACAAGCATGTTTGGCTAATACATATCTGTACTACCACTGAGTAGAAGGGACCCAAAACAAAATAGTGAGGCCAGTGTAAAATCTTCTACTTAATGCAGCATGTACAATCTTTAAATGTTATCTCATTAATCTTACCCTTTTTGTTTAAGCAAATTAAGCTTCCAAGACTTCAAAACCTCCAGCTTTCTATTGAAAGCCAAGCAGAAAAAACACTCACAGGCTGCCCCATGGCTCCCTTCTGCCCTAGTCTTTAGGGCACGCTCCTTTTTAGGATACTCCATCAGAAACAAAAAGGATACAAACAATTCACTCTAAAGCCACTCAGAAAGCCATTTCTCTAACAATGAAAAGAACTGGGTTAATCATCTAAGTTGTACACTAGAGGTTAAAAAGGGAAGAGGAGAAATATAAGACTAAATAAATGGATGTAGGACAGCTATCTTTCAAATTCTAAATTAGGGTTACTAATTATTTGCTTTCCCTTGGGAGATGCACCTATTTTAAAAAGTCTCTTCAGTGATAGATTCAGCATGTGTTACTACAATAAAGTTTGATTGTCACCATTGCCACGCCCTCTGCTGTGATAGTAAACACCATTCAGGTGACTAAGTGACCAACTGGCAGTTTCCAACCTCCTCTAGTCAAGGGTGTCTTGCTAAGCTCTTCTACACTCCCATGCCTGGCACACAGACACAGGGTAAACACTTTTTTCCTCTACTTCACATCCACATTCTACTCCCACTGTCAAAAGCTGGATCTCGTTCCATGTCCAGAACCTTAAACTGATCTCCTTTGCTGACCAGAACCCTGGACTTTGCATTTTTTCCATGGTTAAGACCTGTTTCACTCTAATGGAAATTCTAATTCCTCAGCTCTCAATTCCCCAGTTTCTAACATTAACATTCCCCCTGGTTTTGTTTTCTTCTGTGCCAACATTGTTCTCACTACTACATCAGTAACACTTTCACCAGAAACATTATTTCTTTGCTTCTCCTCCAATAACAAGATAAAATAGTGTCTGCTATACTGCACACCAAGCACTGGGCTAATAAACACCTGACTTTCCTCCACATAGGCTAATTCTCACAATAATCTTAGCAAGTGGATAGATACTATCACAGGCTACATTCTAGTTTCACTTTAGGAAGATAAAGGTTTCAAAGCTGACCATCCTGCACAACTCCAAACCTATGCTGCCAATCACTACCTTGCATAGCCTCTGCTACGGTTGGATGCGTGGATATGTACAAGCTCATGTTGGGACCCCTGGTCCCCAGATGGGGTGCTATTTGGTAAGGCCTCAGAACACTTAGGAGATGGAGCCTAGGTAGCAGCCATGGAACATTCATACAAACTAAATGCATAACCAAGATCAAACCTCTCCTTCCACTTTATTCACTCCACACCTTGTTCCTAAGCTAAGCTATGCAACCCCCTACCGTGGAAGGATACACAAACTGATTACCAATTTGAGATAACCAAAGAGGGAAGGTTGATTTGTGTGTGTGTGTGTGTGTGTGTGTGTGTGTGTGTGTGTATGTGTGTCTGTCTGTCTGTCTGTCTGTCTGTCTGTCTGTCTGTCTGTCTGAGGAGGCAGGCAGAGTATGGTGGCACATACCTATAATAATCAAGCAACAGAAAGAATGAGAAAGATAGAAGTTCAAGGGTAGTCTGGTCTACATAGTGAGACAGAAGGGAGGGAGGGACAGAGGAAGGGAGGAGGGCAGGAACGAAGGGAGGGAGAGAGAGGGAGGGAGGGAGGGTGGAGGAGGGAAAATTCAGAAACATTATCTCTAGTCTCTCAAAATGAGGCTCCCTACTCCAGGTTATGAAAGCCTTGTCCAATTTCACAAAGTTACAATAGTCAAGCTGGGATGTAGCTTAATGGCAGAATGTTTGCATAACATATAAGGAACTCTTGAGTTTAATCCCCAGCAATAACAATGAATCTATATTCTTAAAATATTGCCACTAGTCTAGTATCCTATTCCAACCAACTAAAAGTTCAAAATTCAAAGAGAAGGCTTATTTCCATGATAAGAATGTTAACTATATAACATAATGTCCTCTCTTTTCCTAGCCTGAACAACCCATTCAATTTACTTGATTCTAAATCAAGTAAAGAGAGAAGTGGAGTAGATGCTACCTAAAAAGATGGGATGACACAGTCACTACTGTATCTAAGAACTTCACTTACTACTACTATTTGACTAAGTGCAAGGTTTAAATGACCTGAACTCCTACAGAGCCAAGGAGCCCTTCCTAGCAGCTCTCACTTAAGATCAAAACACAACACATAAATTACTGACAGTGTTTGAATATACAAGAAACTGGATGCTAAACAGGCCTTGCTTTAAGATCATAACAAAAACTAAACTTTATATAGTTATTTAATTATTTTTTTATTCATCAAAATCAACATTAAATCTTCAAAACAATGCCTTAAAAATTATAAAGTCAGAGAACCATCAAACCTGATTATAATCAGTATGTTTAGTATCACAAAAAATTAATATATATCTTTTAACATAACTAAAGCAAGAATACAAGAAAAATTAATCCTGAAGGCCCTGCTTACTACTTGAGACAAAATACTATTCCTACAGCATCTCATTCATCTTTACATTATAGAAGAAACATATTGCTATAGTTTATAGTTGTATAAACTGAGACCCAAGGAAGGGAAATGGCTCACTCAAAGTTATCAATAAAGATTACATGCAAGATTCCAACCTACAATTTCTAAGTCCATAATCTATGGCTCTCCATCTCCTCAGATCACAATCCCATCGAAAGAATCAGATTAACAGTCAAACTTTTAGAAGAAGTTCTCTGGGGTAGGGATTAAACTCAATGGGAGAGGACTTGCCTAGCACACGAAAGTGGCTTTGAAACCCAAAAAAAGAATCTTAGTTGATAGTGCCACAAGGGTTGTCAGATGATTTATTTGATATCAATGATATAAAACTTATTTTACCGATGGTTCCTGTTATGCACCCTCTGCTATCAGAATGCTGTTTGCTGGGGTTTGTGATTGCTGTAAAGAGCCAGAATCCTCAACTTTATTAAACACATCACCAGGTTCATAGAGACCACTGGCTGGGGAATGGCCTCCAACTACCTAAAATGGAGCTGGCTTTCCAGCTACTCTTTTTACCAGAGGCACAAAACAGCCCTCTGACTCTCAAATGCGTATCACAAAATTAGCTTAAGCTTCCCTCTCCTCACACCGCACAACACTCTACCAAAAACAAAATCTCCACTCACCTGGAGTGGAACTAACTTATAAAATATAAGAACACCTGAGGTATCACTAAATCTTATTTTCTATGTAATTTACTTTGAATTTTTCCCATTTTGTAGTTTCATATTAAGATTATATTTGGTGTCAACTTTGATGCTTTATTAGACATCGACATAAAATAATTACTGTTAAATTTTTATTATAAATACATATATTAATAAGCACACACACACACACACACACACACACACACACACACACACAAACATGCACTTGTATATAGCCAATCACAATTTTAAAATGTATCCCTATTGGTGAGGATACAGGCAGAAAAGTGTAATAATGAAGATCATAGTTCTGTAGTGTTTTGCAGAATAAAAGGGAAGTTTTGAAAGTCTGCTTTCATTCCTGGGCTACAGTGGTAGTGCTGAAATGTGTAACAGTATGCAAAATACGAAGGTTTCCAGAAGCTCTTCCCTTGCTAGTTTTTTTAAAACAAGCTTATGATGTCCCCATTAGTAAAACTTTTAAAAGAAAATCCTTTTCAAATGTTTCTAAAACATATTTTTGATATGTTATAGCATAACGGGAAAGACAAATTAAGCAAGACGATGTAAGAGAAAAGTTTAGAAGAAAAAGTAAAATGTCAAGCGACATTTGGAGAAAGACACCTGAAGCCTGGCACCTATAAAAAAGGGGTGATAAGAGGACAAGACCCAATTACTTAACTACAGAAGAAGAAAGGTGGACTGATGGGTCAGCCTTGCAGGAAGTACTTATTCAGAAATGTTGGCTACCAGGCACTGGTCTCAATTCTCTAGCACAACCTAATAATGTTTTATGCCTAGAATAGACTTTGTCAGGTAGCAATTAGTGGCTGGGTACTTAGAGAACTGATGGGAAAAGGAAGAGCACACAATTGAAATGACATAAAAGGATAGTCAGGCTTTAGTAACAAGTAAACACATTTAGACTAAAAAGTGATGAATTCAATTTCATATTTGGAAGATCAGCAAGGCATTCTAGAAGAGACACCTTGTGGAAGTACAACACCAGAAAGCCAGCAAAGTATATTGGCCTAAGGTTCAGGAAAAAAGGTCAGGGACAGCTACCTACAGTCCAGATTTGGAAATGATACCATGCAGATAAGGACTAAAACCCAGAGTGGATAATATGACCCACACAGTGTCCAAGTAACACATAATAGTTCCTGTCTGCTCATCTGACTGATAGGCCAATAAACAAGGAACTGAGTCAGAAGAAATGCAAAACAAACATCAATTATAACACTTAAGAGAACTTGAGTCAACTAAGTCAGTATGTAGGTATATGGATCAAGGACTCCTTTTCCCTAATGCTGGTGAGACACAGCAGAGGGACCCAACCCTTCACCCAGGTCTTTGGGCTGAGGGGTGGGCCTTGTTAAGTACTATGAGGAATGTGAATTTCTTTTGTTGCGAATATACCTATAAGAATCAGAGAGCTACTGTGGAGACCAGCAAACTCATATTGAAGGATTCACTACTAACAACACTAGGTTCCAATAAAGGCTTCTCACAAATGGACTTTTATTGCCTATTTGAGGTTTTTACTATAGGTGGAGCAGACTGAGCTGCTCCAAGAATGGATGAACCCTTTGGCTTTCAGCCCCAAGCACCCTGAAGCAACAACTAAAACCTGCTACAGAATGACATTCACAAGAACCCAGGCCACCCTATTCTTTCAGTAGTTAGAAGGTGGCTTCAGAATTCCAGAGAGTGACAGAGAGTATAGACTAAGGAATGTGACAATAAAGATGGCAGAATAAGAGAGACCACAGAGGGGTGGATGCAGCCAGAGTTGCTGAAAGAGGGTAAGAAGCAAGGGCACCAACACCCCAAATTCAAGGGCTGCAAAACTAGCTGCTGGGTGCAAGAAGCCACAGGCATTCACAGCCCAAAGCAGTAAACCACTAACCTGAGCACCAAGCTATAAGTCTGTGCCCTAGAAAGCCTGGAACCATGGGTCCCTAGTTCTCAAGGCTGTAGAGCTATGGGCTCTAGGTATGAAAACATGGCCTGTAAGCCCCTGACACTCAAGAGCACAGGGATATTAACACTATGGAAGCTGCTCCTCTTGCCTGCTCATGATTTCAACCCCAAAAGAACAAAGAGACCTTCAGCCAGCCATGTGTGACATGAAAGACAAGAAACAATAGGACATAATACAATTCAGAGTTAAACAGGGATTTGGAAACACAAATAACCTCTCTTGTGGCCTTCACTTTGTGATAGTAAAGAAAACAACTATGGAACTCATTCAAAGTTATCCAACTGTCAGGGTGGAAGAATAATTTCCACAAAGCAAGAATCTGATTAAGACATTACCTAGGATCTTTCATGATTTCCCAAATAACTCTTCACACCTGCATGTTTTCCTTAAGAGAAAGTCAGTTTTTCTTTTTGATGTTCCTCATAGTAAATACGTATTTTAGGCAAGTTTACCATTTCTCTTAACAATAGATGAAGTCCTAATATCCTAGATAACTTATAATAAGGGGGGATTTTAAGCTTAACTGAGACATAACTGACAAAATTGATGTACAATCAAGATATACAATATAGTGAGGTGTTACCTCTTATAAGGTAAATTTACAACATAAATACACACACACACACACACACACACACACACACACACACACACACACACACACACAGCCATCAGGATGCTTTGACATGCACACATTGTGGAGTAGATACCAAAATCAAGCTAATTAGCTTAATTTTACTCTAGACAGCCCATTGTTGTGCTCCTCCCTGGGGAAGACCCCTCTCCTGATCCAAGCTTTACTCGGTTGACTATAGTTCTTTTCGTAGGGTTGAGGCCTCACAGGCTTTTTCCTGTCAATTTTGGCAGTTTGATCTTGTAGTTTCACCCCACAGTCATCTCTATTAGCACCACCTAGTGGTGGGAATATGAAACTTATGTCCAATCTCATTATCTTACAATCAAAAGGATAGGTTCTCTCAGGCTCAGCCTATCACTTTGAACACCCAACCAGGAAACACGGCAACTGAATAGCTTAGGTGACAGAAACAGAAGCCAAATTCTTGACTTTACAAAAGCAAATTGGCCCTTACTAAAGCCATACTGAAGAAACATTAACTTTAATCCTTGTAGCATTTACATCTAATACTTGTAATACATTTATAAAATTTAACTGAAAATGGAACATAGATTTAAAATGCAAAAGCTAAATCCTTAAAATTTCTTTTTAAAAAGAAAAACATAAAAATATCCCGGTGACCTTTTTGGCAAAGATCTCCTAAACAAGACATAGAAAGTACTAACTATAAAGAAATGTGGGTGCCAGCTAGGAGGCCTGGGCAGTCTATGGGACCTCTAACAGTGGAGCCAGTGTTTATCCCTAGTACACAAATGGACTTTAGGAGCCCATTCCCTATGGAGGGATACTATTGCAGCCCAGATACACGGAAGAGGGTCTAGGCTCTCCCCCAAATGATGTGACAGACTTTGAAGATACCCTGTGGAAGGCCTCACTATCCTTGGGGAGTAGGTGGGGGATGGGTGTGGGGTGGGATGGAATGGGATGATAGGAGGGCAAGGAAATGGGGGTATTGATATGTAAAATAAGATTGTTTCTAAAAGAAAAAAAAAGAAAAACATCAATAAACTATGCCTTAACAAATTAAAAGATTTTACTTTTCAAAAGATAGGCTTAAGAAAACCAAGAGGCAAGCCACCAGCTGAAAGAAAACACTTGTAAAGAATATCCAATGATGAGCAAAAAATCAAACAGACACATCCAAATTATGACTATTATGAAATATTGTTACATATGCATCAGTATGGCTTAAAATTAAAGATATTGCTCATATAGGCTGCCATCACTTCAGCTATTTCATAAAAGTGTAAGCATAGACCTGCATACAACCCAGTCACTCCACTTCTAGGTATTTAACAGTGGACGAGGACAGCACACACACACACACACACACACAAAAAAAAAAAAAAAACAACAACAACAAAAAAAAAAAAACCAGGGTCTCATGTACTCAGGCTAACCTCAAACTCACTATAGCAGAAACTGTATTTGAACTCCTGATCCCCATTTTTACCTCCCCCATTGTAGGATCACAGCATGTGCTACCACACCAAGTTCACACAAAGATTTCTAAATTAATGTTTCTGGTCAGTTATTTTTTAATACTCAAAAACTACACAAATTCTCCAAACTACCCAAATGTTCATCAACTGATGAATGGATAAACAAAAGTCTCACACATCCATGAAAAAAATTATGAATTTCAACATAATTATACTGAATAAAGGAAGCTGAACAAAAGAGTATATATATAATCTTCACTATTTGTGTCCATAGAATCCCAGAAATTGAGAACTAATCCACAGCAACAAAAAACAGATCAGCAATTGTCCTGAGTGGAGGAAGAGCTAGGAAACAGGTAAAAATCAAGACAAAAGAATGCAAAATTTCTGGGATGACTAGTGTTTATTATCTGGTCATGACAGTTTCACAGATAAGTACATATGTAAATACTCAAAGATTTCACCGTTTAAATATGTGCAGATTGCTGGATGTGAATCGTATCTCAAAGCTATAAAAATCACAAATATACTTGCTGGATGACTCATTGCATCCCATTCTAAAGTAGTCGTCCAAGAGATACAAAAACAAATGTCTACATTCTAGAACAAGTAAAGCTGACCAACAGCCACAAGAAACATCAGTGGTTGCCTAGGGTCAGGGGAGGAATTAACTGCAAAGCACACCAGTGTAAATGTAAATATGTTGACTGAAATGCAGGTCAGACAATGAATCTGCTTTTCAAAATCATCAAAGTATATGCTTAATTTATTTGAAGTATACTATAATAAAGTTATTTTCATAAAATACTAGGAGGAGATGGATATCACAACCTAGAAATCTGGATGGAAAACTCTTACAACATGAAGTTTTTGCATGGAAATTTTCCTCTGTATCAAAAGTGAACTATGCTATGCTCTGAAAACGGGTGATTCAAAAAGACAGTAAAAAAATCACCTTTTGCTGAAAACACAATTCAGTATCAAGCCAGTGCCATCTACATACACCTCTAATCCTTTTGCCTACCCTACAATGTAGGTATTAATATTCCTATTTAGATTAAGCAAGGCATGGGCTCGGAGAAGGGACACAACTTACCCAAGGTCTATCAAAGTGAGTAAGCCTCAGTCTCCACATAACACTGACTCTCAATGATAAATGTACTTGTGTATTAGCAATGACTTCTATGCCATTAAATATACATAAAATTCGTTAGCTTCCGGGGCTGGAGAGATGGCTCAGAGGTTAAGAGCGCCGACTGCTCTTCCAGAGGTCCTGAGTTCAATTCCCAGCAACCACATGGTGGCTCACAACCATCCATTATGAGATCTGGTGCCCTTTTCTGGTGTGCAGATATACATGGAAGCAGAATGTTGTATACATAATAAATAAATAAAATCTTTAAAAAAAAATTCGTTAGCTTCCTAAACAATGACTTCCTTGAATACAGGTATCTGTTGGTATATTCCCATTCATTTATCAAGATGAGCCTAGCATGTAAATGCTTGATAAATATCTGGTATGTTTCAATTTAAATCCATAAGATTTATTATAAAGTAACCACCAGCTGCACTACAAATCTCTCCCCTTATTAACATTTCTGATTGGAGGGAAGATTACATGATGAGGCATGTGATCAAGAAGGGCATAACATATTCAACAATTCTGAGGTACTTATCATACACCAGGGTCTTATGAGGATATGGCAGGAACAGGACTATGAGAAACTTAGCCTCACATTGTTCCCTGCTTCCTACTTCTGATGGCCAACATGGGCCATGAAAGATTCTATACTAATTTAAATGTCCGTGTCAAAAGATGTACAGGTTTAAATGATCAATAGAGCTTGTTCAATGGTTTCACTCCCTTCATTTAACCCTATTTTGATGACAGGTATGATTTTTATCACTTGTATAATAAACACTAATTTTTAATGTGAACACTAAGAAACCACTGTTAATTTCAACTTAAGGCTGCAAGCTAAGGAGTACAATTCCAAATGATTACTGGGAATTCATTATGTATTCTGTAGGATAAAATCCAATCCTCACCTACATCCCCAAAGTATGTATGAATTAGCTATTTGTGAAAGTATACATGTATGTAAAACTTACATATGTTTATTATAGCACATTATTATTACATGCCAGCCTATATTGCATTCAAATGTATATAGTCATTTACTTTGAATAATTCTATGATGTTTTATTATAGACATTTCTAAGAATTTTAATAAGTAATCAAATAACTATACTTACAAGATGAAAACTTGCCCAGCTCTATCGAAACAACATCATGCTATTAAACTCCAGGCCTTTCCAATGACATTATATGGGTCACTTTTACAATGATGAAAATAGTTCACTTTTTATTTTGAAGCTTTTACTGCAGATCCCATGAGACCGCTCTGCTTTCTGATTCACAGAGAGAGCTTCCTGCAGCTCAGTATGTAGGGAAAAGAAAACAGATACCTTCTGCAGTTGTCCTCAGAACAGAAGACAAGGAAAAGATATAGGAATCATCTCCAGCCTCTTATATTCAGAGACTTAGAACTTTCCCAAATCAGGGCATTCAGCTTGCCAAGACCTAGTCCCTTAGCAATGATGGAAGACAAGCAGCTGAGCTCCATCTATAACTCTCTCTTAATACAGGAAACAATGGTCCTAGCCAACCAATGAATATGAGGAGTCCTGAAATTTCTATGTAAAGGGGCAAATCAGTTAGACATCAATTTCACATAGGATGTCACCTCAGCAATTTTAAAAAGTAGGACCTCTTAGGCTCATTTTTAAAAGTACAGAGACCACGGTGGGACTTTCAGAAAAAACAACAAAGAGTTCCAACATCCACTTTGCTTCTCTTTCTGACAAAAATACACAAAATGCCTCATGTCTTGTCCACTGCCTAGGCAGAATAAGCACCAGCTTTGAAAGTGTACAGAAATTCTCCTGTAAGGGAGAAGCTAGCAGACCTGAGGAAGTCAGGACACAGGACAGAAACACCCAACATTTAATCAGTCATTTCTGGTGTGCTAGAAAGTTTGTCACTTTGTTTCCTAAAAATATATCAACTGGGACAACTTATGCACTGCTGACAGAAATAGAAGCACTTCAGATGCCATTAGACAGTCCCTCAAGCTGGACATGGGAGTATGCTATGACCAATTATTCTACTTCTAGAAAAGATAACTAAAAGAAATACATCTATTTACTACAGACTTATATATAATGCTTATAGCAGCATTCTATGTAAAAGCCCTAAACTAGAAGAAAGGTAGACATCCATCATTAGCATCATAAGTTGTGATACTTTTTTACAAGAATATCATACAGCAATGAAAACAAGCAACCTATTGCTCTTTGCAACAATATGGATAAACCTCTCTTTAAATGTTGAGCAAAAGAGACTACATACACACAAAAACAAACAAAAAACACACTGTGGTTCCTATCAAGAAGCTAGAGGGAAAGGAATGAGTCTGTGGGAGGCTACTGGGTTAATCCAATAGATAATGTTTGATTTCTTAATATGGATGTTAGCTCCTTAGCTGTGTTCATTTATGAAAGTTCAACAAGCTGTATATTTTTTATGACTTTTAAACATTTCTGTGTATATTCAAAGTTTGCTTTAGAGGCTAACACACACACACACACACACACACACACACACACACACACACACACACACAAGTCCCTTTTCCTGTAGGACCTCACCATGAAAGACTAAAACACTAAAAGCAGAAGGTCTCAAACAATAAAGAGCAGAAATCACAACAATAATGGAAATTCAAAAATATGTGAGGATATAGCAGCTCCTTAAAACATGCATACATTGGAGTTTTTCATACAAATCAGATAATAGGAATTCTGTACTATAAAAATCAAAAACTAGATGACAGAAAGCTAATCATTGGTACTGCCCCTGGCTACTATCTCACTGGGGTCTTAAACACAGAGTGAGGTGGAGTTTTCAGTAGGAACCACAATTTACTGCCCTGTGTTCATTTCCCCTGAACCTCCTTGACAGCCAGAGGACAAAATGTTTAAAAACGCACAGCACAAAGTGCAAAATACTCTCAAGTGACTTTAAAAGTAAAGCAACATAAAAAGATGGGTTAGGTGCACTATCCAATCAACACATTCAATGCAAAATATAAATAGTACATGGCTAAGATGAGGCATCATTTGCAATCTATCAATACATCTGCAAGCCAATCTCACTATCACTCAGTTGAAAATGCTTTCATGGAGAGTCTAGTTTCTGATGAGTACCACCTGTGAGCAAAGGGAGCTCACAGGTATCTATCACAAACTGCAGTTGATAACTTTACTTATACTTTATTAAATTATTGCAAGGAAAAAAGCAATACCACTATCCTCTTTATGACTTTGGAGAAGCAGGGAAAGCAGAAAAGAGACTGAAGGTGAAAATTAACTGGGTGCCCACTGTGTGCTAAGTGATCCCTATGGTTCACATTTCTGGGAAACAGGGATATTTTCACTTTGCAAATGAAAAAATTCAGTTTCAAAACTTTAGTAACTTTCCTATAATCACAGAAGCAATGAATAATAGAATAGGATATGGTTTGATTCTACTGCCTATGACACATTCTTACACACACACTCACAATCAAAAGTTGCTTAATTCCTCTAGGGTTTTAGCTATCTTAAATATATCTCATTGTATTAAGAAGTATATATTCAGCCAGGCATGGTGCTGCACACACCTTTAATCCCAGCACTTGGGAGGCAGAGACAGGTGGATCTCTGTGAGTTCGAGGCCAGCCTGGTCTACAGAGTGAGTTCCAGGACAGCCAAGGTTGCTACACATAGAAACCCAGTCTCTGGGGGAAATGTATGTATGTATGTATGTATGTATGTATGTATGTATATGTATATGTATATATTCATATCACAAAATGAACAAGAAAGAATTAAAAACAGAACATGACTTGTCCTTCAAAAGCATAAAATGTGTTAAATAAAATGCACACATGTTGGGAAGCATAAAGGAGTACTTTTCTTTTAAGGGATCCAAGCATTAAACCAATAGGAAGTTGAAAGAAGCTCTGGCATTAGGGAAGGCCTCCTAGTAAGTACAAGATTGCAGCTGGATCTTGGGATGGTAAATGTTAGAGAGGTCTGACAAAGGGATATTCTGGGATGAGAACAGACAGAGTGAAGGGTGACCACATGGATCCAAGTGACATTGAAAAAAAACAACATTACTGCTCAAAACTACAGATCTGAGTAGAAACAGCCCAAATGTCTATCTGCTGATGAACAGGATCAACAGAATGTGGTACAATAGTTCCTCCTTACCCAAGATTTTGTCTTCTATGGTTTGTTATTCATCCTTAATTATTATCAGAAGATAGTGAATGGAAGAGTCCAGAAATTTAAAAAAAATAAATTATAAATAGCATGCAATTTCTGCAAGAATGATAAAATTTTTCTCCTTCCAATGTCTTCCAATATAGCAGTGTGTGTGTGTGTGTGTGCGTGCGTGCGTGCGTGCGTGCATGCGTGCATGCGTGCGTGCGTGCGTGCGTGCGTGCGTGCGTGTGCGTGTAAGTACTCCTTATTTACTAATGGCCAAAGATAGGGCTAGTACTGCTGGCTATTTGGATATGCTAGAGAGAAGCTATGAAGTGCTTCCTTTAAGTGAGAAGATAAACTCAATAAGAAAAAGGAAAAAAAAAAGCTGTATACTAAAGTTGCTAAAACAAATGGTAGAAAAGATAGTTTTGTAAAAATGATAAGGAAAAATTCATTTGTGCTCATTCTGCTGCTGTCTAATCTCAAACTACAAAAGTTATGACCATATATATGCTTAGTAACAGTGGAAAATGTGGTAAGTATTGGGAGTCTGTACTCTGGAGTTTCAGCATCCAGTAGGGGGTCCTGAAACATATGGCCTGTAGTTAAGGGAGTACCACTATATGCTCATGCAATAAAACACTGTTTACCATAAAAGGAATGTAATAATGATGATCTACCATGGACCTTGAAAACATTTTGCTAAGTAAAAGGACTCAGATACAAAGGCCACACCATTCCATTTATAGGAATCCCAGAATAAGCAGGTCCACAGGGACAGGATACAGATTAGTAAGTGGCTCCCAAAAGTTGCATGGATTCAGAAGTAAGATGTAGCTACAAGCTTTACGTGGAGTGGGGAAATGAAAATGTTCTAAACTTGACAGTAGTGTTGGTTTCACAGTTCTGTGAATACATAAAAACCACTAACTGTTCACCTCAAAAGAAAATCATAAAAGAAATATGAAACACAGTTCAATGAAGCCATTTTAAAAAGAGAGGAACAGTCAGGCAGTGGTAGTGCACACCTTTAATTCTAGAACTTGGAAGACAGAGGCAGGCAGATCTCTGTGAGTTCGAGGCCAGTCTGGTCTAAAGAGCAAGTTCCAGGTCAGCCAGAACTACACAGGGAAACCCTGTCTCAGAAAAAGAAAAGTGAGGCGCAAACAGGATATCACCATGCATAGCCAAGGGAGTCACACTTATGAAGGAAGGATTTTAAATGCCTCAAGAGTCTAGGATTATCTATGAAACAATTAAAAGATTTATGGGTAAAAATTTACTTAGTGAAAAATACAGTATGTATACTTAGACTCTTCTCTAATAAAATTATTCACATATTTTGAGTATATTCCCAAAATACATGCCAAAATCACACCAAAGAGAGGGAGAACAGGAAAAAAGATGCTGTGATCTGAGTTTGACTAAGACACAAGCTGTGACTACTGGGAAGTTGTTTTGCTTCAGTGCTAAATGCCACAGATGGGTCTATCAGCATCATATTTATGCAAAACCGCAAAATCATCTGTGCTAAATCTTCAAGCATTCTAATGTTCTAAACTTTGTTAAAATGGCAATGATAACTGACCTGTCACACTTTCAGACAAAGTAAACAGTGAACTTGTCTGTCACTGGCTGTTGAATTCAATGAATGCTATGAGAACCTCTATTAATGTAAAGTTTCACCAACTAATGCTTATATATATTTGACTGAATTCTAATTCAGTATTATTTATATTCCAAGAATTGATGGGTGAAGAGAAGGCTCAGTGGTTAAGAGTAATGGCTGTTCTTCCAGAGAACTGGGGTTCCAGTTCCATCAGACCCAATGCCTTCTTCAGGCACTGACTGCATGTGGTGCACAGACCTGCATGCACACATAAAATAAATCCTTTACAGGATTCCCAGTGTTTTAATACATACAGTAAGAAAACTAAGGAAGCAAATCCAACACACAGAAGTAGCAAATAACACATATCCAACACTAGGGATGGTGAAGCACTCAAAATTCAACCTGAAAATCATCTACTGAGGGAAAAGACAGAAGTCCCTATTCAGTTCTAGAATATTCAGAGCAAATTTTTAAGGGAATACATTATTTAAAGTAGAAAGCTCACTCCAAGAGAGCAGATAGCAAAGCAAGCTTTAACAGTGGCAGCCTAAATACATCTATAAGACAACCCACTGCCTTCCCCTCGATCTTGAAGAAGAAAGAACCCTTCAGGCAATCCTGCCATAATCCCTCCAGAGGCAGGCCTGAAAGAGAAACCCCACCTGACCCCCCTAGCTGCCCTCCCCACCTGACCCCAAGAGGTGGTAAGAGGGTAGCAATACAAAAGAATAACCTGGCTGGATAACCTACACACAAGCAAACTAGTGTTCCCCTGTCCATGCGAAACTAAAGGAGACACATGATCTCTTTTGAAAAACTCTCTGCTCTGAAAAGGGGCCTGTGGAGGTGGTGTAATCTGTCTCATAAGCCCTTTACAAGTTTCCAGAACTATGGGAAACTTATGTTCTATATCTGAAAAAAAAAAGACAACTTAGTTCTCTAATCAACAATAAAAGCAGATTTGAAAAACCAAACTTTAAAAACAAAAAGGTTTATCAATGACATCTAGAGTGAGGTGTCTGCTGTCAGCAGTAAGTAGAGTAAGACTCTCAGTTTCCTGATGATAAGCCAGGGTTTACGCTAAAAGAAAAAAAAAAAAAAGCATGCCACAGCAATAAGCAGGACTTATTTTCCATTATTAACTGCTGCATATCAAGAGAAATGTATCTAATATTCTTCAACTGTCTGTTCATTTGCAGAAGAATTGTGGTAAAAGCCAATTTGCAGCAAAGGCCTCACAATGAATGCCCTAGTATTCCCTACATTGCCCAGGCTGTCCTTGAACTCTCAGCAACTCTCCTGCATCAGTCTCTCCAAACACTGGAATTGCCACCAAGCTCGTCGTCACTTTGCTTTGCTAGCTTGCTCGCTTGTGTCTGTCTGCCTGCCTGTCAATCTGTCTGTTGGTTTATCTGGTTGGTTTGGTTTTTATTTCATATAATCACTGAAGACCATGATCAACATGGTCTGAATGGTAGGTATATTGATACACAGTAAGAACAGAAACTCAGGGTGCCACCATTAAATAAATAATAGTTAAGAAAAGTCCTGGTAAACAGTTTGCTTCACATGGGCAAGGCCCTGAGTTTGAGGAAGAGGAGGAGGAGGAAGAATCTTAGAGAAGGAATTTCTTATATAATCATTCAATGAATATCACATGACTAGAAATATGATCTATCATCTATAATCAAGAAGTGTATAAGAAGCTAGCCATCTCTTGAAACTAGTAAAGTAGGCCTAAGCAAAAGAAAACAGGAAAAACAGACATCGTAGGAGGGAACACCAGTTTTCAAAATCTGATTCAAAACCACAAAAGTGAAGACTAATTTACCAAAAGGAAAAATATATATATACAGGTGAAAATAATTCTTAAATACATACAAAATGCCTAGGATATTCTCTATTTCTGAAGATTTTTTCATCAATATCGTTATATGTTTAAAATGCATATGAAATTGATTCCAGCAAGGTCCTGAAGCCTGTAAGTGAGAAGAGTAAGAACAGCCCTGCCCCCACCCACCCCTGCCCCACCCCCAAGCACCACACTGGTGCCCTGTGTGTTTGATATAATGTAGAATCAACAGACATATATATAGCAACAACATAACCATTTGTCTTAAGCTATTCTATAGAGCCTTTGAAATGGTCTGAAACTTAAATGAGAGTTGACTCAATTTAATTCTTCTAAAAAAGAAACTCTAGGGCAATATAAAGCTCACATTGCAAAACTAATGTGAACAATGTATACTGAGCACAAACCTGTATCTGTGAATTTTTTCTCTATATTAAATAGCATGTAATATTCATACTCTACAATAAACTTAAAAACTAATCACTGGATACCCTTAAATCTTATCTATCCTAACTGACTCGTGCATGAGCAAAGTTGGAAAGTAATTTCAAACGGATGTGATTCAATTCAAACCATTAGCTGTTCCGCTTTTCCTCCTCCAGGCAATATTCTTTAAATTAGATATGTGATTTGATTTCAGTTCTCAAATTCGTAAGTCCAAACCTAACCTAATTCAATACATAATTGTGATGCATGCAAAAGTACTCTTCTTCAAGTTCGAGAGTAAATCGAAACACCATCGACAATCAAAACATGACATTTCAGAAACAGTTCATGTTTGTCCCACAGGCAAAGAGCAGCAATTTGACAGAAAGACTGAGACATACCTGAGCAGATAAACAGCCCTGTCAATATCACTGAGATCTTCATCAACAGTCAATCTTTCTATTTCTTCTGGTGTCTGTCAAGTTTAAAATGCAAATTAGATATACAAACATTAATCATTCTTGCCTCCCAAAGACCTTCGAAGACCCTGTTGGTGGAAAAGTTTCACAGTTATAGCAATGACAACTAGAGTCTGATGATTCTTCTATATTATAGCATACGTGTCCAGTTGGGCGCTGGCGGGGGGCTGTTTTTACTCTAACTTAACAGACTGCAGGACCTCACTAGAGTCAACATCGCATGCATATATATACCACATGTGTACCTATATACATAGATTCACATATTTTTATCTCCAACAGATTACTCCAAGACTCTACAACATTTTTCCACACCAGGAAATGCTTTAAAGGGAGGTTGGATTGAAGACTGTGAGTTGAATGGTATTGAGAAGGACAAGCTTTGGAGCGCCAACTGGGAACCGAATAAACTCAGTCTGAAAGGAAATCAAAGGTTCAAAAGAGCTATTGAGGGAGTGGCCAGATGAGTGGGGAAGGGGGTCTTTAAACTAGATTTGCCTTCTGTGAGGATGAGGCTTGGAGTCTCAGAAGGCTGGGACGATGACTCTGAGGAGGGGGAGTTATTGGGAGGGGGACGACAAACAGAAGGTTGACTCCCTCAAGGGGTTTGGGGAGCAGGGTCCCACCTTCAGTCTTGGAGGGGTTGGGAGGAAACGGATGCACGGTGACTCTGGATGGGAGCAAAGGGCTGAGAGAGGCTTTGAAACCCTGAACTAGGAGGACTCTGAGAAGGGTGCCTCTCTTCGGGAAGTGAAGGGAGGCCTTGCCGCCCTGGACACCGGGAGACCCGAGCTTGATCTTATGCAGAAGTAGGGCGAGGGCCGTGTATGGATGGGACCTGGGTTGTCCGGGTGAGAGATGGAGGTAGGTAGGGCTGTGTGAACCCGCGGATGGGCCAGCGATCAGAACCTGGGACACCGACCCAGAGGGAAGCCGGCCGCGGATGAGGGGCACACGGACACTAGCCATTAGAACAGCGGCTTGGCCGTTCGCGGGGGAGGCCAGAGCCGGGTGGGGCGCAGGGCTGGCCGCAGTCGAGGGGCCAAGTCGAGGGACGGGGCTGATTCCAGTCAGGGGACAGTGCTGACTACAGTTCCGAGACAGGACTGGCCGCAGTCAAGGGACCCAGCTGGTTCCAGTCAGAGGAAGGGACTAGCCTCAGTCAGGCGACAGGGCTGGCTAGCTCCAGTCAGGGTCAGGGGCTGGCTTCAGTCAGGGTCAGGGGCTGGCTTCAGTCAAGGGGCCGGGCTGGTTCCAGTCAGGGGACGGGGCCAGGCCGACCGTCGCTCGGCTGCGGCGGAGAGTGAGGCTCGGAAGCGGCTGCGGTGACACGGCGACTGGCGCTGGAGCGCCGAGGGGCCGTCGGACGCCGCCCGGTCGGGCGAGCCGCCCTGAGGGGAGCGTCTCTCGGCCCTGCGCACCTTGAGGCTCCGGCGGACCGGCCTCTCGATGATGGTGAGTTCCTGCAGGTCCTCCATGTAGCCGAACAGGCTGTTCTGCCCGAAATCCATCGCGACGCCGGCGGCGGGCGGCGGCGGATGCATGGACCGCCGGGGGCTACCCTCGCCGGCCGGCCCGAGCGGCCCGGGATGCCGGACGCGCGCAGCCCGCGCCGCCCACCAGAAGGACTCTCTGTGGTCCCGCTCTCGGCGCGGGCAAGCGGAGCGAGAGGCCGCGGGCGACGAGAGATCGAACGCGGCGGGAGCCCCAGCGCAGCGCGCTGAGGGGGGGGGCGGGTGGAGGGGGCGGGCGGGCGGGCGGGGCGCGCGAGGGGGCGGGACCAGAGCAGGCCCCGCCCCCGCCCGGGGGCTGCGCGCGCCCTAGGACGCAACTGCCTCGCAACGACGCGCCCCCGTCGGGCTCCCTCAGCCCTCGCCCCGCCCCCGAGGGGCGCGCCCCGCCCCTCGGCGCGTGCGCAGAGCCCTCCGCGTCCCCAGGCAGGCCAGGAGGCGGACTGGGGGCGGGGAATGGGCGCGGGCAGGCTGAGCCAATGAGAGTGAAGCGGGGGAGAGGGCGGTGGGCTGGGCTGTCCCGCACCTGCGAGAGTAACCTGTGGCTGTTTTGTCGCAGCTCTGCCCTGCCCTGCCGATCCGCGGCTGAGGCAGACGAGCTCCTGCTAGCTTAGCTCCGGGCCTAGGGAACCCTTGAGTGGCCGAATGGGACATTTAGTGCGCAGTGTGTGCCTGAAGGTAGGGGACCAGAGTACAATGGGGCAGCTCTGACGTTGGGGAAGGGATATGTCCCAAATGGACGCCTGGAAGAGAAACCTAAACTGAACCCTGAAAAATCAGTAAGAAAAGGAAGAGCCAGCCCTTTAGGGTGAAACTTGGGCACGTTCAGGATGTGACGAGTTCAGCTCTTCTTAGGGTACCGGGAGCTAGTGGTTGGCACGGTGCGTGGAAAGAGATACTTAAGACCTTGGTGGAAAAGTGCCTTGTTCTAGAGCAAACTGACTCGCTTACATTTAGTTCTAGCAAGAATAAGGCAGGTGAGGAGCTGAAGAGATGGCTCATTTGCTAAGAACACTTCCAGAAGACAGGGGTTCGTTCAGCTCACAGCACCCACATTCCGGCTAACAACCTTCTGAAAACTCCAATTCCAGGGCATCTGACCTCCTGGACAATGCGCTCATGTGGTGCAAAGCCATACATGTAGGCAAAACACCATATACATTTTTTTTTTAAAGAAAGGAGTGTGGGATCAAGGTGGCTCAGTGGGTAAAGGAGCTTGCTGCCGCACCCGACAACCTGAGTTTCAACTGTTGGACATACTTAGATGGAAGGAGAGAGCTGAGTCCTACAGGTTATCATTGACCTCCACAACTCATCTTACATTCACACACACACACACACACACACACACACACACACACACACACACTTTTTTGAGACTAAGTTGCTGCTGAAGAGATGGCTCAAGGAATAAGATACTTGTGCAATCTTAAAGAAATGAATTCAGATCTCAGCACCCACATAAGAGAGAAAGAGAGAGAGAGAGGGAGAGGGAGAGGGAGAAGGAGAGAGAGAGAGAGAGAGAGAGAGAGAGAGAGAGAGAGAAAGAATGAATGAATGAAAGAAAGAAAGCATGAGCCTGTAGCCCCAGCACTGTGCAGGATGGAGACAAAAAGATCCCTGGAGCTTGCAGTCTGCCTGCAGCTTCAGTTAGACCCTATCCCAAAGGGGAACAGCAAAGCTTTCTCAAGGAACACGCCTGTATAACATATACCACCACCATTACACACACACACACACACACACACACACACCCTCTCTTCTGTTTAAAATATGCCCCAGCATATGTACATATCACAAAATAAATTAATCCTTTTGGTTTGTCTGTGGTAAGAACTCATTCTGTTGCTTAATTTTTCCTCAGTTTAACATCTCAGAGGTCTATTAGTTTCTCATCACAGTGCCAAAATACTTGACAGAATCAATGTAATGGAAGAAATACCTGTTTGTCTTATGATTCCTAAGATTTATGTCCATAGTCATTTGATCCAGTTGCTGTGAGCCTGCAGCTGTGGCAGAACATCATGGCAGAAACCTGTGACAACACTTTTTATCAACCTCATGACCACAGAAAGGGTGAGATGCTGGAGGGCCTAAGGGCATGCCCTCAGTGCCTAACTAGTTTCTGGCATCTCCAGGTAGTACTGTGACTGATAACCAAGACTTTAAGATCACACATGTATACAGCCATTCCTGGTGTGGTGCTGGGGATTTAACCCAGGGCTTCTTGCATAAGCAAATACTTAACCCACTTAGCTACTTTCCCAGCTTGTGATTGTATTCCTGTGCCTTAATTACACAGTAGTCCCCAGCTACAATGTCATTTTTTATGGCTTCACTTACTGCCCATCATCTGTGGTCTTGAACACACACACACACACACACACACACACACACACACCAATAAACAATTTCAAAACGTTAAATCATGCTCCACTTGGAGCAGAGATTGTCTCATTCTGTTCCATCTTAGCTGAGACAGAACATAAATCACACATGCTCAGAGTATCCATCTGGTATACACTACTCACCCATTAGTCACTGGGCAGCCATCTTGGTTATCAGGTAGGCTGTTAACAGTGTCATAGTACTTGGCGTTTAGCTTACATTTATTTTTCTTAATATGGTTCCATTTTGTTGTTAGTTCCTATTGTGACTCTTATGGTGTCTAATTTATAAATTAAACTGTCATGGGTATATAGTTATAGGAAGAAAGACAGAATATACAAAGTTGGATACTTAGCTTTCAAGCATCTGGTAGGCATCTTGAAATGTGTCTCCTAAGAACAGAAAGGGGGACTAATGTCTGTCTTAATATCTGATAGTGTATCTCCCCACTCCCCACTATTATATTTTCAATGTTTCTTTTGAAATTCAAAATAAAAAATCATTGGTGGTGAGCCCACAGCTGAAATCCTGATTTTATGTGCCCTAGTCTACAAAGAGGAGTCAAGGAGCAACAGAAAGAGGCAGAAATGTGATGGGAGGAAGATGGAGAGAAGACAAAATCATGGGGTGTTGTGGGATATTTGTTTACACTGTGTGAAGATGCATCTCTGTGATTGGTTTAATAAAAAGCTGAACAGCCAATAGCTAGGCAGGAGAGGGTAGGTGGGACTTCCAGGCAGAGAGAGGAACTTGGAGGGTTAGAATCAGAGGTGTGCAAGAGATATCAGACATTCAGAACAGGAGAGGGGTAAAAGCCACCCATGTGACAAAACATAGATTAATAAAAGCAGGTTAATTTAAGTTATAAGCACTAGTTCAGAACAAGCCTAATCTAAAGGCAAAGCTTTCTTAATTAATAATACATCTCTGTGTCATTATTTGGGGTTGGTGGTCCCACAAAAGAAAGTTGGACAATAAAAGCTTTGCTATGGAGCAAAACCCATGTGGTTTCCCTTCTATGTTAATTTCTGAAATTCGCCCCCCTTTCCCCTTGATCCTTGATCCATTATGGAAACGAAATATTACTTATGAACCTTACCAAGCTCCAGCTAAGAAGTATTGCACATTTGGGCTCTGTAATTGTGTCATCTAAGATTTGGTGGCACTCTTTTGTGCACGATTGCTTGACTACACAGACATGGCTTTGATGCTGGCTATTCGAAGAGAAATGCTCAATTGGATGACTAGAGTTTTTTAAGTGTTCTAATGGCTATCCTGGGATGGAAGAAGCCTGGCTGCTAGGAAACCTGAGTCAAAGTCCTGTCTCCACCAGTGAGACATGGAAGAACAGTGCCCAGGGTGTGTTTTTCTCTCCTGCCCTGCTTTTACATGTGACTCAGTGTGGCCTCACAGCAGGCCTACAGAGTGCAGAAAAGATGCCTCGCTGTCACTGTTTGACTACTCATGAAACTGAGGCTCAGAGAAGTTGTGCAGTTTAGGCAAGAGCACACAGATAAGGAAAGCTAGACATCTCCACCCCGCTTATTCATCTGATAGCAACACGAGGCTAAGCACCAGACTGTGAAGCTCAACCGCCTAGACTTTAATCAGGGCTGTTACTTCCCACTATGCTACTTAGTGTCACTCTGTTCTTTTCTATCTCTAAGCTAATACTAGTAATAAATAGCATTTGGGGAACTGGAGAGGTGGCTCAGTGGGTAAAGAACTTGCTGGGTATGAAGAGGAGCTGGCTTTGAATCCCTATGACCAATGTAAAAGCTGGGTGCATTGGCACGTGCCTGTAACCTACTGCTGGGGAGAGGGGGAGAGGTAGGTAGATTTTTCTCTCCTGCCTGACAGCTCCCAAATAACTACACAGAGATGTCTTATTAATTATGAAAGCACAGCTGATAGCTTAGGCTTCTTTTTAATTAGATCTTATAACTTCAACTAACCCATATTTTTATTAATCTATGTTCTACCACATGGCTTTTTACCCCAATCCCATTTTATGTATCTGACTCATGCAGCATCTTGTCTGGCTTCTCTGCCCTTTTTCTTCCCAACATTCTTTCTATCCCCAAAATCCTGCCTAGCTATTGGCCATTTAGCTTTTTATCAAACCAATCCAAGTGACAAATCTTCACAGTGTACAAAAAGATTATTCCACAACAGGTAGGTGGATCATGGGAGGCTCCATGGCCAGCCAGTCCTAACCAAAGCAGTAAACTTCAGGTTCAGTGAGAGATTGTCTCCAAAAATACGATTCAGAGCAGTAGAGAAAGACACCCACCACACACACACACACACACACACACACACACACACACACACACACACCAAATGCTCACATGGACACACAAATAAGAATAATAACAATAAGGGAGGGCTGGGGACAATGCTCAGCAGCTAAGAGCACATAGTGCTCTTTCAGTAGAACTAAGTGCAGTTCCAACCATCTGTCAGAAAACTCATAACAACAGTCTGTAACTCTAGCTCCAGGGGATCTGACACCCTCTTCTGGACTTCCTGGGCATCTTCATTCATGTGTGTGCACGTGCGTGAGCACACACACCCACAATTAAAAATAAATCTTACATAATAATAGTATTTAGGACCAATTGTTGTTGAAAGAATTAATTGGGATAATATGCATTGGATGCTTTAAAAACTTCCCAGTATAAGTGGTTGCTATTGCTATTATTTCTGGCAGACTAGTGACCATGTGGATTCAGGCTCAGGAAAGCATCAATAAATTGTAGTGAGCTCTTTGGTTTTTGTGGGATGCAAAGTAATGCTTCCTTGGAGATGTTCCTGCACTAGTCCCCTGAGCCTGCGCATGCTGTCTGGCACAGAAAAAGGTCTTTGAGGTGACCGATTTATGGTGCAAGGCTGTCTTCCAGTGAATATTCTCAATTGTTTGGCAGAGTGGGCCCTATTCATGGACCTTTTGCATGAAAGAGAGGCAGACTTGGCCAGTCCTGGTAGATCAAGTCCACATAAGGAGGACTAGGCTTGCCACTGTGCACATTCAAAAACAAAAGGACTGAGAGATGATGGCCTGTAGAAGGCTGGAAGGGGAGGCAAGACCCCCCAAGCCTTGAAGATTCTCCCCTAGACCTCCATATGACAATTCGGTCTACTGACACCTCAGATTCAGCCCAGTGGAAACCACTTCAGACATCTAACTTCCAGACTGTGAGAACAAGACTGTTGTTTCTGCCAAGAGGTTGTTTGTGACTTGATGCAGCAGCAATAGGAAGAATACAATGACCTGGAATTTGAATGAACTGGAATTTGATTTCGACCTGGGCCAGACCCCAGGAAACAATTATTTCAGGTAAATGAAAAAAAAAAAAACTGAAACAAGAAGACAAATCTCTCAAACTTTTGAAAGAAGATATGAGATTATTTTATAACATCCAAATAAGAAAAGTGTTTTCTTTAAAGAGAAAGTATAACCTACTTCAAATGTGAATTTGTATTTATTAAAGAGTGTGACAAGGTGTCTCATAGAATGGGAAAACCTGCAACAAATTAATCCTACAAGGATTACTGTCCAGAACCAAGAACTCTTTAAAAAAAATCAAGCAATGGGGGGTGGAGTGGAGTGGGAGGAGAGGGGAGTAAACTGTAGTTAGTATGTAAAACATTTAAAATTAAAAACATCAAGCAAACATAAAAGTTAGCAAAATATGTACACAACCTGGTAAACCAACCTGTTTCCATCTTGGGTTTGAAAGTCATCTTATAGGAAAGAAAACTACGTTCATTCCTGCTTATGATCAAATCTCTGTTTCTCAAGGATTGGGCTATGCCCCACCTGTAACCTTAACTACAAATGGTTCTATACTGCCTATTCCAGGAAATGCCAACAATGCCTTTGTTTCAGAAGCTTGATATAACTACCTTGCAACCACGCCTTCTTTTCAAAAAGTTGTTATGACCACTTTGTTATGCTTATGTTCTGATTCTGTAACCCTGCCTACTTGTCTACCAAATCTCCCATTTGTAAACCCCCAACTCCCAAACTATAAAAACCCTTATTTGCCTCATGCCCAATGCTGATCTCTCGAACCCCACCTTTAGGGAGAGACAGCTCATGTACACAAATTTTTCTTAAAATGTCCATGATTTGGATCTGTAGTCTTTCTCCTCCCATCTATGGAATTAACAAATCTTTTACAGAATTTCCTGTAAACCCATAAAAGTCAATTTGCCATCAATAATAACAAGATCTTGGGAGATGGTTCCCTTGGGAAAATGCTTCCTGAGCAAGCATGAAGACCTAAGTTTTGGTCTCTAGGCTCCATGACACACACCTGTGATCCCAGCACTAAGGGAGCTGGAGATGGGAGATAACTAGTGTTCTTTGGCCAGTCAGCATAGCCAAATTGAGAAGTTTCCAGATTCAGTCAAAGAATCTGTCTCAAAATACAAGGCGGAGGAAATGCCTGGCCTGAGCCACTTTTCTTTCTCACCTGGATCAACAAACAGCTCAGCTTCTGCCCTCTCCCACCTCAACCAGAGCAAATCTGCTAGTGCAGCACCCAGGTACAGACTATGTTCTCAACATATGCACCTTCACCATGTGGGCCAGCATTATGGGTGAGGGGAGAGAACCACAGCCCTGGGCTCTGTCGCACTCCTCCCTGCCTCCACAGCTGTGACAAGAAAAGCTGTCAGCAAACATGTCCAAACACTCCTCAGGGACAAAAACCCCTCTCACCTACTCCAAGCAGGCCTGCAATGTCTCCCCTCTTGCAGACAGACAGTTCATCTGAGTGCCCTTGCCTCTCTGGTTCCTCCTCTCTACTCCCTCGCCCACTCAGCTTCCTTCCTGCAGGCTGGCCTCTATCTATCCCTCCTCCTCATGAGACGGGCACTCTGTCTGAGCTGAAGGCCATGTTGCTCCCTCTCTGCCCAGGATGCTCTACCCTAAGATTTTTTTCAAAGAACTCCCATCAGCAACTTCAGTGTTTCCCTTAAGCGTTACCTTCTTGGTGAAGGCAACTCAAGATGCCTATTAGGAAACTAAAATCTCAGTGTGTTCACTTACTAGAGTGAAGCATCACAGGCTAGGTGAACTTAAAGCAGGGAACAGATTTTCTCACAGTTCTGGAGGTTAGAAGTTCAGAGCCTGCTTTCTCCTGAGGCAGTGACAGCTGTACCTTCTGCCCGGTCACCCCCATCACTCTGCTGGGGGTACAGGCATCCTTGGTTATCTGACCCAATTTCCTCTTCTGTCAAGGCCACTAATTATTTAACCTAGTCACCCAGAGCTTAAGGGCTCTCTAAGATCTTGGGATGTTAACCTTGCACTTAGGAATTTTAGGGGTGTCATATTAAGCCCATGACTCCCACCATCACCAGGATCATGGGTGACCACATCCCACATTGTGAAGATTGTACTTTTTTATCTGGATTATGATCTTTTTGTCTTCCAGTTCTCTACTGGAGTGTCATGTTCCAAAAAGCCAGGGATTTCTGTCAGTTTTATTCTCTGCTGCGTTTGCCGTGCCTGTGGGCACATGGCAAACACATGTTATAATTGTCATGGGCAGGAGCAAGAGCCACTTCTCCACATTCAGGCTGCATCCTTGGGAAAATACCTTTGCTTCTATATTCCTCAGCTCCGTCCATCAGACGAGGGGGGTCAGGCTAGGTGACGCAGAACAAGAATTCCAATCTACTAGCCTAGGAGTACTAGCTTATCCTAGGCTCTCAAGAAAATGGTGTGAGGGGAGAGCTTCCTTTCAACTGTCTCCAAGAGAGGCACAATTCGGGGAGCCGCAAAGTGATGGAGAAGGAAGTGAGGTAAGCAGGGCTGAGAAGGGAGACCAGAGCACTGTGCAGCAAACTGGCCCCACTCCGTTCAATGCCAGGCCAGGCAGAAAACACAGGCCTGGGAACTGCCTAAGGCCAGAGGGCATTTATGGCTTCCTCCTGCCTCGTGCCTCCTACCAGCTAGAAGTGGCTCTAGGAGAGCTAATGCCTTTGCAACTTAATGGTCTCAGCAGGCTTGTTTTGTTTTGTTTTTTTGTTTTTGAGACAGAGTTTCTCTGTATAGTCCTGGCTGTGCTGGTACTTGCTCTTTAGACCAGCCTGGCCTCGAACTCAGTGCTGGGATTAAGGGTGTGTGCCGCTGCCATCGCTGCCACTGGCTTTAAGCTGGCTCTTTGAACAGCCAGAAGGGAACTAGACCCTCATCCCAATCCAGGGGCAGGCAGAAGAGCCTGCTGAGGTTAGCCCTAGGCTGCAATGCACTAAGGAAGAAGGGTTGAAAAGATCCATTACCTGTTGCCTGTGGACTGGTAAGACTCCAGCCAAGTGGCCTGGCCAAGAACATGTCCAAAACAGGAGAAATGAGGGAAGCTGCTGGATGGGGGAATGGAGGGGAGGGATGGGGGGTGTGGGGAGACGGAGGTGGGGATAGGGATGCCCAGAAGGACCGGTGAGCTCCAACGGTGAAAGACCCTCCTTAGTAGACCCACAAAAACCTACCTGCACATGGATGGATCACCAGAGCCAGGGGAGCTGGACAGAAAGGTGACCTTTGACAGCCCTGACAGACAATCCCTGGCCTTGTGAAACTGTTCTGGGTCAGACTCCAGGTGTGCATGGCCTCAGACTGGCTGAAGGCCCAGCTGGGAGTCAATTGCATGGCAATGGAGCAGAGGGAGCCCAGCTCCCCTCCCCCTCACCTGTGCTGCCCAGCTTTTCACCAGTTTTGCACACTCTTTCTCGATTCCCACCACCCCCAAAGCTGTCTCCTCAGCTAGGGAGCTTGCCACCACTCCCCTTCTGGAGGTTGTGTTTTTCTCCTGTGTAGGCTGCCACTTTGGGTTATACTTCCCCTTCAAGGCAAATCCCTCGCTTGAGAGTGAGGGGACACTGATAGCAGTGTCAACTGCCCAATGTCTCCTGGGAGGCGGTACTAGCAAATTGCCAAATGTGAGTGTGGGGAGGGGGTGGGTGTCTGTGGAGCTATGATGGGGTGAGATTTGCTGCTGGCTGCCTGCACAGGCAGTTGGAGGCTGATTATAGGGCTGGGTCCCTCGGCCCTGGCTGTGGGTGCAAGAAGCTGCCTATGATGCTTAGCTGTCAAGGTGGGGGTGCTGGTTGCCCTGGTGACTGGGCTGGGAAGTGGGCTGGCTTTGTAGGCACAAATGCTGAGAAGAAAATATAATAAGCACCAGCTAGAGTCCCCCCCCCCCATTTCCTTTTACTGATGGGAGCATCATTTGGAGGGAGCCTGACCACTGTAAATACCTGACCACTGTAAATAGAGAATGGCCTTCTACATTTGGACCCCACCCCCACCCCAATGCTTTTCTATTCTCAGTGAAAACTCCACTCTTGCATCCACTCCTTTTGTGTCTGCTGAGCTAGCGTAACTAGTTAGCCCTATAACAAGGACAGGTCACTTTCCTTCTCATCACACTTGGATGAGGTGGCTTCACAAACGCCTTTCATGGTCAATTCCTGGATCCCACCTCCAGACAGTGACTCAGTCAGAGGCCCCAGACTGGGAATCTGCATTGTAGCTTCTCTACCCTCTGCTCCCCCAGATACCCTGTCCCTGTCTTTCCGAACCGCAGTCATCAGGCACAGAGAGCTATGCTGTGACTTTAGGATCAGTTAGGACAGATGCTCTGTTGTCCACATGAGCCTGTCACTGTCTAAGATGACCAGTCACACGGAGGATCAGAAAAGATGAAGCCACTCGCCTAGCACAGTGCTTCGCACACCAGGCTTGTGGCTTACTTATGTGTTGTGAACATGCAGAAGCTCTACTAGTCCTCCACCTGTCCCGTCTGCTTGCTGTCCTCCAGCCAAATCTCATATCCAGGGAAATGATGAGCGCTCAGCAGTGAGCAGAGTCATCAGGCTGGCAGGCAGACAGCAGAGGAGGCAGCTCCAACAGCTGGGCTCCACACCGGAGCTCCAGCTCTCTGTAAGCTGTTACCATGGTGAGTATAGCCACAACAACTCCTATGTGTGGGGGTGGGGGTAACCTTCCTCCACCATCAGAGGGCTGGCTGTAAAAAAGTCATTTCACAGAATACAAAGAGGTTGAGAGCTCCCTGCCCACCCACATTTCACCCACCATTCCAGCCATCATTCAGGATACGCTTAAGACAAGGACTTGGCTGAATCTCTCCACCAAAGTCTCAGGGCCTGACACAGTGCCTGGCTTACATCGGGCTCTCCATGAATGCCTGCCGAGTGGATCAATCAAATGCAGATCTGCTTCTCCCGAACCTCTTTGTCTAGAACGAGTTTCATTTAAGAGAAAGACAGAATGTAATTAGGACTCTGCTATGATTTGCATATGAAATGCCCCCATGTGTTGAAGGCTTGGTCCCCAGTGAAATGATCAGAAATGGGACTGTGAGGAGTGATTCAGACCATGAGAACACTGGCTTCAGAGTGGACTCATCCGTGAGTTCATAATCTGACAGCATTATTGAGAGGTGGTAGAAACATAGAAGGAGAACCCAGTTAGAGGTAGATCGTTACAGGCATTTTCTTGAAGGGCCTCCCTTCTTTCCGGTTCCTCCTCCTCCTCCATCAGTCCTCTCTACTTCCTGGCTGTCATGCGGTGAGCACCTTTGCTCTGCTGTGCCCTGTTGCCATGGCACTCCACCTCAGCATCTCAGGACCCAAACAACTGAAACAGCCACCCCTGGTCTCTGAAGTCTCTGAAGCTGTGCTGTGGTCCCAGATAGACATTTCCTTCCTTACACTGCTCTGCTCAGGCATTTCAGCACTGAGAAACTCATAGTGTCTCTAAGGATGTTTTCCCTGGCTTTCTTCCCCACCTATCTCCTTTGGAAAGATGACATTTTATCCCCTTTATACAACAGCTAAAGGGCTGCCCTAGGAAAGCCCGAGGCATGCAGACACTACCTACTAGCAAGGCCCCAAACCTTTAAAGTAGTTTTGCCTCCATAAATTTGGCCAGATGAACCCCTGTGGGCCAGAATAGTTATTAATTCATCAAAGTCAATATGACTAAAGAGTTAATATTTTCCTTGCAAGGACTTCTGTCCCCCAACCATGAATTTTTCACACTTTATCAATCAGTTTCCATCATCTTCTCTCTTGAGGACTGCCTAAGCCCATCTCCAACCCTCCATAAATAATCAAATTGGTAAAACGCAAATCTGTTCAGCACTGCAACTGGTCAACTAACCTTATATATGAAAAAATAATTAAAGCTCCTGGCTCAGACAATTTTAAACACTTTTCCAAAGAATTATTATGTCTATTGTTGGATATTGGTTCATAGGCCTGTCCTTGAGAAGCAGCATTTGGGCCAGATGCTTTAATCCCAGACTAGGAGGTAGAGACAGAGGTGGGTATCTATGAGTATGAGCTCAATACTAGCCTGGTCTACATAGTGCGTTCTGTATAAACAGACGACCCAACTGCTCTGTGGTATGGTGAAGGGGAAGGTTTTTATTGTAGTTGTAAAAGAGAGAACAGCCAGAGGCATCTGCAAGAGTCCAGAGCAGAGAGAGAAAGAGGGAGGCTGAACACGGCCAGCAAACTGGACATGGCTGGGCCTATCTGCCAGAGCCGGGAGTCTAGCAGAGATAGGGAATGGAGAGAAGCAGGAGTAGAGCACAGAGCCTAGAGGACACCAGGTTAAAAGAAGGACGCGTAGCTCAGGGAGGAAAGCCATGTTCTGGAGGGAGTTGAGGGTAGAGGAGGATGAAAAGAGATTCCAGCATGGACTTTGAAATGTCTAACAGGGACTGTGACACTAACGGAGCCCAGGGGACCGGCAGCATGGGCTTTGATATGCTGATAGGTGGGACAGGTAGCCATTTGTCCCTTCTGCCAGAGGTAAAGGAAAGGACTCCCTTTGGTAGACAGGAACCAGCTTCACAAGTTCCTGAGGAGTGCTGGCTTCCATCTAACCACCAGAAATCCCCCTGCAGTCCAGATTGAACTCATTTCTAGACATTTGGACAGCCTTTTGGAGTTTGGGGAATTGGAGTTTCCTTTGGACCTGACCCATTCCAGGCCAGGCAGGACTATAGAGACACTGTCTCAATAGTGGCGGCAGCAGCAGCAGCAGCAGCAGCAGCAGAAGCAGCGGAGGAGGAAGAGGAGTGTTAGTTGGTTCGTTAATCAGGCAGGGCCAGAATACATGGACATACTTGAGCTAAAAAATGCTCCGAGCTTGATTCTCTGCTGTGAGTATCCTGCTGTTCTTAATCATCTCAACTTTGACTCTGTGTTTTACAAATGGACCTATTCAGACTTCAGGATAATTTAGAGTAAGTGGAGGAGATAGAGCCCTGTGTGAGTGTTCCAGACAGATACCTCGAGGACAGTTGATGTGGGGAGAGTCAGTACAAATACCGTGAGACCACCTGGGAGGTATGAATCCACCTTCTACAGTGGGCTGACTTTTTACTAACTTGTTTTGTTTTATTACTTATTCAATGTGTGTGTGTGTGTGCATTTGTTGTATATATGTATGTATGTTCACATGTGTAGAGATGCAACTGTGTGTGCCTGTAGAGGTCAGAGGTTAATGTGCAGTGTCTTCTTAGATCTCTCTCCACTTTATATGCTGAGACAGGTCTCTGACTTGAATCCAGAGCTGACTGGTTCCAATGGTCTAACTAGCCAGCTTGCTCTAGGGATCCCCTGTCTGCACCACCATCCCCTCCCCCACCTCACCAGGCTGGGACTACAGACTGCCATGGCCATCCGGCATTTACATGGGTTCTGGGGATCCAACTCCAGTTCTCACACTTAGGCAACAAGCATTGTACCAGCTAAGTCATCATAAAGCCAGAGGGCTCAGCAGGTGAAACCACCCACGGAGCATCTTCCCAGCACCTGCTCACTTGTGTCTGAAGAGCCACCTTCCAAGCACGTGTCTCAAAACAGCTCAGAAGCAAGCCCATGTGAGCAAGGCTCCCATGCAGCCTGGGATGCACTGAGCCAGGGTGTGGATGCCTCTACACTTTCCCAGCATGCCCCTGGAGGCTCCAGAGAGCTGGTGCCATGATGGCGCCTGTCTCGGCACACGGTGTCAGAGGCAGTCCATCGCCACCTGTTTCACTGCAACACTCACTGAGGCTCACGCCTGACTCACACCACACCGACTCACTGTTTGTTTCATCAGAGGGGGCAGCAGCGCCACTCCTCTCCCTGTGTCACCACGATAATTACAGAGAACAATAATTCCAACAATGAGAACTTATAATTCTCTAGCAACAGGCAAAAGCAGTGTCATTTACAGAAAAATAATCTCCTGAGTATCAGGTAGCAGGAACCATCGTGCGTGTTCTGCCTTGGTCTGTATGGCAAGCGTACAAAGTAGCTGTGAAAGGAATGGCAATCTTTCATTCCCTTTGCTCATTCACTAAGCGCACACACACACACACACACACACACACACACACACACACACTACTAGAGCCCCAGTGGTGTGGAAGGCAGTGTGAACCCTACAGCTACAATCTGGCTTCATTTCTTCCCACACCTTCACTCAGAACAGTAGCCATTCCATGCTGGGTTTGGAGATAATGGAGACATCACCGATGTCCAGGAATACCATCTTGAAGGGCTCACAGTGCAAACCTCAAATCAGAAACCTCATACAGACCTCATCCATGGGACAGAGTAGGCAGATCTGGAGTCAAGGAAGAATCAGACCACATGGAAAGGGAAAGGAAAATATGCTTTCTTTCGTGAGTTAATAATGTGAGAAATGTGCTATCTTTAATGCATATGTTTTGGGGGTGCACATGTGTACACAGGGGCGTGTGCTTATGTGTTCAGGTTCAAGTGGAAGCCAGAGGTCAATCTTGGGTGCCACCCTTAAGAACTCCATGATCCTCTTTGAGATACTGGCCTGGAGTTTACCAAATCGGCTTGGTTGGCTGGCCAAGAAGCCCCAGGGATTCACTTGTCTCCATTTCCTGCCCCGTGCTGGGATTATAAGCACATGTCACCACATCTGGCTTTAAATATATGTGCATACATATGGATATATATTATTTTTGATTGTGAGAGTGTGAGGGTGGGGGCAGGGCATGATATGTGCGTGTAAATGTAGGCACTTACAGAGGCCTGAGGTGTCTAATGCTCCTGGAGATACACAGATGGCTGTGTGTCACCCAACATAGGAGCTGTCCTCTGCAAGAGCAGTACGGACTCTTAACCACTGAGCCACCCCTCCAGTCCTACAGCTGCCTATTTTAAATGTAGGTTCTAGAACTCAAAGCCGGGTCCCCAGGCTTGCAAGGCAGGCACTTTACCAATTGCTCTCTTCCCATGCCCAAATAGGATTTTTACCATGATGATCTGGGGGGCTCCAGGGACCACACTTGGACGAGGTAGAAGTCCATCAAACACAGTGCTGCCCAATTATATATGACTTTGTGCACCTGTCTTCTGTACCTCTAGTGCAGGAGGTGCTCCTGCACTAGAGCTGCTCCTTTGAGCAGCAAAAAAACGGGGGGGGGGGGATGGGAGTGGGACTGACTGATGGATTTAGAAGCTAAGGCCGACCTTAAGCTCTTCTAAGCTACTACAGGAGAATTGCTACAAGCACAGAGTATGAAGGAACCAGCTTCCCTTTTGGCAGCCATAACGGTCGAACACATGCTTCTATGACCTTGTCCCAGACACTAGAAAGTCAGATGCCTGTCTCGTGACAAGGAGCCAATCAGAAGTTAGCTGGTGGCGCTATGCTTTACGACCCTGGGTGTGCTTTATGGACAAGCGCACAGCAATGACATAGAGAGCATAGCAACCACCCTGGGAGGGCCTATGGGCCATAACAACCAGTTGACCAATCAACACAGGGCAAGCCCTCCAAGCCTGGAGGCACACCAATCGTGAGTCTGTGCGTACCCCTAGACACTCCCCTTATGCTGCCCTATAAAGATCTGTACCCAGCGGCTTCGAACCGTCTTTTCTAGCCATCCGCCATGACGGGTGGGTGAAAGACCCGAGCTAACATGGGGTTAGCTCGTTAAATTACAATAAAGCCTCATGCAGTTTGCAGCAAGCTCTCGAATCTGCCTGGTGATTGGGGTGACCGAGAACATGGCCTGGGACCCCGGATACTTGAGTTTTCGGGGGTCTAACATGTAAATGTCAAACAGGCACAGATAAGACTGATTGCTCATAAGATTAGCTCTGGCCTATGAAGCAGTTCCAGGACCACAACAGCCTCCCTGACTCCACTGGGAGAGTTGACTGCAGTGTGTTCTGGAGAAACAACTCCATGTGAAACTGAGTGACCTTCTACCTCTACCAGTGACTAGACACGCACAACCTGGATGCAAACACAACCTGTTTTACACAGCTTCTTGTTCGTTGCTAAGTAACCACTACTGCCTGGTATGAGTGTGTGGCCACTGTTTCTTGCTTCAACTTATTGTACCATCTTAATTGTGTGACCTTAACATTGGAGACTGGAATGGGAGGGGCTTTCTTTTTCACCACTTACACTGCCCATGACCCTGAAGAATATTTTCTGGGAAAAGGGTGAAAGCAGGGAGGAGCCAAGAAAGAGCTGAGAAGGTGAGGGAGGAAGGAGGAAGTATGATCTTCACACAGCAACCCAGAGGTGACCTGTGTGAACCAGCCAGCAGCCTGGTGACCACATGAACCAGCCAGCAGCCAACCACTTTCTGTCCCCAGTTTGACTATAGGTCAAGCATGGGCACCTAGGACTTGAAACCATGAAGTACACAGACCTGAAGAGTGAGGTAGAGGTCAGAGAAACCCTGTCTCGAAAAAGCAAAAAAAAAAAAAAAAAAAAAAAAGCTGGGCATGATGGTGCCTGTGAGATGGGAGGCAGAGACAAGGAAGACCCCAGAAGCTTGTGGCCAGACATCCTGGCCTACCGGTGACCTTCCAGACCAATGAAAATCTCTGCCTTAATGAAAAGGTGGAAAGTGTCCAAGAACTAATACCTAAAGTCACCCCCGGCCACCCCCCATGTCATGCATGTGTCCACCTGAACCCACACATGTACCCTCAGACACACACGCAGGCACATTCCCAGGAAGTTGTATGCACTCAAGGTATGAAGCATGTTTTGCCATACATTCTGAAATGATTAGCACACTCAAGCTATTTAATACATCTGTTACCTCTCCTAGGTACGTGTGTGTGGTAAGACCTCATAACTGTTTATTCCTTTAGCACATTGCAGCGATGAAATTAATGCATCATTAATAAGCATTGTGACTTTGCTGTACACTAGTTCTCCAGAACCCAACAATCGCACAGCTGCAGTACTCCTGGGCCCTATGCCCTTGGAGTAAAGTCTCCCCACTTTCTTCCCCTCTGATCCTTAGTGACTATCCTTCCACTCTGTTCTGTGACTTTGACCTTCTCAGGTCCTGTGGCTTCAACAACAAAGCCATTTTCTTCTCGTTGCTGTTACAAAACACATAATGGAAGTAATTTAAGACATACAGCCCTATCAATAACAAGGAAGGCATTGCACTGGGAGTATGAGACAGCTGGCCACATTGCATCTACAACCAGGAAATAGAGAGTGAACAAGTATGCAGTGTCAGACTATAACACTTCAAAGCCTGCCCCAGGGGCCACTTCCCCCAAGAGGCTCCACCTCCTAGGGGTTCTACAGCCTTCCAAAACAGTACTACCATCTGGGAATCAAGTGATCAAACACATGAGCCTGTGGGGAACATTCATATTCAAAACCTTAACACCCTGTTTTACTAGGCAATCCCTTTTTATTTATTTTTTAATTAATTTATTTTATATACCAACCACAGTGTGGGGGACCGAATATCCCTGTTATGGAATATTCTGGGTTCCCGGCCCTGACTGACATAAACAGTGGGGGTGCCAGGGAGCTCCGAGTCACCATTGTATTGTTTATTAACACCAGGCTGTAACTGTTTACAGTGGCCGAAGGTGATTTGCCTCCTAATTTGCATCTCTGTAGCTTAAGCCTTGAGTAGGCCCATACCTGGGCTCAAGACTCTGCCTACTTGACCAAGAGTTGTTTAGGCAACAGAATCACTTGATGTTAGCGATATGCATTGTAATAAATGCTTCCTGACCTTAGAGGACTATTTAAACAGACCTCTCAACAAACTGGGGCTGCTCGCCCGTCAGCTGGGAGCCCTCCTGAGATGATATGGTGTTTCCTGTCTCATCATTAGCGTCGTTGGGTAATTAAACTTCCCTAGTCCAAACACCTCCACTCAGAAACAGACCGGGACTGTACGGCTGGCTCTGTACGGCTGGCTCCATCCACAGTCCTGAAGACATCAGTCCGGAAAACCACAGTTTCCATTCCCTCCTCTCCTCCCACTCCCTTCCCCCATCTCCCTTCAACTACCCACCCCCCCAAGGCCCCCCCCCCCCCCACCACCAATCCACTCCTCCTCCATCTCCATTCAGAAGGGGCAAGGCCTCCCATGCGAGTCAACAAAGCATGGCATATTAAGTTGAGGCAGGACCAAGCTCCTCCCCCTTGTATCATTGCTGGGCAAAACATCCCACCATAAGGAATAGGTTCTAAGAACCAGCTCATGACTCAGGTACAGATCCTGGTCCCACTGCTAGGGGCTCCACAAACAGACCAAGCTAAACAACTCACTGTCACCCAGATGTGACTCTGAACCAATAGCTAAGGAGCCAACAATCCCTTCTGAACACCTTGATTCCAGCGATGTTGATCAGTATCAACACCCAGGTCTGTGGGTTAGACCTCTTGGTAGATGTCTAATCCTGAGTAAGGCAGAAGGATCCCTGATGAGGTGATGTCCTAGGAGCAGCAACTATGACTTGGTGTCAGTGGCCTTTGCTTCTCCTCTGTGGTGAATGCAGCACCTCCTGCAGGCCAGACATGTATTAATAATAATAATAATTGCTGACTTTTTCTATCGCCCGTCCAGTCATCTTAAGTACCTGCTGACCAGCTGTCAGAAGCCAGCCTTGGCGACCCCCCATGCCTAGCTAGCCTAGCATCCCACCCCTCAGGTTCCGGGACCTGGCCTGAGAAGCAACTAACACCTATTCCTTCCCCCATTTCCTTAAGACAGGAGATTCCAGATACCTGCCTGAGAGCAATTAACATTCATTTCTCCCCCCACCTCCCTTTTCTCTGCTTCCTCCTTTCTCTTTAAAAATCCCCTTGGTTTCAATAAAGAGGGCCTTGACAAGAAATCTGCTTGGTCCCGCTCTTTCTTTCCCACCCATTATTTGCAGACGTGAGCTAACTCGGACTCACGAATTACTGGAGCCCTGCAGGACGGGGCAACCAGCTCAGCAATTCACCCCACCTTCCTCCTGCTCCTCATTCATCAATTCCCAATCTCCCCAGTAAGAGCGTAAATTTAATTCGATAATTTCATTAAAGCAAAAGCAAACAACCACCACATCAAAATTGTCTTCCAGGCTCTCACTTTGTCTCAATGGAGGAGATCCTCTGTTCTAAACTGAGTGAACACACATGAGATAGACACATACACACATGGCAGGGGGGGTTGGTTGTGAGCAGTTGTTTCCCAGGTAAGTAATAGCAGTGTCCATTAGACTTATTAAGTCAGAGAAGGTGGCAAACCTCCACCACCACCCCACCCCCCTTGTATGTTAGCCGTGTTTTCAAGGTTGGCTCTCTGTTTTTACATGTGCCCTCATGTAAGGTGCTCACTTTGAAAGACCCCAGAAGAGGTACTTTCGCAGAAGGAGACCCGAACCCAGGAATCAGCGAGACCACGGACTTGGATGCAAACCGCAAGAGGTTTTATTGGATACGCGGGTACCCGGGGAGACTTAGCTTCTGTGAGACCAAGTGCCCCGAGCCAAGGAAGAGGGGTCCTTATATAGCAAAAAAACGCAGTACAGAAGCAAAAAGCATAGTTACAGAGATTCTATTGGACAATTTAATGAGGTACAGAGTTATTTCAAATCAGCATTTTCTCAAGGTCTGGTAATCAGGCGAAACGGCCTTGGTTCTATCTTGTCTTCCTCCGCGTCCAGATGGCTGACCTTGGGATGGAGCGTTCCCCATCAGGCGGGGACGCGGGGGGGGGGCGCCCTCTCGCCTCCTCGCGGGCTCCTCGCTCGGCCCCAGCCCTGGGGAGCGGTGCCAGGCGGGCGGGCCGGGGTGAAGGCTTGGGAGGGAGCCGGTGGCCGAGTGTGTGGGTGCGCGCGTACGGGAGTGTCATCGAGTGTGAGAGAGAGAGAGAGAGAGAGAGAGAGAGAGAGAGAGAGAGAGAGCTAAGCCGTTCTACGCTCATGGGCTGCTGGCTGGTCCCGGCTCGCGTCCTGGGCCCGGCGCGGCAGCGGCGGGGAAGTAGAGGCCGGTGGGGGTGGGGATCGGGAAGTGCAGGAGAGGAGGCATCCGCCGTGCGCCCCGCCAGCTGCCGACCGGAGGAGGAGGCAAACTTGAGAGAGAGAGAGCTAAGGGGCGGGGGTCTTTCAACTTAACTCTGTGGTTCTCAAAGCCTGGTCTGGGTGGGAAACTGTGTGCCTTGGATTTCAATCTTCCTTAATTGCTGTCGTCATTTTTCTGTTCAAGAACTTGAGCTGATACCTAAATCTAATGGAAGCTAATCCAAAGACTCTCACCATGCCTTGTATGGCCAAGTCCCTTCCAGACTTAGACGCTGGCTCTAAAGGAGGATGTCTCCTGCCGGGTGCTAGTAACCACGCTGTTCCTGTCATTTGCTTTGTGTGGCCTCTCCATAAAGGAGCTCCGCCCACCCCCATGTCTGCCAATGGTCCCTAGAGCTGGTCCCTCAAAGGGACCTGTTTTCCTCAGTGCCTCACCGCTCCTCGGTGATTTGCATGGTCTGTTCCCCCCATCTTCTGTAAGCCTCCATTTTAGGTCTTTGTGTCCCACACGGACAGCAATACCACGGGAAGCTCACTGTGTTTGGAACCGAGTCTTGACTTTGTCACCTCCTGAGTGACATTGGTTAAGTTCTTTTGAAGGAACCGGCTTCCCTTTTGGCAGCCATTATGGCCGAACATGTGCTTCTATGACCTTGACCTAGACACTAGAAAGTCAGATGCCTGTCTCGTGACAAGGAGCCAATCAGAAGTTAGCTGGTGGCGCTATGCTTTACGACCCTGGGTGTGCTTTACGGACAAGCGCATGACAATGACGTAAGAGCATAGCAACCACCCTGGGAGGGCCTATGGACCATAACAACCAGTTGACCAATCAACACAGGGCAAGCCCTCCAAGCCTGGAGGCACACCAATCGTGAGCCTGTGCGTAAGCCTGTGCGTACCCCTAGACACTCCCCTTATGCTGCCCTATAAAGATCCATGTGCAGCGGCTTCAAGCTGTGTTTTCTAGCCGTCCGCCATGGCGGGTGGGTGAAAGACCCGAGCTAACGTGGGGTTAGCTCGTTAAATTACAATAAGCCTCGTGCAGTTTGCAGCAAGCTCTCGAATTCGCCTGGTGATTGGGGTGACCGCGAACATGGCCTGGGACCCCGAATACTTGAGTTTTCGGGGGTCTAACACTTTATTCTCTCTGAGCCTCGGTTTCCTCCTCTGTAAGAAGGAGGCAATGATTCGATCTTGCAGGAGTGTGATGATTAGCGCAGGGAATGGGTACAGAAGCCCCTGGCATGCACATAGGCAACTGAGGGTGGCCGCCATGGGTACTCATGACCTCTGTGTGTCCTTTTCTGGCCTTCTCAGTGAGAGTGACGCCAGCCAGCTAGCTGCTGCAGCAGAAGCAGCGATTTCCTTGTTCCTCCTGCCCAGTCCTGTCTGAACATGCAAACCCTTCCCGCCCCAGGCCTCCCTCCTGGTACACACACAACACGGCTGGCTACTGTTGGGTCCTGAGATTCGTTGCTCCATTTGTTCCATTTTGCTCCTCCCCTGAGCCTCATCTGGGCATTTCTTATACATGCATCCCCTGCTGGCCACTTCACCCACAGGACCCAACTAGAAACCACCTGTTCCTGAAAGCTCTTCCTGGTGCTTGTAGCAAAAACTGCCTTGCTTGCCCTCAGCCCTCACTCTCTGTGCACGCACTGTTCTCCGCCTTGTTCTGTGACTCTGTGACCTGTGGGCAGCCTCCGAGTTTATCCATGGGGGGGGAGCAAGCACTGGAGAAGAGCTGGTTATTAACCCCCTCCATCTGTCACTCCAGGCTGCATCTTCAACAGGTCCTAGACCCCTGCATGGTGTCTGTTCCCTGGCCTCTGACTTCCTAGTTGGTTCAGAAAGAGAAAAACTGACAAGAGGCCCTCTTGCTAATAACTCCCCTTGTCCCCCTAGACTGCCTGATATCCTGAAGGATAGCCCTGTGACTTCCCTATGCCTGATTTCACCTCTATGAACACTCCTTTCATCAAATTCACCTGAAATCTCCTAAGATGACAATGTCAACCTTCCTTGTCAGTCCCTGACTGACACCCACTCTCCTGATAGCTACATAACGAAGCTTTGTATAGACAAAGGTCATGGGTCCCTCAGGTTCCCAGAGATATTTCTGGATGTATCTTTTAAAGACAATTTTAAATAATTATACTGACACTTCTAGACAGTGTCATTAATATGAATTGCAGAACATTTGAAATTATTAAATATTTATCCTCATGGCTCCCAGAGCATGTATGGGGGTATCCTGGGACTCAGTGATGCACTAGCTGTCTGACCACACAGTGTCCAGAAGTACAGGCAAATAAGAAGGGTCCTATGCAGGTGGTATTTTGTTTGTTTTTCTCTTTGGGGACCCACCACCCAGCTCCCAGATAAATACACGGAGAATTATTCTTCCTCATGAATGCCTGGCTTGTTTCTAGCCAGCTTTTCTAACCTAAATTATCCCAATTCTCTTTGACTATGTTTTGCCTTTGGGCTTTCTACCTTTCTTTAGCTCTGTGATGAACCCCTGTGTGTCATCTGAGCCCAGCTTCCCTGTTGCCTTAGCCCAGGTAGTGTTCTTCTACTTTTCTTTATTCTCTATATCTTTCTTTCCTTCTTACTCTGTGGCTGACTGTGTGGCTAAGTGGCTGACTCCCTGGCATCCTCCTCTCCTCTTTTTCTTGCTCCTCCTCTTCTCTTTATTTTCTCTGCCTGGCAGCCATGCCTGTCTCTCTCTCCTCCCTATCTATTGGCTGTTCAGATCTTTATTAGACCAATCAGGTATTTTAGACAGGCAAAGGAACACAGCTTTACAGAGTTAAACAAACGCAACCTAAAAGAATGCAACACATCTTTGCATCATTAAACAAACATTGTACAGAATAAACAGATGTAACACATCTTCAACTGATATTCTACAACAAACCAGTTTATCAGAAAAGAGACTAAGAACTGAAAGGGAAATGCCTTGCATGCACTGTTAACCCCTTCATGCAACCAATGAACATTACTCGAAGCCAGACAAACACAAGGCAGACAGAAATGGCGGATCCACAGAGACCTAAGACAAGGTGTGTCCTGCACCAGGACTGAGAGGGATGCCATCCTGTTGAAATGTGTCATCCCCCTTGGGGGAGCATATCCAGGATTTGACCTTCTTTCATATGTACCCCCCTGTGTTAGTCAGAGGTTACTGTGGCAAAATACCTGGGGCAATCAAGTTTTAAAAAGGAAATGTTTCTTTGGGTTCCTGGTTTCAATAGTTGAAGCCCATGTTGCTTAGGAGTGTGGCAGATGCAAAGAGGGGTGGAGGAGCTTGGGACCCCCTTGAAGAGCAGATTGCCTTAGACCTCTGTGTCTTCTACTACCTTCTAAAGCTTCTACCAGCTCCCAATATTGCCAGAGGCTGGGGACCACACTGTAGTACACAGGCCTTTGACAACTATTGAAGGTAGCCCTCCCCGCAAGCAGGAATCTTACTGATTTCTGCCAGGTCTCTCCAATCCAGATCCCCTTTGAGCTATTAAGGAAAAGTCAGACTAGATCTGGTCCATGAAAGATACAGAGGTAAGCCAGGTGAATCACTTAAATCTACAGCTGAGGGCCCCAAACTGTGACTTCATAGCTGCCCATAACAAGCAGGGAAGCCTGGGACCAGAATCATCAGCCTTGGGGTTAGCAGCTCCACCCCTGGGCCTCTGTTCCTCATCTTGTCTACCATACACTCAACCTTCTAACCTAGACAGTCTAAGTTGCCTGGGACTCAGCTGCCACTCAGCGTTTTTCTTTCTTCTTTTCTTCCCCAAGATCTGAGCCCCTGAGTATATGGTCTTTGCAGATAAAAGCCCATGTCCAGCCCGATTGGAAATGTAGAAACTGAGCCCCCCAGCCTCAGCCTGCCCCCTTTTTTTGACCATGCTCAGTGCCCTTGGCACAGCCCATAATTCTCCTACAAGGAGTCTGTCATTTCTTCCATCATAGGCCTCCTGGCAGAACTCAGCAGCCTCTATTCTTCCAATGTATCATTTATCTGGCCCATTTTCACTGCCAAGGACAGCTCGCAGAGTGCACTTGATCTGGCAGAGGAAAACAGTCAGCTTTGCCCTCTAGGATGTGTGTTCTCCACCTCCAGCCATTTGCAACTTCTCTAAGGGTTCCTTTTTTTCTTTTTAATGGGGTGTCTCACTAGGCCAGGGACAATGGAATCTCAGAATAATAGAACGATTGTCACAACCTCAAGGCTGCTTCTCAGCGGCAGGGTTCAAATGACATTAAATACATGAAATGGTTAGTAACAGCTGCAGGGCCCTGTCTGCCAGTCTGGGGCCAACACTTTATGCATCTTTGCAGGGGAATGGTGTGATGAACCAAGCCTGAGAAATGGCATCATTGCTGGCGCTCTCTCCTGAATGCTGCTTGCTCACCAGGAGGCTTCGGCTATGGCCTGTCAACTCTCTGGGCTTTGGCCAACTAGCCTATAAAATACTAATGTGGGCTAGGTATATGGCTCAGTAGGTAGAGTGCTCGCTCACCTTATATGCACAAAACCCTGAGTCTCTGCCCCAGAACTGTATAAACTGGGCCTGGTGGCTTGCACCTGTTTTGTTAGGACTCTGGAGGAGGAGACAGAAAATTCAGAAGTTCAAGGTCATCCTCAGCTACATAGCAAGTTCAAAGCCAACCTAAGACATATCAGACCCTGTCTTAGTTATTTTCCACTTGTATGACAAATCAGCGTGACCAAGGCAACTCGTGGAAGAAAGAGTGTAGCAGGCTTTCCTTTGAGCCACCAACCAGCTCCCAAATAAAAACATGGAGACTTATTATTAGTTATGAATGCTCAGCCTGATCTTATGCTTGTCCCACTAGCTCTTATAACTTAAATTAACCTGTTTCTCTTCATTTACATTTTGCCTCAGGGATTGCTTTCCCCCCTCCCTCCTTCCTTCCCTTTCTTTCTTTCTTTCTTTCTTTCTTTCTTTCTTTCTTTCTTTCTTTCTGTCTTTCTTTCTTATGTCCTACTTTCACAGCTTCCGCTGTGTCTGGTTGGCTGGTGGCTGCCTGGCTGGCCCCAGGTGTCTTCCTCGCTTTCTCGCTCATCCTCCTCAGCCTAGATTCCTCCTACCACTTATTCTCTTTGACTGCCATCCCTGTCTATCCCTCTACTGCCTAGCTATTGATCGGTCAGCTGTTTTTTTTCTTTACATCAACCAGGTGCCTTAGGTGGGCAAGATAAAACAGCAACATATCTTTACATAATTAAACAAATGCAACATAAACAAATGTTACACATCTTTGCCTAGTTAAACCAATATTACGTAACAAAAGAGTTTATTGGGGCTCACAGTTTCAGAGGGTGAGGTCATAACAGGGAGCATGGCAACAGGCAGGCATGGTGCTGGAATAGCTGAGAGCTTCCAGGTTGACACAATAACATGAGGCAGACAGACACAGAGAGAGACACAGAGAGAAAGAGAGAGAGACAGAGAGACAGAGACAGAGAGAGATAACAGGGAAGGTGTGGGGTTTTAAAACCTTAAAGCCCACCCCCAGTGACACACCTCCTCCAACAAGACCGCATCTCCTAATCCTTCCCAAACAGTTCCACCAGCTAGGGACCAAGAATTCAAACATATGATTCTATGGGGGCTATTATCATTCAAACCACCACAGAGCCTGTTTCAAAAGAAAATAGAAGACAAGACACAAATGCATTTACACCACCCTGCCTGTCTCACTGCATGTACTGGCTGGTTTGTGTGTCAACTTGACACAAGCTAGAGTCACCAGAGAGGAAGGCGCCTCAGTTGAGGAAATGCCTCCATAAGATCCAGTTCTAGGGCCTTTTCCAATTAGTGATCAATGGGAGAGGACCCAAGCCATGTTGAGTGGAATCATCCCTGGGCTGGTGGTGCTGGGTTGTATAAGAAAGCAGGCTGAGCAAGCCAGGGAAAGCAAGCCAGTAATCAGCACCCCTCCCTGGCCTCTGCATCAGCTCCTGCCTCAGGGACCCTGCCCTGTTTGAGTTCCTGTCAGTGGTGAACAGTGACGTGGAAGTATAAGCTGAATTAACCCTTTCCTCCCCAACTTGCTTTTTTTGGTCATGGTGTTTCATCACTTAACTAAGAAACTGGGTTACAGTGAGAATCAAGAGGAATGATTTTTTTTAACATATACTTTAAAAATAAATAAAGCAACACACACTTTCTAGGTGAAGTTTACTTAAAGAACTTCATATTAGAGCTCGTGGGAAATGTAGAATCGAGGGCTGGAGAGATGGCTCCGTGGTTAAGCGCACTTGCTTAACCCAGCTTTGGTTCCTACCATTCCCCGGGCATTCCAAGGGATCCAAAGCCTTCTTCTGCCCTCTGCCGGCACTGCCACACATGACACTCATACCTACCTGCAGGCCAAATACTCACACACATAAAATAACAATAAATATATATTTAAAAATGAACAGTAGGGAAAAGGAAAGAGGTGCAAGCTCCCAGGGCGCGCCCAGACCTTCTGGATCAGAATCTGCATTTTCCTCCAATTTGTGTGCGGGCCAGGATGTGAGATCTGGAGCCTCGCATTCTTAGTTTGAATGCAGCTCAGCCAGAGAAGAACTTCTCAGGCGTCACTGGCCACTGGAGTCTCAGTTTCCCCAAGCACAGAATGGACAAGGTTGCCTTAGGCCGAGTGTGTGGAACACAGCCCTTTCCCAGTGGGGAGAAGGGAAAGCGAGGGGCAGGAGGGCTGGCTGTGGCCAGGCAGGAAATGGATACCGAGGAGATGAGATGGTGGAGATGAGAAATAGATCAGGGCTTCCGCTGCCAACCCTGCTGGCATCCACGGTAGCTCTTCCCAGTCTCCAGAGCTCCTTGGTACCCACTCTCAAGCCAATTGTTGGCCAGATTCCACGGAAGGTGTGAGCACCTGTGTCTCAGACACCAGAATGGCACTAAAAGAGCTGGAGGGCTTTCCGTCTGCCCCAGGCCACAAAGTGTCTCCCGACTGGTACCTGGAGACCCAGGACTGGGGTCAGCGAGAGAAGTGGGGAGACAGGGCACACAACAGCCGTACCTCCTGGGTGCAGAGCCGCAGAGTGGACACATTTAGTGACTGAAACACACAGCAAGCACACTGGCCCTTCCACTAAGCACTCTTCTCACGGAGCCTGAAGGAAAGGGGACTTGCATGACCCGAGTTCCCAAATTCTCCAGCAGTTCTGGGAAATGCCTTCCACAAAAGTCCACTCAAGTAATTACCGGTAAGGAGTGTCACTGGAAATTGTAGGGATGGGAGCCCTCGCTCCATTTCAAGATTTAAAATTACCATCTGTATGTGGCTGCGGTGAGCATTACATGAGGTAATGTGGGAAGCCCTCTTGGCACAAACTTGATAGTCCTTTCCAGACAGATCGAAAGCTTTGCTCTAGCCCAAAGCCCTTCCCCAGCCTTGCCCTTGCCCTGGCAGCTGCAGCTTAATGGTCCTGCTAATGGATGTGTGGGTTTGTGGGATTTTTTTCCCCCTTTGAGACAGGGTTTCTCTGTGTAGCTTTAGAGGCTGGCCTTGAACTCGCAGAGATACACCTGCCTCTGCCTCCCCAGTGCTGGGATTAAAGGCGCGCACCACCACTCTTTCTAACAATCACTTGATATGCTACATAACGCATTTGTTTTTTCTTAAATTACACTTTTATTGTAGCACACATAGTAATGGGTCTCATCAAGACATTTATTTTTTATTTTCTTTTTTGAAATTAAAATAAAATTATAGCTGGGCGTTGGTGGCACATGCCTTTAATCCCAGCACTTGGGAGGCAGAGGCAGGTGGATCTCTGTGAGTTCCAGGCCAGCCTGGTCTCCAGAGCGAGTGCCAGGATAGCCTCCAAAGCTACACAGAGAAACCCTGTCTCAAAAAAACCAAAAAAAAAAAAACTTTAAAAAATATATAATAGGGGGCTGGAGAGGTGGCTCAGAGGTTAAGAGCACCGACTGCTTTTCCAGAGGTCCTGAGTTCAATTCTCAGCAAACACATGGTGGCTCACAACCATCCGTTACGAGATCTGGTGCCCTTCTGGTGTGCAGATATACACGGAAGCAGAATGTTGTATACAAATAAATAAATAAAATCTTTAAAAAATATATAATTATATTATTTCTTTTTCCTCCTTCCACCACCCCTTACACACACACACACACACACACACACACACACACACACACACGAGAGAGAGAGAGAGAGAGAGAGAGAGAGAGAGAGAGAGAGAGAGAGAAAGAGAAGGTGGCTTGGGATATAAAGGTGTTTGTCATCAAGCATGACCTGAGTTGGAGCCCTAGGATACACCTCTACTAGTTATCTATCCTCAGACCACCACAAGCATACTATGGCATGTGCACACACAGATACACACACACACACACACACACACACACACACACACACACACACACACACACAGAGAGAGAGAGAGAGAGAGAGAGAGAGAGAGAGAGAGAGAGAGACTTTTTAAGCTAAAATTTCTTTTAAAAAAAAGTTAAAATGTGATCCAGGCTTGGTAGCACGGGTCTTTGATCCCAGCAGAGACCTGCAGAAGCAAGTGGATGCCTGTGAGTTTGAGGTCAGCCTGATCTACAAAGTGAATTCCAGTATGGCCAGGGCTGTTACACAGAGAAACCCTGTCTTGAAGAAATTGAAGAAGAAACAAAGTTAAAATAGTGAGCATGAGTGGTTTGAGGTCTGCTCAGCTTGCATCCTACAGTGTTATCTAGAATAAAGGCTGAGCTCTAGAACACAGGGGCAGAGATGTCTCCACTGATCCACAGAACACCTGTGAGCATTGGAGCTGCTGAAGCTGCCACAGCTGGACCCTGATCACCAGAACCGTGGCTTAGCTGGGCCCAGCCCGAGGACCCTTTATCCAGCATCATCTTTGTACCTGCCACAGACTGAAACACTGTGGGTCAGTGTGACAGGAGATGGGAGGAAAAGAGGCCAGCACAGAAGCAGCTGGGAAGAGTGCCTTGGAGAGCCCCCCTCCCTGCCTGGATCCAGTCCTTGGCATCCAGTAAAGGGTACCCCACCTTACTCCTGGAACCAAGTGTCACTTTCCTCTCAGGAGGGCTGGAAAGCAGGTGACAGGATTTTGGCAGAGGAGTGGAAGCATCGGGGTAGGTGGCTGTGCAGTGAGGGACTGTCCCACTATTGTGCAAATGAGGGCTTGTGGCTTGGGATTCATTTTCCATGACAGCGTCTTTTATAGATTAATAAGGTGGGAAAATGGGCCACCACAGACGATTCCAGGTCACCTGGTACCCTACTGATGCTCTGCTTTGCATGCTTCCTGGGAAGGCTTGCAAAACAGGCTCAGTTAACTCTGCTGTTCACAGTTAATGCAAGATGCTGAGTGTGAGCAACGTCCATGAATAGGAGCTGAACGAGCAAACAAACTCAGATCAGATCAGATGTGGGTCCTTCCAACCCAACAGGGGGTCTTGAGATGCTTCTTACTCTGCTGGAAGCACCACACAATTCCCAGGGATAGAGGGAGCCTTAAAACAAGGCAGTCTCTGTCATACAAAGGAGTGGGGGGCACTTCATTCTAGGGGACAGTGTGTGTGTCTTTGTGAATGTGCATGTGAGTGTGCAGGTATGTGTGAGAGCACTGCGTGTGTCTTTGTGCATGTGAGTGTGCACGTATGTGTGAGAGCACTGCGTGTGTCTTTGTGAATGTGCATGTGAGTGTGCAGGTATGTGTGAGAGCACTGCGTGTGTGTAGGATAGATGACACTCTTTAAATATACATACTTTTTCTTTGCACCACTGTCTTTCATTACCCAGAACTCTCCGAGGAAGCTAGCTTGGCAGGCATCTATCTGCCTGTCTCCAGCTCTGGGAGGACAAGTGTGTACCGCTGCACCTGGTTTTTTATGTGGGTCTGGTCTTGGTGCTTACAATGTCAGCACTTTACCAATAGAGCCATCTCTCTGGTCCCATTGTGGTTGACAGTGACTATTCATATAAGATTCCACTCCTCTTCTAACATCAGAAAATCTGGCCCTTAGGGCTCCCACACCCAACAAGGCCCAGTGTGCCTCTGTCCTTCCTTTACATGGGACAGAGGAAGCTCTTCGGGTTGCCAGGGTCTTCTCCCACGTCCTCTGCCTGGAACCAGACTTGTGAAATACAACTTCAATATACAAATCTCTACCAAAAAGAGGGATGCAGCATTGCTCTAGGAGGACCCTGAGTATCAGTGAAATGGGAGAGGGGGTTGAATTGTGAGTTTGAGGACAGCTTTCATTGTATAACCTGCAGACGCCAGGCAGGTGGCCCTGACTGACCACTGCCTGGATATGAGCCTCGGCCTAGACAACTAGAGACCCGCCCCCCTTTCCCCTTCCCCCGGCTTCCCCTAGGGCACCTCCCTCTAATCACAATTGCCCAGCTCTCAGTTTCATGGAGGGAAGAAGATGAAGCTCCCAAAGCATCAGCCAACTGCTGCCACTGGGACAGCATTAAGAGATGGGACCTGGCCAGCCTGGTCTCCAGAGCGAGTACCAGGACAGGCTCCAAAGCTACACAGAGAAACCCTGTCTCAAAAAACAGAGAGAGAGAGAGAGAGAGAGAGAGAGAGAGAGAGAGAGACAGAGAGAGAGACAGAGAGAGAGACAGAGAGACAGAGAGAGACACACACAGAGACACACACAGAGACACACACAGAGAGAGAGACAGAGACATAAACGGGACCTTAGATAGGTAATCCGTGGTGAGTGGGGTGAGGTGCCAACCTTTCTGAAAGGGTTCAGTTGACTCATCTGGGCTCCCCTGCATTTCTGACTTCCACCACGAGGTGGCGGTGTTTCCTCCTCTGAGGTACAGACTTCTGGCTCCATCTTGGACATCCAGACTATCTAGGTGGAGAAATAGGTTTCTAGTGTTACAGCAGCACAAAGAGACTCAGACCCTACTAACACAGCCGCTCTTACTACAGCAGACATAGTCTCTCCTCTCTTCTTGTCTTCGGAGTCCCAGCACCTTTGACTGCACTGTATTTCCTGGTTGGTTTAGTATCCATTTCCCGACCTGCTAGCATTCCACTGCCCTTTTCTCTGAATCTAGAGCAGCATTTGACATGTAGAAAGTCTCAGTAAGGGTTTCCTGACTGACTGACTGACTGAATGAATGAATGAATGAATGAATGAATGAATGAGTCACTATAAATGTCCACCGAGAAGAGATTTGCAGCATAGTAAGGTTGAGGAGCAGCATTCATTACTCTGCTCATTGTGAAGACAAAATGCCTGACAAAGGGAACTTAAGGAAGGGAGGGTTTATTTGGGCTCACAAGTTAAGAGTACAGTCCACCATGGTCAGGGAGAAGGCACGTTGGCAGGAGCATGAGGCAGCTGGTTACATGGCGACTACAGTCAGGAAGCAGAAAAACTGCCAGAGCTGGGCTCGTGTTCTCTGGTGTAGGGAGCCGTCCCTGCATTCTCCATTACAATGATGGTGCCTGCAGGCACTAAATGTAAATTATTGCACAGGCGCTGGGTAATTTTCCATTTCCTTGATCTCTGCCTATTCCGTGGCTCATATGGCCTGAGGAGCTGAAGCCAATCATAGGGTGACACGTCCCAGGCGGGGCTGCCAGCCTTTATTAGGGGACGGGATTCTTGGCTCGGGGTCTCCGCTCTGGTAAGCTTATGCTCTCCTCTCAAGACGCATTAAAGCTTTCCTGCAGAAGGATCCGAATGTCCTGTGTGGTTCTTGCTGGCGAGACTATTGCGCGGGACACTCTGGGACCCCAGGCCACAGAATAACACCACCTACGTTCAGGGTGAGTCTCCCTCCTTAGATAAACATTTCACAGACACACCAGATTGTGTCTCCTAGACGACTTCAAATCTAGCAAGTTGACAGTGAGGATGCCCCATCAGAAGCATCTTGGAACCTACGCACTGGTGTCTCTCTAAATGTTGTCACACTTCTCCTCAGAGGACTGGCTATTCTCCCCCGCTCAGCCTACAGACTGTGGCTGCTCCGCCACTCCCTGTCGTTCACTACAGAAACTGTGGTGGCTGCCTCTGCATCCCAGGGAAAAACCCTTGGTTGGACTGGATTCTCCAAGTTCCCATCCGTGGTCTTGTCAATGTGGTCTGAGAAGTAAGGTCATGTTTACAACATGGTTTCCAGGAGCCTGCACGGAACAGGGAAGAAAACACTGATGGAGATGCCGTGAGAGCTGGGAGGCTTCTTACAGGAAGGTGTGCATAATTCTGCAATGCTAAAATCTCGCTTTCTTGGAAAAAAATGTGGATATGCCAAAGAACACAGCTACCCCTGCAACCGTTTCAGTCTGAGGACGAACCTCAGAACCCCCTCACTTCTACCCAACCCAAGGGTGTGTTTGCCGTTCCAAATATGGACATAAGAGGGCACTTCAACACATGAAGCAAATCCTCCCAACTCCATTATTCAAGCCACAATTAGCTGGCAAAACTCCAACCCCTCAGGTGTGAGTGGTCTGTAGGCCCGGTGGAGACTGTTAGCCAGAGCTCAAAATTCCTGACCCTGTAGCCACTTCACCAGGTGGGTGGCATATCCCCAGGAGGGCTGGTTCAGCCTGTCCTTGACTTTGTACAGCTGTACTGTCTAGATGCTCTAATGAACAAGTATCACCTGCTTAAGACACGTTGTGGGTAAACGTGTCAGCCGAGGACCATCATAAATGAAGCCATTCTGAATGGTGTGTGCAAATCATTGTGCGGATGCTATTTCATTGCTCTAGAGTACCTACGAGGGATTTTTTTGTTTGTCTGTTTGTTTGTTTCTTTTTTCAAGACAGGGTTTCTCTGTATTGCTTTGTCCTGTAACTCTGTAGACCAGGCTGGCCTTGAACTCACAGAGATCCACCTGCCTCTGCCTCCCGGGTAGTGGGATGAAAGGCATGTGCCACCAACACCCCGCACGAGTGAAATTTTTGTGTTTTTTGTTTACAAACAGCCACCCAAAGCCATAGTACCAATTTAAATTCCAACCAGGGTTTTTGGTATGGTGAGCTTTTACTGTGTCCCAAATGTCTCCTGATGCTGGAAACCTGTGCTGTGCTATGGGCTCTTCACGCTTCTCATTCAGTAGAGAGTTTGTTCCCCCCTGAGGGTGCCCAAGTGGGTGCTTGCCCAGGCAAGTGCACACACATACTTTTTTCCATTTTGTTTTAAGATAGGGTCTCACTCTGTCGAACAGGCTGACCTTGAGATCACACTCTTCCAAGAGCTGGGCAGTGGTGGTGCACGCCTTTACTCCCAGCACTTGGGAGGCAGAGGCCAACAGATCTCTAGTTGGAAGTCAGCCTCATATGCAGAGCAAGTTCCAGGACGGCCAGAGCTATGCAGAGAAACCCTGTCTCCGACAAACAAACAAACAAAGCAAAAACCCCCATTCTTCCGATGTACACCTCCTACATGCTATGATTACAGGCCTGCATCACCATACCTGGCTTTCCCATTAAAAATCAGGCTATCTTTCTAATACTTTGCACATTTCTAGATATGAAGTCTACATCCAGTATATGCCTTATAAGCTGTTTTCAATCTCCAGCCTGAGCTTTTATTTTCTTGATGATGCCACTTGATGAACAAATGGTGTTTTTTTTTTATTTTTTAAAGATTTATTTTTATGAGCATGAGTGCTTTCCTGCATGCATGCATGTATGGGTACTTGCTGTGTGCCCATGGATGGTTGTGAGCCACCATTGTGGTGCTGGGAACCAAACTCAGGTCTTCTGCAGGAACAGTAAATGTTCTCAACCACTTAGCCATCTCTCTAACCCCTTGTTTTGTTTCTTAACAAGAAATTTCTCACTTTCTATCAAGGGCCCAGAACCAGTTGTGTGGCCTACACCTCTGTTCTCTGCATCAAAGGCAAGGCACTCCCCCAAAATATTTATTATTTTTTAAGGGCCCCTCACACACCCACAGGAAAGGAAAAATTCAAATTATCTCTACTTGTCTTATGTATGATTATGTATGTGTGTGTGGGAGTGTGGGTACCAGCGAAGTTCAGAAGAGGGGATTGGATTTCTTGGAGCTGAGGTTCCAAGCAGTTGTTAGCTGTCTAATATAGTTGCTAGGAAACAAACTACAGCCTTTGCAAGAACATGTTCAGCTCTTAACTGCTGAACCGTCTCTAGCTCCCTTGAGATTTTGACACATAATTGTGTATGCAGAAGCATATGTAAGTGTATTCAAATTATACACAAACCAGATGCATTTTATATAGTGAGCCCACCCATAGGCTCCATGCCCTAGAAGGCTGCTTCCCATTCTTCCCCATCTCTGCTTCTCCCTCCCTCCCACCCTCCCCTCCTCTCCCTAAGAGTGAACACTGTCCTTAGCTTGTTCAAACAATATGGGTCAGTGCTACATGCAGCCAAATTTTATTAGAGAGAGAGAGAGAGAGAGAGAGAGAGAGAGAGAGAGAGAGAGAGAATCTGTGTGTGTTGGGGTAAATTAGGCAAGTGAGGTTCTTCCAGGAGGTTGTGTGGCACTGTGGTCTGTCCCTTCTACTGACCAGCTTTCTGTCATGGAAACACACTGCAGCTTCCTGGCCTCCTGTGCTGATGATGCCTTAACGGACTCGTCTTTCCCAGTGTGTGGGTCTTCAGGTCTTTGTGTGCACCCTCATTCATGTCTTCTGGAAAATAATGCACTTGTCACGTCATGTCCTTGGAGGCTGTGTCTGGTTCCAAGGTGACAGCAGACTTGTGTGGGATGCAGACTGCACACATGGTGAAAGGCAGTACACAGAAATGGATGCCACTGGCTTAGGGCCCAGCTCACCCTGCTTCCTGTCCAAGAACGGGAAGGGTTACACAGATGAAGCGTGACTCTGGGCCTTCTTCAGACTCTGGACTTAGACATTCTGCCTCTGGGCTTTGATCATTTGCTGCTCATTTCATGTCTCCTAACCCTGAGTATTTTGTAAGTGCGGCAGAAAGGGGCAGAGACAGGGGCCTGAAACTAGGAAGATGCCCCTGAAGTCTCCTCTCCCTGAAGGGTGCTCTGGCCCAGAAGGGGGGCATGCTCAGTAAACTCTGGCTCATGAGCTGAGAGTCAAGAATTCCAAAAGCAGGCTGGGCAGTGATGGCACATGCCAAAGGCAGATGGATCTCTGTGAGTCTGAGGCCAGCCTGGTCTACAAAGCAAGTTCCAGGACAGTCAGGACTGTTACACAGAGAAACCCTGTCTCGAAAATCAAAACAAAACAAAAGTATTCCGAAAGCGTTAGCTTCATTAAGCTTCCCAGATGTAGACTTGCAGTTTTCTAGAAATTACCAGCAATCTCGTTTACAGAAAAAAAAAAAAAAAAAAAGGACGTGTCCTAACCAGGTGTGCAAACCTAGCAGCTCAGAGCTCAGTTTTCCTTCTTCAGATTATACCTCCACTCAAATGACTCTACAGATAGCTACCTTCTCTTATCATTGGCCAAAGAGAGTTGGGGGCCATGGCAAAAGTAACCTTGGACCTATAAGAGACTTGGGCAGAAGCTGCCAGTATAAACACACTATAATTAGAAGAATCCTTCAATCCTTTCTTCCCTGATACATAACTTTTGGGCTCATGAAGTAGCTTAGAGAAGTAAAGATACATTTCATGGTCAGGTTACCTAGCAACCCTTTCCCCTTCTAACCCACTATCTAACACCTGCACCCTGCGACCTTGGTAACCTCCTGCACCCACAAGGATTCACGCACTGGGACATTCCTCAGCCTGGTTATCAGGCAAGCAGCCTCAAACAACCTCTCCCTTCCTGCCAAGCTCCCCACTTGGCACCCCTATGTAAGGTCCCTGTAAGAAATAAAAATTGGCAGCTTGATCAGAAACCTGTCTTGCTGTCGTTCTTTGTTCCCCTTGACCCTTCCGTTCTAGGTTCTTTGGTGACTGCAGCAAGCACATCGGGGTGTGAGCTCTTGTGATTCCCCGCAGGTCGGGGCAAAAGAGAGGGAGAGTTTTAGCTACTCCTTCATATGGAACTTCAGAGCTACCAAAGTAGCCACACCATGTGTGGCTACTGCAAGACATTAAAGTGTACCTTCTCTGTGTGTTTTCTGAGTACCTATTTCAACACTGCTACTTAAAATCTGCTTTAATGAAACAAAAATCATGCAGTATTTTCTGATCATATCATCTTCCCTCCCTGAACTCCTCCCAGGTCCCCATACACATACGCAATTCCATGCCCTATTATATTGTACGTTCACCTTATTGGCCCACCTAAGACACTACTTCTATCTGTATACTGTGACGGCTATCCTCTGGGACTGCCCAGAATACAGAACCTTCAAGTTGAATTCTGGGTCCATTGGCCCACCCTGGCCAGGAGTTACTGGCCACCTGGTTGCCCCAGAGATTCCCATTTTCCCAAACTCAAATGAGCTGCTCCTCTAGAAGTCCTTATTCTGGGAGACAATTAGAAACTATGTTGTGGGCAGGAGCAGGAACAAGTGGGGGTGCATGCCCCCAGCCCAGTGGGAAGCTAGGAAGCAGGCAACCTTGTGCTGGTGAGTGTAGATAGAGTCTAGTTTACAGTGCTATTAACCCCAAATCTACATTAAACTTCACGTAGCTGAATGTTATACATGGACACTCAGTTACCAATATTTTATATTACCCATGATATTGAAAATTGTGTTGCTAGTAAAACTAAAAGATTTTCTTTTTTGATTCCGGATTTCTTTTTTAACTCTGGAACTCACTGTCCTGGAACTTGTTCTGAGGGCCAGGCTGGCTTTGAACTCAGAGATTGCCTGCTTCTGCTGGGATTAAAGGTGTGCACCACCACAGCCTCCAGCTTCTAAGACCCCTTCATCCTTCATTTGAGTTAAGTAAACTTAGCGAAACCAGACAGACTACTGGGGGTGGGGGGAGAAAATAAAGTTTATTGAGGGACAAGTTTCCAGGCTGTCTCTCCATCGGAGAGAGCAGCAGTCTAGTCAGGGAGACGATAAGATCCCTGTAACCTTTGACAGGGATTCTGAAAGCTTAAGGGGCAGATTCTGTTCTCTCAGAGATTTTTTTCCTGACTTGGATAGGATAAGGTCCCAGGCTGTGCCTGCCTCGAGGGGGATGTGCCAGTCACAATCAGGCCAGTTTATGGGTAGCAGATGTCCTTTGGCCAGTGGTGCATGACCTTTTAATTGATAAACAAACCCCGCCCCCCACAAATCACGAGGTTTCTGAGAACCGTTAGAGTTAGGTTTCTGTTTCCCCATGTCCATCTTTGCTAGTTTATGCTCAGGCCAATCACAGCTGTCATCTTAAGGGCCCGGTTTGTCACCTAACACCTTAGCAGTTACTTTCCCTTTCGGACACATGGAGGGATGTAAGAACCACAATAAACTTGTTACTTACAGATAAATGGAACCACAGCTCGGGGGAGAGGGGACCCACTATGTTTTAAACCTGGACTTTAGACTCCTTGCTAAGAAACAGTATAATGACTGAAAGGAAATAACCTGTTGCTTTTCCATGCCTAGAGAGGTAATGAATCATACGAACATAAAAATTAACAGCCAGCAGGAAGTCCTGATGAAAGTCGTGCTCATCTCCTGCCTTTGCTCACTGGATGCTGGGTAGACACTGCTGAGCCCATGGGCCCTCCTCCTGCAGACACTCACGTCCTACACAGAAGCAGGCTTCATTTGGACCCTTTTCCTGACTGTTGAGGGGGGTGCCAGAGTCCCTGCTGAGAAAGAACTGTCCGGCAAGGCCTCTTGGGAGGAGGTGGGGGTAGGTCAGCCTTGGGGCAAAGCTCTCAAAGCCATCTGGCTAGACACACTATCCCCATTGACAAAGCCAAGTCTATGTCTTTGCTGGTCCAAAAACATCCAAAGAATAAAAACAAACACAAGGACAGTTGTTGGGGTGAGGGTAAAGATTTGGAAGCCAACAAACCAAGATGACAGGCTATCACCCCCCAGGAAACACCATCTGAACCCAGAAACTCCCAATTCCCCTCAGTATTCAGAAAAAGACACCCCTCGGGGTGGGTGGAGCACTGACGTGAAGTGTTGCTTCTAGGATCTGGCGCAAGGCACCGTGAAAGCTGGCAGCTGGCACACACATAATGTTGCCACATTAGTCTCCTGGGTGCCTTGTAAACTTTTGCTCCATTTCGTCATCCCCCACCCCTCCCTCAACCTGAAGAGAAAGGAGAATGGGGAGGTCTGGTTATCAACTGACACTGCCCGCCAATTCTGAACAAACATTCCTTACGTGGCTAACATGTACCAAGCCAATGGGGCTATAGTAGCAAAGAAGACAAAAACAAACAAAAAAAGCAAACAACAACAACAAATGAAGGCAGATATTGAATTTTCCATCCTGGCTGAAACCTCCTCCGGATGTGTACAGACACAACGGGAGAAAAAGAGTGTTCAAGTAACCTAGGCCGCTATTAATAACACATCTTCCTAGGTGGCATCTATGGCAAAGCCAGGAGGGCAATGCTTCAGTCAGATCCCCTGGAACTGGATGATTGTGAGCCACTGTATGGGTGCTGGAATAGAGCCTGGGTCCTCTGCAAGAGCAACAGAGTGCTCTTAACTTCTGGGCCATCTCTCCAGTTGATTGAAATTTAAAGTAACATTTTTTGTTTGTTTGTTTGTTTGTTTGTTTTCGAGATAGGGTTTCTCTGTATTGCTTTGGAGGTTGTCCTGGAACTCGTTCTGTAGACCAGGCTGGTCTCGAACTCACAGAGATCTGCCTGCCTCTGCTGGGATTAAAGGCATGCGCCACCAATGCCCGGCTAAACTAACATTTGAAGTTAATTTGTCAACAGTGAGTTTGCACTAGCCTGGGGTTCACCTTTGTGATTCCACTTTTGGGATGCTCAGGCAGGAAGACTGGATAGAGTTCAAGGACAACAACCTGAGCTACCATACGAAAAACCCTGTTAAAACAAAACAAAACCAGAAAGAAAACAGAAACTGGGGCAGCTAGTGAAAACTCCTCACCTGGATCTGGGGTGATATTCAAAGTCTGCTATAGGATTAATTGACCTCCCTAAGAAAAGCAGGACATGAAACATTTTCCTTAGGGAACATAAAGCATGGAAATGTAAAGCCTGTCACAGTGGGATTATAACCCCAGAGATCATAAAGCATGAGGTAAGTAAAACCCTTTATACCAGTGATTAACACCGGACACCAAATGTGTCCTAATCTTAAGAAACTGGCTGAGCCTTAAACTCTTTTGTAAACACGAAGCTCTGCTTTGGGGACTTTTTTGTGAACATTTTGTCTGTCCCAGTTGGTTGAGGATGGCTGAATCCAACATTTCCTTATTCCCTAGAAATTGTCCATTCCAATATCCCTGCTGCTCTTCTCTCCCACTGGGGAGTGAGCAAGTAGACCTGGGACCATGATAAAGATTTTTACTTTGAAAAAAAATGCCTCCAAGAGTTCTTCTATCTAAAATTGGGGAATACGGCATCTCCTGCACACATCTATCGGGATGTGGACTCTACAGAAGAGGACCCAAAGTGGTCATGCAGGGACACTTGATTACTCAAATCTGAGGGCTCCCCCACCCCACAAGTGTGGAAGTAGGAAGTTCCCATTATGACCTGGTTCACACAGGGGAAGCCAGCCTGCTCGTCAAGGTAGATGCCTGTAAACCCGCCTCCTGAATGGGGCTGCCCACAAGAGCAGTCACTGGGATTTTGACCATCTCAAATTCAAGGCAGTGATGGGAAGAAACTGGAGCCCACATCTTGTGGGTCTACAGCCCAAGAAATTTCATCTCTCCCTAGGCAAGAAAAATAACTCTCAAAATTGCCATTTGGTTTTACTACAACAGACCCAAAACAACCCATGAAGCAGTTTTCCTAGTCCCTAACCTAATAGTGTATCTTGCTATATGGCTTGTCACATTTAAGCATCCAGTCATCAACTTTTGGGCCAATGGGTTCATGTCACTTCATCTGGTCCTGTCAAGACGTCCTTGCAGGAGGTGGTCAAAACCAAAGCGCAGGAGTCAGCTCCCCCAGCCTTTCCCCACGGAGGTTCCTTCCACCTTGTCCTACCGCCTTCCACTCTTCCATTAAGACCCAACCCGAAAGATAAAACTAAGGAAGGCAAAGATAAAATTGAAGGAAGCGATAAGTATATTCATTGAGCATTTGTGGAAGCCATTTATAGTCAGTTTTCCCATTCGGTAATCCTAAACAGACACATTGTTGATAAATAAACGGGACATTCTTTAGCATCCTGGCTGCTATGGGAAGAGGCATATTAGAGGGCATTCGATCGCTCTGTGAACCCTGAGTTTGCCTTTGCGTCAATGAAATAAAATTAAACTTGGGTCAGGAGGCTGAGTCAACAGTTAGTTGGCAGAAAGTAATCAGAGCATCGGAGGACAAGGGGAAGTGGGGAGTGAGACACACGGGAAGTAGTAGGGTGGGGTTTGGAGCGGCACAGCTTTTTCTAATTTGGTGAAGCAGAAGTGGGGGTCTTCCGGAGACATCAGCAAGGAAAGAGGGTCAGTTAGTTGCCACTCAGCCTCTCTGAGCTCGCAGGTTTTCACCCCAGCCTTTGAATCTCGAGTCTTACTCTAAACAGAATGGTAGAGATTTAGTTAAAGCTACCTTTATCGGCAGAGACAGAGCTGTTCCTGCAGGAACAATTCCAGCTAGGCTGTGGCCTGAGTAGTCAGGCCCCTGCTAGAGAAGCAGGCCAGTAACTGAGGAGTTGCAGTTTCTGGCTAAATTAGCAGTAGATTAAGATGCAGCCATGTGCTGAGGCTAAAACAACAGAGGCAGGCAAATTTGTAGATGAATCAGACTTTTGCCAAGTATGTGCTCCAATATACTTAATGATTGTTCTTTTCAAGCTGGCTAAGGACCAGCCCAGTCCATCTGGGCACTGAGGATTTAGAAGTTGCTCAGGCCTGAGACTAGCCTGACTCCCTCCTAGTTCTGTCACCTGGCCTACCCGGGAGCACCAGACATGGCCCTTGGACCTCATATTACCCTGCAGGCCTAGCACCACTGCAGACACTTGGCTTCAGCTCATGGGCTTCCAGAGGTGATTGGAGGAATGGGCTTACCTAGGCTCCTGTACCGTAGGTACGGGGTAGGTGCATGGCTATGGGTGGTATCTGTGGCATACCTGGTGAAACAGTGCTTCCTCCTGCTACCTGAAAGGAGACTCAAGAGCAGCCAGCATCCTTCAAGGTCAGACCTGAGTCAGATAGGACTTTAGGTATTCTGAAAGGAAGAGCCCCTTCCACCTACTTACCCCCAAGAGATGCCCAACTGCAGCCCTGGGCCCCTCTAGGTACTCTATGGCCCTCCAGGGAGGCCTCAGTAGACACACAAGTGGTCCAGCTCCACGGGCCTACTGCTCCCTCAGGAGGCCTCTTGGAATGGGACCCAAGGGTAGGACTGCTCCATGGAGTCCTCAGAAAGGGCCACCACCTGGCAGTGCCATTAGCCACAGATGACCAGATAGGAAATATGTAATGTCATAGACCTGCTCTGGACCGCAGTGCCCTCCCTCCTCCAAGCAGATCAGTCTGGGTCCAGGGTCTCCCAAAAAACGTCCTGATGTGGGAGGGGTCTCAGTTGAGGCAGGAAGTTACCGGGTCAGGATTTGCTCCACCAAGGACACAGAGCAGACAAGCACCCAGAGCTGCAGAAAAAGAGGCCTGAATGCCAGGGTGGATGCCTACACAGCAGGAGTCCGAACTGCACAGAAAGCCTTCCTGGAAGAGACAGCTCTGTTACCCTATCTGCTGCCTTGTCCCCAGTCTCTACTGACATGAGGCAGGCAGGACTCAGAGGGAATCAGAAGGTCCCAGACCCACCGCTTTGCCCCTTCACAGAGGATGGTGACCTGGTCCTGGCTCAAGGTGGTAGTATGAGGCCTCTGAACAGGTGTTCTAACTTCCCCAGGCTCAAGTTAAAACTTGGCCTGATACAGCCCCCTTTGAGTTCAAGGTAAGGGAAGCAGTAGAGTCACAGCCCTGAAACCACTCAACCTCAGTGCCCATGGCTGCCCCACCAAACCATAGGTCCCTGCCTCTAGAATGCAGATGTGCAATGAGGAAAGGCTGGGGTCTGGCAAAGCAGTCGCCCCCATCCCACCTCCAACACCTGGAAACTCAGAGCATCCCATAGAGAGAATGTGGAGGAGGGGGCTGAGAACTATAGTGGGGGCAGAAAGGATGGGAGGGAAGAAAGGAAGAACAGAGAGAAGGCTGGGGAATAAATGAGAAAAGAAGGAAGAACAGAGAGAAGGCTGGGGAATAAAAGAGAAAAGAAGGAAGAACAGAGAGAAGGCTGGGGGAGATAAATGAGAAAAGAAGGAAGAACAGAGAAGGCTGGGGGGATAAATGAGAAAAGAAGGAAGAACAGAGAGAAGGCTGGGGGGAGATAAATGAGAAAAGAAGGACAAAGGGGCAATAAGGCTCCATGATGCAACCTTGAGCAAGACCTGGGCCCCTGAGCCTCAGTGTCCCGATAGGAGGCAGGGTGGCCTTGGGGCCTGCAGGTCAATTTACTTGAACCTCCCAGGGCCCTGCCCCCAGTGTAGGGGAGAGAAAGACCCAGCACTCACACCTTCTCTCTTGCACCTCTAAATCCAATGGTTCTCAACCTTACCAATGCTGCGTAATACAGTTCATGTTGTAGTGACCCCCAACCATAAAATTATTTTGTTACTTCATAACTCATTTTGCTACTGTTATTGACTCGTAATATAAATATCTGATATGCAGTATCTGATATACAACCCCTGAGGAAGGGCCAAGGTTGAGAACCACTGCTCATCTCCCATCACTGGCCACGCTGAGCCCCCCAGGTCTCAGCCTCAGCCAAGGCTGTCTGGATTTGTTCCTTCGTTGGGACTGATGGGTGGGTCCCCAGACTGTAGAGAACCTGGTGGGCTAGAGCCCAACTACAGCCAAGTGTCCACGCTTTAGACCACAAAGGAAGCCAAGGACGTGGTCTGCCTAGCAAGTTGACCCTGGGAATGTAATTGGGAGCACCCCAGGGGAGGGAAGCTTACTGCCCCTGGTAGACAGAGCAGGTTCGAGAACCTGCAAGGACCCTGGGGCATGCCCTTAGGTAGGGCTGGAGGCCCTGGAGGAGAGGAAGGGGCAGTACTCTGAGAGCTAAGTGCTCCAGCAATGAAGTATGATGCTCTGATGAGCTGCCAGGACCGGTGAAGCTCACCAAGCTAGCCACCTGGACATGATGGTGTTGCAGAAACATCTGGGCTGAGAAGTTCCAGCCAGGACCCAGCTCCCACAAGTCCACAGACATGGGCCCTATGGAAAGATTCAGATAAAGGAGATATCTGCATCCAGGGACCTATATGGTCCTAGACAGTGACCACAGTGATGCTGTGGACACAGGGAAGTCGCTGTCAATCCCTGCTGTGTGCCCCACTCTGGAGGAAGAAAAATTCAGGCAACCGCATGTGTGGAGGCTGGAGTCCACTTTGCTCCCCAATCACGGGACGACTGTTCCAGCTCCTTTTTCAGCACACAAGGTACATCATGACAGATGAGAGACATGGTCAGTAGAACTGGGGACTTCAGCTGCAAAGTGCTGACACAACTCACATGGGGCAGAGGAGGCTCCTTCATTCTGGACCAGGTTTTGGTGTGGGTTGGAGAGAACTGTAGAAGACCCTGGACCAGTGACCAGGGAATGGGGTTTGTAGGAGCTGGACAGGAGGGCAACGGACAACAACTGAGGGACTTGTGCCCATGAGGGAAAGGATGACCTCAGTAAGTGACACTTACCTGGGTCATAGAATGACTTCAAAGAATCAGAAGGCCCTGGTGCTACACCCACACCCCCCTGCTGCCAGCAGAGGAACCTCTGTGTCGAAAGGAGCTCATCCCTAACCCACGGGAGAACAGCAGCAGCAGTACGAGGCAGGAGAACCCAACTGCCCAGGGTCAGCTCCTCACCAGCAATCCCTGCACTGCAGCATGGAAGGCAGGGGTGGGGAGGGGTAAGGGTGGGGGTAGATTCTGTGACAGATGCTTCAGTCCTTTTCCAGTCACATTTTGGGTACATTTTGAGTTCAAGATGCAGAGAAGGGAGAAACCTGAATGGTACAGAAAAACCTCTTCCCTTGGGCCACACAAAAAGTTCAAAGGCCGTAGCATAGAGAAGCCTGTGGAGTGATCAGGGCAGAGACAGAAACCAGTTACGAAGCAAAATTACAGCCAAAATGAATCCTATGGCATTTGAGGACTCCAAACCCCAGGCTCTAGGTTTCACAGGAGTTACCAGGCAGGGGAGGTCCAGGCAAGGTGTAGACCAGGTCCACTGTATGAGAAGAGCAGCCCTTAGCACTGCCCCCACTAGGAATGCCCTCTCCTGAGACTGCTCCCTCCCAGGACTGCCCCCTGTAGGGGGGTGGGGGTGACACTGCCAATATCTCACCAGAGTTTTACCCATATAGGCACTTGGCGGGAACTCTGTCAGTTAGAGAGGATTTGGGCATGTGGCCTGAGGCCACTTATACCATGCCTAGGCCATGCCTAGACCCCGGTGGGAGTTGTTGGGCTTCTTAGTCAGTGTACACACAGCTGTAAAAGTGCAACTGTGGGAGGGCCAATAGCCGGGAGACCTTCTGGATAAAGGGGCAAAACCTGTTTTTTTGGGGGGGGCACAGATGATGCTCCCACAGATATTGCTGCATTCAATCTTGACTTAAGGTCAGAGAGTTCACACATAATTTTGCTCCTCAAGGTTAATTAACAGGATGTTTGGCCAAAGGTGTGGCTACTGGATGTCTTACTTGTGTTTTGGGTACTAATAAGGTTAAATTAGGTGTGTTTGTTCCTTGTATCATGGTAGGGAAGTCTTCTGCCCTTCCTGTTTGATTGGGTTATATAAGAACTATGAGTAATAATAAACTTGGGGCTCTTTTTACAGTATTCACTGGGAGCCCTGCCAGCTCTACTGTCTCTTTCTTTTCTCAAATTTTCACTCCCCTCTACAGGCTTGTTTGAATAGGTTGGCTGGACCCAACACTGTTCCAGGCACATGGCTGGACATGGCTAGAGACAGGTAGAAAACAGAATTACATGTGGATGGGGAGACTTGGGGATACTCCTGGTGAAGGGACCAGCTCCCCATTTCCGCAGCCATAACAGCCTAGCACGTGCTTGCCTGACTTGGTCACTAGGAGGTCAGGTGTCTGCCTCGTGGCAAGGAACCAATCAGAAGTTAGCTGGTGGTACTATGCTTTACAGCTCTGGGTGTGCTTTTCGGACAAGTACACAGCAATGATGCACAGAACATAGCGACCACCCTGGGAGGGCCTATGGGCCATAACAACCAGTTGACCAATCAACACAGGGCAAACCCTCCAAGTCTGGAGGCACACCAATCCTGAGCCTGTGCGCACCCCTAGACACTCCCCTTACGCTGCCCTATAAGGTCTCTATGCAGTGGCTTCACAGTGTCTTTCCTAGCCATCCGCCATGGGGTTAGCTCATTAAACAACTGCAATAAAGCCTCTTGCTGTTTGCATCAAGTTTCCACCTCCACATGGTGATTGGGGTGGCCGAGGTCCTGGGCTAAGATCCTGGGGTCCTGAGTCTCCGGGGGTCTTTCACTGGTACATGCCAGCACCCAGGTCCTCCTGATAGCCACCCTCCATATTCCTGAACTCTGAGACCTGTCTCAACCTCTGCACCCCAAAACTCACCTCACATAGCCTGCCTGAAGATTCTGGAGTGGCTCTTCTCTCTGAGACATGCCTCTTTTATGTATGGGTAGGTTTTATTTGCTAATTGTAGTTCTATGGTATTTGCTTGGCAATATGTGTGTAAAAGAGCTTTTGTTTTCTTTGATTTTTTGTGTTTGTTTGTTTGTTTGCTTGTTTTGAGACAGGCAACTAGCTCTAGAGACCATGCTGGCCCTGAAATGACCTACATCTGCCTGCCTCTACATACCAAGTGCTGGAATTAAAGGCATGCTCCACCACTGGTTCAGAGCCTGCCTCTTCTCTTGCACTCTACCTTTGCTCTCTGGGCTTCTCCAAGGAGGCCTTATAGGGAAGAGGGAAAGCCTGGACCTAGTCTTCTCTGCTCATTCTCTCCTTCTCCAGACCCCAGCAGGTCCACAAGTAATTTCGGGGGTCCCTCTCCACAAAGCCACCTGGCACAACTCCTCTTCCCACAGCCATGACTGTAGCTGCTGTGCCCCCCCCCCCGAATCTCCTCCCCCATGCTGAGTGCTGTGGGCTTCACTGGGACAGGACGTCTCTAGCAGATAAGATGATGTCATTGTCTGTAGTGAGATATCCACCCCACCCTCACCTGTAGCACTGGCCACACCTTTCTGGGCATGGTCACAGGTGCAAACATGACTGAGAGTAGTTTTAGGTCTGGGGTTTGACCACAGGTGGCTCTCTCTTGATTCTGGTCGGGTCACCCAGAACAGCCTGGGTGAATCATTGGAGCAGGAACTTCTGGCACTCACCTGCTTCTTATGTAACTGATTTCTCCCTGAAAAAAAATTTTATTAACCTATTTTGAGCCTAGTCCTGTGAATCTTGATCAGTGCATCCATACTTGTCAGCCTTGTGAATGTGGGCAGAGTTGTGGCTGGTGGCTATGTGGCCACTCTGCAGTCAGTGGGTAAGTGTCATGGCAGGAGGACTCAAGGGAGGGCAAGACACAGCCCAGGTTCTCTGTTCCTGCTTTACCTTCCTTCTGGGTTTCATCAGGGGAGGTGGAGGAGGGAGGGGAGGATCCCTGACCAGCTTATCTGGGGTTCAAACCTCCACCTGGGGTCCAGCCTTCTTCCCTGCAGAGGGGGATGCTATCCCACTGGATTGATTTTCCCTAGAGTTCCTGCATGGAACAGTTCCTTGCAAAAGTAACTGTGCTAGACACAGATCCTGGAGAGTTTTGAAATAGGTGGGATATTGTGAGACTTGTACCTCAGGCCATCCTGAGTGACCCTGGCAACTATGACCCTCTCTGAAACCATAGTTTCATCCCATTTCATGTATTTCATCCGTTGTTTCTTCTGTAGGAGCTGCTGGACTTTCCATGTCATCAAAGTTACTCTTGGGCTCTGCAGGGTCTATACTCATGGCCCAAGAGATGGGCATTTGAGAGTTCCAGGCCTTCCTGCTCCAGGAGGGCACATGGAGGCAGAGGGTACGCTGCCCAGTTTTTTCACCCGAGAGAGGGAACAGTTAACCCCAGAGAATAGTCTGCCAAGCCCAAGTGACTAATTGGAAATAAGAAATAAAACCAATTTGTTGCCAGCTTTATCATTCCCTTAACATCATATGTGCTGTTTGCATAGTAAAGGTTGCTCAGGGCCCCACCTCTTGCTTCCCAGGCTTGGGTGGGTTGTGCTCACCTCTTTCTCCCACATCTTGTCACAGAGACACATGGTGTAGGTGAGTGCTCAGGTGGAATGAGTCTAAAAGTAAAAACAGAAGCTGCCCTTTGCCCTGATAACTCTTCTAAGGTCACATCCTCCTTGGCTCCTCCCTAGGTGGGGAGTTGACCTAAATGACTTCCCAGATCCCAGCCAGGTGAGGGCTGGATCAGTCCCTATGAGGAGTTTTAGCATGGCATCTGGTTTGAGCCACTCATCTCAAAGCCACAGCTTGGTTTACATTCGTACCACTCTCCCAGTGATTGTTTTTGGTGACCTGAATTTAAACATTTTGTTTCAGCTAAGTCACCAGAGAAACCAAAACCTCTGCCTATTCTCTCAGTACTGCAGCCATACTAAATGATTTTCCCTTTTATGTGCCCAGCACAGCCCTCAGCCATGCTGGGTTGGGGGGGGGTAGCTCACTGCTCACACTTGGTCTCAAGAAGTGGTCATCTCTTCTGGCTTGGGTCCCCACTCCCTTACACACACAAAGAGTGATTCTAGCTATTGCAGTGCCAGGAAGAATTTTCCTGGGGCAGAGGCAGTCCTCATCCTCCCTTAAAGGAGTCAACTCGCTGCCCCAGTGTCCAAAACCAAAGGTTGCCTCGGTCTCCATTTCATAATTCATATCTTCTTTTCAGGCAGTGGTGTATGGGATTGGAAGATTAAAAACCACCATTATCTGGAAAACTCCAGGACCTCATTAGTCTCCTAGAGAGAGTTTTTACACCCACCAGTGACTTGGGATGACTGCCAACAGCTCCTGGACACCCTCTTCATGGCCAAAGGGAGGGACAGACTGGAGCATGGCGGCAGATAGACCAACCTTTGGCCTGACAGAGGATCACTGCCAGAAACAGTAGTCCAGTTAGAGTGGGTTTTCTCTCAGTCTCACCTGACTGGGACTCCAACACTGCCCAAGGTGAGGAGGCTCTGAAGAGTTCTTGCCAGGTCATTTTGCGCGTATTGAAAGCAGCTGCTAGAAACATATCTGAGTTGTCTAAGGTGACAGAGGTAATACAAAAGTCCTAGGAATCACCTACCGGGTTCCCAAAGGGCTTCTGTGACCCTTACCTGATGCTCACTCCCATAGACCCAGAGTGACCAGAAATGCAGTGAGCAACAGTCAACACCAGATAATGGAAAGAAAACTTCCAAAGTTCAGAAGGGTTTGCAAATATGAATTGATCCCAATTATTAGAGATCACTAACAAGGTTCACCATAATATGACCCTGTAGGGAAAAAATGCAAAATAAAAGTAACTGCAGTGCTTGGGGAGACAAACAGAAGACACCCTGTACCTGAGAGGGCAAGTCAGAGACACCAGGAAAGGAAGAGGGACAAGGGTGCACTGTCGTATGTAACTATTTGCAAATGGGGGAGGTGCCCTAACTGAAAATTCTGACCCTGGACAAGGTCAGTGCCCAATCTGTCCAACAGATCGATCCTGTTTCTGTTGGTTGGACCCTAAATCTATGCTAATAAAAGAAGCTAAAAAGTTGATTTGGGGCCAGGAACGATTCCTAACAGCACATACCCTGTTAAGGTCCTTTTGAAGGAGGACCCCATAGAGGTGTGTAGCCAATGTTAGAATGATGCATTGTCAATCACTTCTGGGTCAACCCCACACCTGTTTCTGTAAAATTTCAGCCATCAATCCAGCCAGTCTGCTGCCAGACAAATATACAACAGAGGCTCTTCTCTTTTTTTTTTTTAGTTTTTTATTTTTTATATAAATTTGAATTACAAACAAGATTGAATTACATGACAATCCCAGTTCCCTTCTCCCACCCTTCCTCCCCTGCCTCCCCCCAACTAAAATCCTACCTATCATGTGTCCTTTCTTCTAATCTCCACCTGATCAGCCTTTCTGCTCGGAGGCTCTTCTTGATTGCCTGGAAGTGACTGATGCAGTCAAACCCATCAGATGTCTACCTGCGACCTCATCTCTCTGTGTGCTCCTGAGATAGACTTCTTGCATTCCTGTGTCCCATCCATTTGTCCCCCTTCAGGAAGTCTTCCAGATACCCCTTGTCTCTAGGTGTTTGTGTGTCATGTCACTCTGTCCAGCACTGCCTTTTGCATGCCATGGACAATGACTACCACCCTTGGATGAAGGTACGGTCAGGGTACCAGGACATAAGGCAGGAATTTCAGCCTCCTTTTCAACTTTGTAGACATTGTACGGTGGTGACCATTTTTGATTCTATCTCCTTCCAGGGGCGGCAGGGCAGTAGCTTAGCCCCGTGCATCCCCTGCACATCCAGGGCCATCGATGAAGAAGGACCAAGGGCTCTGGGGTCAATGTTCTTGGCTACCTCTCACCTTTGCCCCAGGACAGCAACCTCTGTTAGCCCAACCTTTAATCAGGAACAAATAAGCTCCTTAATGACCAGGGGAAAAAACAAATGAAAAAAAAAAAAACTTGCCATATAGATCATCTCCAGTGAGGCATGGAGGCTTAAAGCCTTCTACCTACTGACTGTGTTGTCCCCTCTCTTTGTTCTCCTGCCTGAGTCTGTCTTAGGAAACCTGAAGAGTTGAAACTCCCAGTCCACAAGTCCCTTCAAAGAGTCACCAGAAGCAAAGGTAAGGACACCAGCACAAGACCTTTATTTTTCATGTGTCTCTGACTTAAATTTGGGTTTTGGTGGCTCATCTTGGGGTATACTATTTATTGTTCTTCCGGTCCCACTTTCGTCTAATAAATTTAAGCAAGGCTTCAGCAGCTTCCTCAACAGATACCCCAACAGCTGACCCAAAAAAGCCCAGGATGATTTTGGATGTTGTAGAGAGTCCAGCAGCCCCTGGGAAGGAGACAGTGCAGTGACACTCAGTGGCCTGAGGCTTAGAGATGCCCATTGCCTTTTGACTGAACCCTAGGGCTCTGAACCACAAGGAGAAGACAGATTGGGTAAACTGAGATACAGGAGGGGGAGTTCTCCAGAGAGCAATATCCCCTCTATAAAGCAGGACAGAGGGGGACACATTGGAGAAGGACACCCAGGTAGGGAAGATTCAGAGCCCAAGTAGCATGTATCTTGGACCAGGGCTCCTTCCTGCTTCTGCCATCCAGTGCCCCTTCTGCCTGCACCAAACCCCCACCTTACTCACAATGAACCAGAGAGTAGCCATAGAACTAGAAGACACAGGCCCTATGTAAGGTGGGAGTGTAGGGAGAGGAAGGGAGAAACCTTCCTTGGCTGGGTCTCCAGTCCTCTTTCCTGGACTGACACTTACCCACTGACTGCAGTGTGGCTACCAGGCTTCCTGCTGCAACTCCACCCCCATTGGCGATTGCTGCTGATGACATCATCTGGGCTGCCAAGGATCCTGCTGTAATTCCTGCTCCAGTGAAGCCCACAATACCTAGGGCTATGGGAGCAGCAATCACAGCCCCAACTGTGGGGAGAAGAGTTGGGTGGTGTGGGCTCAGGGGAAAACCCACTTAAGAATTACTTGACTGTTTGAGGGGGGTCTTTCTATTCTGAGCAGCAATGAAGAAGTCCCAAGGATAGGCCAGGGTGCCAAATGGAGGCAAGGGTGTCAGTAGAGGATCTGCCAGAGCCATGGTCTTACCAAGGTGTGTGACACTGGGAAGTCATCATCCTTCACTGGCCTCAGGCTTTTATGGGACAAAATTAACTACCCCATACAGTTTTAGTAGCTGCCTTCCCTTCCCTCAATGAATTTTCTACTTGCTGTTCATCATATATAAGGCCTGTAGGAGAAGTCTGGCTGGAAATCTTAAGCTGTTCTGTAAGCCTTAAGCTCACCCAGGGATGAAGCACAGCTCAGGCCCTGGCTCTTCACCCAGGCAACTCCAGAATAAAGCAAAAGACAAGAGCTGGGGTGGAGTCCACAGCAAAGCACAAAGCTCCCACAGCCTCCCAGCAGGTGCAGGAAACATACCTCCTCCTATTGCAGCACCAATGATGGTTCCTGAGGAGAGAAGGGTGAGTAGAAGAGATTAGAGTCAGCTGATGGCAGTGAGTTCTTGGTGGGTTTTTGTCAGGGAGCCCAGTTTCCATCCCACACCAGTGCTGAGGGTTACTAACTCTTCTTCATGGTGAGATGTCTTGGTAACAGGTAAGCTTAGGAAGTGAACTAAGTCTGAGAAGAGAAGGAGGGACACTTCTTGGTCAACCAATAGGAACATGGCCCGCCCCTTGCAATGAGTCAGAGTCCTGGGTGAGATTTGAAAACAACAGGAAGTAGGCACCTGTCCTCTACTGTTTTGCTGATCTCTGAGTAGATGGTTTCCCTTAGATTGGTTTCTGTCCTGGCTGACCCTTAACACACACACACACACACACACACACACACACACACACACACACACACAGAGAGAGAGAGAGAGAGAGAGAGAGAGAGAGAGAGAGAGAGAGAGAGGCATGAATGCAGACACAAAGAGAGACAGAGAAGGAGGTGATAGCTGTTTGCTGCTAAGTCAAAACCTAAAGGAGCAACACTCACATTCATACACACACTTAGCAATAAAAATGTGTGTGATGGGGATGTCATTCTGTGTATATAATTTTCTCTTATTGGTTGGTGAATAAAACACTGTTTGGTCAATAAAGGCAGGAAGATAGTACGGCCTAGGAGACCAGAAGAGGCTGGGAGAGAAGCAGAAAGGTGCCAGCAAGCAACACCAAGTAGCTGCCAAAGTAGTAACAGGTCCAGTCATTCTCCAGTAAACCAAGACCATGTGGAAATACATAGATTTATAGAAATGGGTTGAGAATTAAGAGAGAGCTATCCAATGAGAAGCCCTATCCATCAGCCAACAGATTTATAATTAATATAAGTCTTTGTGTGTTTATTTGGGGCTCACCCAGCTGTGGAACAAGACTGGAAAGAAACTCCAGTAACAAATGTGGGTACTAAATTTATTTCTCTTACCTGCAAGATGGAGAGATTTTATTGTGCAGCTATGGTTGGATAAACAGATAAAGTTACCCAAAATATCGTGTCCCCACACAGTAACAGTCTCATGAGATTTTTGTGTAACAGAACAACTAAAATCACAAATCAAGGCACTTCAAATACATGTATTAGAACAGACATTAAGTGAGAAGGTCAAAACTGAAGGGGAGCCTCTGCTACTGGCCTCAGGTGCTAAATGATGGTGTTCCTCCCCTTTTGCTTGGTGGGAGCCTGGTGTCTATATGTTCCAAGGATTTGCCTAATGGTCACAAAGATGCTAGGTTAGGTACATATGGGGACAGTGAGTAGCTATTATAAGGGCTAAAGATGTCCCAAGAAAATTTGGCTCTGGAATTGCAACATTTGAAATTCTCCACATCATTAAAGTTCTAAATAGTTAATCAGGGGCTGTAGAGATAGCTCACAGGTTAAGAGCATTGGCTGTTTTTCCAGAGGACCTGGGTTCAGTTTCCAGTGGATCCAACACCCTCACACAGACATGCATGCAGGCAAAATATCAATGCACATAAAACAAAAATAAACAAATCATTGTAAAAAAGAGTTAATCACGTTCAGCAAGGGCTCAGGCAAAAGTACAGCTTCTCTCCTGCAACTTTGGTCCACACAAATGTGTCTGATTTCAGCAGTGTCCTGCAGAGGAAACTGTCCTAACATCTAGGAGCATTTCCTTCCTCCTCTGTCCCAGTGTAACCTATGCCACCACCAACCATTCTGACTACACTGGGCATGCTGCTTTGCAAATAGACCCTCTATTGAACTGGCTGTTTAGATCTCTATGGCTGTTTCCTTGGCATCCAGTTTACTGAGGCATAATTTAGGCAAGATATCCCACTTTCAGTTCAAGCTTCTGTAACTTCAGATTCAGTTACTTATGCAAATACTGTCTCAGATCTAGAAACCCTCCTCACTCACTTCTCTTCTCCCCTAAATTGTCTCATCTTTCCTTTTAGTCATTTGCTCCCAGCCCTACCAGAGACTCCCATTCAGTCTCCACACACTTGCCCTTCCAGAATGCCTGTGTTTACCACCTGAAATTCTGCCCTGTAGACATGTGCTAGCTCACTGTCCCAGCCTCTCCTCTAAGGGTGTGAATTCTAACACTGGCTTCTGTAAGTTACATAACCTGAAATGCTGACATCGCTGTGCACAAGTTTTCCCTGGTAGTATGTTCCTATAGATGAATCTGCAGCTCAGTGCTCTTGTTCTCCTGGAACAGGGTAGATTTCTGGCTTAGTCAGAGTTCCTATTGCCACAATAAAATGCCATGACCAAAAGCAACTTGGAGAGGAAAGGGTTTATTTGGTTTACACTTCCACATCACTCTTCATCGTTAATGAAATCGGGACAGGACTCTCACGGGACAGGAGCCTTAAGGCAGGAGCTGATGCAGAGGATATGGAGAGGTGCTGCTTACTGGCTTGCTCTTTTTCAGTGACACCCAAAGTATAATGATCACTAATAACCATGCAACAAAATCAATATGAGGCTGTTTGGAAATCTTCTCTGGCAGTGAAATTAGTTCAAAGCTCTTTGATTTTAGCCTCAGGAATACCCTTAGGACAAGGGGGGGGGGAAAGGTACATTTTTTGCCAAAGTATCACAAGAATGGTCTCTAACCCAGTTCTTAATATTTTTCTCCTATAAAGCCTCTTGTGCTCTTCTCCATAATCCAAATTGCTCTCAGCACTACTGTCTGCAGGCTCCTCTGGGAATGGCCCACCAGACCCACTTAAATCAGTCAAGAACCCTCCTAGTCCAAAGTCCCAATGTTTTCCACAATCTTCCCAAGACAGCATAGTCCAGCCTGTCATAGCAATAGCTCACTTTCTGGCACACAACTTCTATAAACTTATTTTGATATTGCTGTGAAGAAACACCATTACCAAAGCAATTTATAGAAGATAGAGTTTATCAGGATTATAGTTTCAGAGGTGAGTCTATGACCATCGTGGCTGGGAGCATAATAATAGGCAGGAGGGCAGACAGGTATGCAGGCAAACATGCAGGCAGGCAAGCAGTCAGAGATGCAGGAAGGCATGGCAGTTGAGCAGCAGCTGAGACCTTAAGTCAGAATCACAAGCAGGAGTCAAAGAAAGAGAACTAACCTGGCTAGCCATGCCCTTTTGAAATTTCAAAGCCTACCCCCAGTGAGAAGACCTCCTTCAATAAGACCAGACTCCTAATCCTTCCCAAACAGTTCCACCATCTAGGAACTGAACATTCAAATGTGTGAGAATATGGGGGCCATTCTCATTCAAACCACTACACATCCCAGCTATTGCAACCCAGAGAGATATCAGTGAGACCCAGGGAATAATCTGCCAATGCCAAATGCCTAATTGGAAGTAAGAAATAAAACCATTTTGTTGCCAGCCTTATCATTCCCTTACATCATGTGTGCTGTTTGCATGGTAAAGTTACTCAGAGCCCTACCTCTCTGCCTCCTGGGCTTGGGTGGGTTAGGCTCACCTCCCTGTCCCACATCTTGTCACAGAGACCCATGGTGTAGGTGAGTGCTCAGGTGGAATGAGTCTAAAAGTAAAAACAGAAGCTGCCCTTTGCCCTGATAACTCTTCTAAGGTCACCTCCTCCTTGGCTCCTCCCTAGGTGGGGAGTTGACCTAAATGACTTCCCAGATCCCAGCAGGTGAGGGTTGGATCTGTCCCTATGAGGCGTTTTAGCATGGCATCTGGTTTGAGCCACTCATCTCAAAGCCACAGCTTGGTTTGCATTCATACCACTCTCTCCACTATGTATCCAGTGATTATTTCTGGTGGCCTGAATTTAAACATTTTGTCTCAGCTGTCACCAGAGAAACCCAAACATCTGCCCATTCTCTCAGTTCTGCAGCCACACTAGAGGAAACTGACTTTCCCCCTTTATGTGCCCAGCACAGACCTTAGCTGAAGGTGGGGGGTTAAATGAGTCTACCAGACCCAAGATAAATTAAAAATAGATATTTATGAGGGAAGCACTTACACAGATAAGAGTAAAGAGAAAGAAAGGTAAAAACATATACAAATTAAGACCTACAACCAGCAAGAGCAACACTGAGCAATAGACACATTCTACATGTCTAGTCCCAAGCAAATGGCATGCAACAGAGATTACTCTGATAGCTTTCCTAATCTGGAAAGCCTAAATCTTGTGTCAAGCATTTTCTATCTAAGAAAAGAAAGGATATAGCTATGTCTATCTAGTCTTCAACTTTATCAAAGACCTGAGAAGGGAAATAACATTGCTAAGGTAGGCAGGAAGTGCAAGTGTGTGACTTCCTAAAGGTACAAGTGAAGACGGAAACAGCAGGTGATCTCCAGGTGATCCAACATTCAAAACAGCTGAAAGAAAGATGCCACTACACTTGGCCATGCTTGGGGAGGGGTAATATGTATGTCACACTTGATCTCAGGGAGTGGCATCTCTTCTAGCTTGGGTCCCCACTCCCACACACAAGAGTGATTCTAGCTATTGGAGTGCCAGGAGGAGTTTTCCTGGGGCAGAGGCAGTCCTCATCCTCCCTCTAAAGGAGTCAACTCCCTGCCCCAGTGTCCAAGACCAAAGGTTTCCCCTGTCTCCATTTCATGATTCATGTCTGCTTTTCAGTCAGTGATGTGTATAATTGGAAGATTCAAACCCACCATTCTCTGAAAAACTTCAGGCCCTCATTAATCTCCTAGAGGCAGTTTTTTATACCCACCAGTGACCTGGGGAGACTGCCAACAGATACTGGACACCCTCTTCATGGCCAAAGGGAGGAATAGACTGGAGCATGGTGGCAGATAAGCCACCCTTGGGCCTGACAGAGGATCACTGCCAGACAGGGTAGTCCAGTTAAAGTGGGTTTTCTCTCAGCCTGACCTGACTGGGACTCCAACACTGCCCAAGGTGAGGAGGCTCTGAAGAGTTCTTGCCAGGTCATTTTTTGCATGTATTGAAGGCAGCTGCTAGAAACATTTCCATGTTGTCTAAGGCGACAGAGGTAATACAAAAAAGTCCTAGGAATCACCTACCGGGTTCCCAAAGGGCTTCTGTGACCCTCACCTGATGCTCACTCCCATAGACACAGAGGGACCAGAAAAACAGCGAATAACCAGTATTGGTTTTGTCATGGAGTCTGACCCAGGTATTAGAAAGAAACTCCTGAAGTTAGAAGGGTTTGAGGATACAAATGGGTCCCAATTACTGGAGATTGATCAAAACGTTAACAATAACTATGACTGTGCAGGGAAAAAAATGCAAAGCAAAAGATTGATCTGAGCAGTAGCTGCAGTGCTCAGAGACACATAAAGAAGACATCCCAGAGGGGAAGTCAGAGATACCAGGAAAGGGGACAAGGGCATCCTGTCCTATGTGAATGATTTCAAAGGGGACAGGTGTCCTAGTTCAGGTATTAGAACCTTGGAAGAGGCCAGTGGCCTATCTGTCCATCAGACTTGATCCTGTTTCTGTCCATAGAGCACCATAGCTATGCTAATAAAAGAAGCTGATAAACTGACTTTGGCTGAGGAACCATTATACCACCACATATCCTGTTGATGCCCTTTCGAGGGGGGACCCCAGAGAAGTCAATGCCTGAATGAAGCAATATCATGCACTTCTCCTGGACCAGGCCACACCTGTTTCTGTAAAACTTCAGCATCAATCCAGCCATGCTTCTGCCAGACAATAACCCAACAGAGCCTCTCCTTCCCTGCCTGGAAGTGACTGATGCAGTCCGAGACTGCAGACCTGAGCTAACAGATGCCCCCACACAACCTTTTCTCTCTGTGTGCCAATAGACTTCTGCCTGACTCTCCATGGCCCTTATTTCTCTATCTTTCATGAGATCAGATCCCAGCCTCTGTATTACATGAATGTGCCTGGTACCTGTCACCAGAGTGAACAGTGTCCTGTGACAAAATTGTTTCATAGATGCCAAAATCCTCCTGTCCCGAAGCCCTTTGTGTGTCATTGTGGGCTCTGTGCAGCACTGCATTTTGCATCACAGGGGCAATGACTGCCCCCATGTGGTCAGTGTCCCAGGACATAAGTCAGGAATTTTAGCCTCATTTTCAACTTTGTAGACATTGTAGAGTGGTGACCATTTTTTATTCTATCTCCTTCCAGAGGCAGCAGGACAGTAGCTTAGCCCGGGGCAGTGGGTTAGCTATATGCTGCTCATAGCCCTGTACATCCAGGACCATCGATGTAGAAGGACCAAGGGCTCTGGGGTCAGTGTTCTTGGCTACCTCTCACCTTTGCTCCAGGACAAGAACCTCTGTTAGCCCAACCTTTAATCAGGAACAAATGAGATACATAAAAACCTCACCCCCCCAAAAAAAATCCTCATGTCACAGAGACCATCTCTACTAAGGCAGGGTCCCCCAAAACCTCCTGCCTACTGACTGTGGGCTGGACAGCCTGTCATCTCTCTTTTGTCTCCTGCCTGAATCTGTCTTAGGAAACCTGAAGACTTGAAACTCCCATTCCACAAGCCCCTTCAAAGAGTCACCAAAACCAAAGATAGGCAAATCAGAATATAACATTTATTTTTCATCTTTCTATGACTTCAATGAGGGATTTGGAGGATCATCTTGGGTACACTGTCTTCTGATATTCCTTATACACCGTGGGTTCAACTGGTAGAGGTGTTATCTCTTAAGTTCAAAGCAAGGCCATAACAGCTGCCCCAACAGAGCCCAGGATGATGTTGGATGATGTAGAGAGTCCAGCAGCCCCTGGGAAGGAGACAGTACAGTGACACTCAGTGGCCTGAGGCTTAGAGATGCCCACTGCCTTTTGGCTGAACCTTAGGGCTCTGCTTTAGACAGAGATACTCAAAGTGGACCACAAGGAGAAGACAGATTGGGTAAACTGAGATACAGGAGGGGGAGTTCTCCAAAGAGCAATGTCCCCTCCATATAGCTGGACAGAGGGGGACACACTGGAGAAGGACACCCAGGTAGGGAAGATTCAGAGCCCAGGTAGCATGCATCTTGGACCAGGGCTCCTTCCTGCTTCTGCCATCCAGTGCCCCTTCTGCCTGCACCACACCCCAACCTCACTCACAATGAACCAGAGAGTAGCCATAGAACTAGAAGACACAGGCCCTATGTAAGGTGGGAGTGTAGGGAGAGGAAGGGAGAAGCCTTCCTTTGCTGGACCTCCAGTCATCTGGCTGGGCTGACACTTACCCACTGACTGCAGTGTGGCTACCAGGCTTCCTGCTGCAACTCCATTCCCACTGGCGATTGCTGCTGCTGCCATCATCTTGGCTGCTATGGATCCTGCTGCAATTCCTGTTTCAGTGAAGCCCATGGCACCCAGTACTACTGGGGGAGCAATCACAGCCATAGCTGTGGGGAGAGGAGTTGGGTGGTGTGGGCTCAGGGGGAAAGACCCACTCTATTATTATTATTATTATTATTATTATTATTATTGTTGTTGTTGTTGTTGTTGTTGTTGATCTGAGAAGCTTGGAAATTGGTCCCAAGGATAGGGCAAGGTGTAGGCTAAGAGGAAGATCTGCCAGAGCCATGGTCTTACCAAGCTGTGACACTGGGGAGTCATCATCCTTCACTGGGCCTCAGGCTTATGAGGTGTTAATCACTGCAGTTTCAGGAGATGCCTCCCCTAACCCCCTCCTTCAATAAATTTTCTACTTTTTGTTCATCATATATAAGGTCTAGAGGAGAAACTAGGCAGGAAACCATAATGTCATCCCTGGAATGAGTGAGCACAGATCTAGCACTGGCAGCCCCAGAATAAAGCAGAAGGCAAGAGCTGGGGTGGAGCCCACAGCAAAGCACAAAGCTCCCACAGCCTCCCTTCAGGTGCTGGAAACATACCTCCTCCTATTGCAGCACCCACAATTGTTCCTGGGGAGAGATGGGGTGGGTAGAAAAGATTAGAGTTGGCTGATGGCAGTGAGTTCTTTGTGGGTTTGTGTCAGGGAGCCCAGTTTCCCAACCCACAGGAGGGTGAGGTCTACTAACCCAACATGGTGAGAAGTCTTGGTAGCTGGTAAGCTTAGAAAGTGACTTATATATGAGGAGAGAAAGACAGACTCTTGCTGGTGAACCAATAGGGACAAACACCGCCCCTTGCACAGTGCCAGCCCCCTGGTAAAGTTTTGAAGGCAATAGGGAAGCTTCCAGAGAGAGAGAGAGAGAGAGAGAGAGAGAGAGAGAGAGAGAGAGAGAGAGAGACTCAGACACACACACACACACACACACACACACACACACACACACACACACACACCTCTGCCTTACATCTCACATTTTATCTCCAGCATATGGCAGCCAGTGTAGCTTTACAGGGATGAGGAGGTGGGAAGGAGCGTGTGTGGCACAGGGGTGGTGACACAAAGTAGTTGCTCCTCTGAGCAGATGGTCAGGCAAGATATGAGCCCCCTGATGCCCTGTGTTTGTGCCTCTTCCCTTATCTCTTGCATTCTTGACCCATTCTATGGATGTCTGGGCTCAGGCTTTGAAATGCTAAGTTCACTAGTGGCTAGTGGTGTCAACCTTGCACTCCTCAAGGGGACTGAAAGAGGTTAACATAAAACAAATAAGCCTCTACCAGTGTGTACAGTCAAGCTAATAGTAAAACATACATAGTTTGCCTTTTATATAGAAAACACAAATGTGTTCTGTTGTTTTGTTTTTTCGAGACTGGGTTTCTCTGTGTCGCATTGGCTGCCCACCAACTCGTTGTGCGTACTAGGCTGGCTTTGAACTCAGAGATCTACCTGCCTTTGCCTCTCTAGTGTTAGTTTAAATACATATACCACCATGCCTGGTTTCAAATGTGTTTTCCTAATACAAAATATTAAAGCAGTGGGTAATGAAAAATAAAACATAAAAAGGAAAGGACGTGACTGCCCCTAGGCATGCTGGAGGAGAACGGTTATTGCAGATATGGGTGAGAGCATAGTCAGAGGTATGGATATCTGGGAGAGTCCAGAGTAGACATGGCCAGGTGGAGCCAGGCCCTGTGGGGAGAGGAGGATGAAGAACCAGGTGCACCAGCCAGGAGGTTGAAGGTACAAAAGTGGTGAGTAGCTAAAAATGCCTGGATTATACAGGGGAGAGCCTGTGGGGGAAGGGCAGCCCAGCCCCTGGCCTAGAGAATTCATGGTACAGTATGGTAGCCACACCCTATAATGGGTAGGGACTGAGAGATGCTGGGAGAGCCTGGCTGTCAGGTCTGCTTTGATATGCTAAGTGGGTATGACTGTCATTTGTCCTGGGTATGAGACCTGACACTCATATAACCTGTTAGTTCAAGATGAACTAAAGGACAATCTTTTAGGATGCTGTCCTTTCCAGGTTCAATAGCTTTTGGAGAAAGTTACAATGTACACTGTGGGGACTGTTTCTCTGCTTGAGTGTTGAGGCTGAGAACTTCAAGCTTCCCTGGTGAGAAATTCTCAGCACTCAGAGATGAAGGAAAAATTTAAGTATTGTTCAGCTGTAGCCTCCAGCTGTCGCTTAAAAAGATGCAGACTAGAGCAGAAATAACTCATGGTTTATAGAGGGTTAAGCATTGCCGTAACCTTAGGGTGTTCTTTTCATTCCCACCCCAAAGGAGATTTTTCCAGACGTAAGCAAGTTTTACAGAAGCTGAGATTCGCATGTTTCTGGTCAAGCCAGTTATAGCTTTAACAAACAGAACATGCTAAGTGGATTTTGTTGATGGTCACATCTAAGGAAGAGAAGATGTGACTCTTCAGAAAAACAGGAAGGCCGGATGTTAACAAAGCAGTCTGCAGTTCAGAGTTAGTTTTGTTTTCTCAGATGGAGACATTTTTCTGTTCAGTTTTCTTTATTTTTTCTTGGTGGGACACTAGTCAACCAGGGCATGGCAAGCATGGCTCTAGCAGGCTTTGCCCTTCTCCCTCATTCCCTCAGCTATGCTTAGAACAGATTATGTTTCTAAAGCTAGCCACCAAGGTCTATTCCCTTATTTGGCCACTTCCTCCTTCTGCAAACCCTACCAGCATAATCACCCCCAACCGAGCCCCTTCCTCCTTCTGAGGTTGACCATCAAGGTCCAGCTATCAGTGTTGAAGTCCAACAATCAAAAATCCTCTTTGGCTCATGTAATTAACATGCTCAAGTACAGTTAAACTTGTAACTTCATCCTCACATGGGGTTTCCCCTTTTACCAGTGTAACTACGATGTGTCTCTGGGCTAAGTTTGTTTCCTCTCTATCCAGAGGCAGTCCCCCTGCCTCCAGACAGGTACCCCTTCCCCCTCTCCCATGTTCCCTTCCCCCTTCCTAGCCTTCTGCGTCCTTCTGTGTTCTGTCTCTGTCTCGTATTTCCTGCCCTTTGTCCCTCTGGGGCAAATAAATGTTTGCGCTGACAACTTGGTCTTGGGTGTGTTGAGCCAATACCATTCCCTACATTTATTTTTTTCTTCCTTCCCTCCCTCCCCCACTCTCTCTCTCTCTTTCTTTGTTTATGTATTTATTACTTATTGGTTTTTCCAGACAGGGTTGTTTCTCTTTGTAGCCCTGACTATCCAGAAACTCTGCTCTGTAGACCATGTTGGCCTTGAACTTTGAGATCCACCTGCCTCTGTCTCTGGAGTGCTGGAAATAGAGGTGTGCATCACCACTGTCTGGCTATAAGAGATCTTAGAGTGTAGTTTTCTTTTTCTGAAATGCTGGTGTCAGATCTGGGCATCAGACTGATAAAGACAATATGAAACGAATTAGAAACACTCTCTCTCATTTTCTGAAAGAGCTCACAAAGAGCAGGTAGAGTTCTTTCTTCCTTGCATGTCTGATACATTTCACATTGCAGCTAGCTGAGCATGGAATACCTTTTGGAATGCACAATTTAATTACGAATTAAATTTGCCTACTACATACAGTTGGGAGACATTATGGGCACCCTGTACCTCCAGGCTGTGTGAAGAAGGAATTCTTTGGGGCTCTGATAACAGACTGCCACTGACTTCAGATTTTCTGCTTCTTAATTCAGGTTAACTTCTCAATGAATTTTTCCATTTTGTTTATATTATCAAATTTATAGCATAAACTTGCTCATGTCATCTCTTTCACATCCTGTCCTATGATGTGGTGACTCATTTTAGTCTTGGTGAATTTTGTTTCATCTGTTTACTTCACAACTATGATATCAATATGTAACATACTTTTTCTGTTACTTTTTTTTCTGGTTTTCTTACTTGTGCTCATGTCTTCTTTGATTTAACTAATCTTTTCTACTGGAGTTTTCAGTTTCCTCATTTCTATATGAAATAATACACTTGAGAAAGATACAGAAAACCAGGCTGATTAAGCCAATTAATTAAAAGCATGAGGCCTTTATTTTTTGACACACAACCAAGGGTAGGCTCATGCCTCAGAGTCTCTTGGTGCCAAAGATTAGTGGTAAAACTTTTTTTGTCCAGACAGATTTCTCTGTGTTGTTTTGGAGCATGTCCTGGAACTTGCTCTGTAGACCAGGCTGGCCTACAGCTCATAGAGATCCACCTGCCTCTGTCTCCCAAGTGGTGGGATTAAAAGTGTGTGCCTCCACCCAACATCTTTAAAGGCAAAAACCACAATAGCGTTAGTGTCAGAGTAACCCTGCATTTGTTTTGACAGAACATAGTTATCTCAGACATAGCATGACAATTTTAATTTATACCTTTTTCAATTATCTTCATTTATGTTTAGTTTGTATAAATATTAATGATTCTGGTTAATACATCAGGACCATGGTCAGAGTTATGGAAATCTCAAATGTGTTCCCAAGACAGAGGTGTCTGTTAGGGGATAGAAGGTTGAGAATTGTGTAAGCAAACACAAAATGAGTTGGGACAAGATGGTGTTACTTTATTTATTTATTTATTTATTTATTTATTTATTTATTTGGTTTTTCGAGACAGGGTTTCTCTGTGGCTTTGGAGGCTGTCCTGGAACTAGCTCTTGTAGACCAGGCTGGTCTCGAACTCACAGAGTCCTCCTGCCTCTGCCTCCAGAGTGCTGGGATTAAAGGTGTGCGCCACCACCGCCCGGCAATGGTGTTACTTTAGTCTCTTCGAATATAATTCCTTGTTGCAGTTTTCACATTCTGAAGTTTCTAACTTCTCCAAGCATTATATTTACACATTTTTTTTACTATGTTAAACATGATTACGTACTGTTTTAGATAATTCAGCCATATAGACAATTGGTGAAACTTTCTATCAAGTAGTATTTTCCATGAGTATGAATTTCATTCTTCCTATATCTTATAATTCTCTTTAATTAGATACTGGGCATCATTCCTAAGAAGAAATTAATCCTACAGAGTTTAGGCATCTTAGATCTTTGGTTCATGCTCTTTCCTGGCTTAGAAGTAAAGGCTGAGTGAGGGCAACTCAAATGGCTCAGCAGATGAGGACACTTGCCAACAATCCAGTGACATTAGTTCAGTGCTAAGGACCCATTCCTGTCTCAGACACTTGGTTGATGGGATCACATGTGCTACCAAGCCCAGATGTGGCCTATAGAAACTTTAAGGCTATTGCCCAGAAATAAAACACATACTTATTCAAACCTAGGAGCACCATGTTTGCAGGTGCCACCATGGTGTGGTGTGCAAGCAGATGGAATTTTCCTGAAATAAAAAATGCCTTATAATAAGCAAGGGCTAGACTGTGCCTTGGTTTCTCTTGCACTGGACCAAGAGTTACTGACCTTTCAGAAAGTAGATCTGATACTTTCATCCATCTGTATTTTCAGCTCCAGGTCCATAGTGACAGAGAGAGGATATATATATATATATATATATATATATATTGCAATTTTATTTAAATTAGAAACAAGATTGTTTTACATGACAATCCCAGTTCCCTCCTGTCCTCCCCTACCACCCTCAACTAAAACCCTACCTATCACGTATCCTTTCTGCTCCCCCTAGATGGTGAGGCCTTCCATAGGGGGTCATAAGAGTCTATCGTATCCTTTGGGATAGGGCCCAGGCCCACCCCCGTGTGTCTCAGCTCAGGGAGTATTCCTCTATGTGGAATGGGCTCCCAAAGTCCACACCTGTGCTGGGGATAAGTACTGAACTGTTACAGGAGTTACCATAGATTTCTGAGGGTTCCTCACTGAACCCCATGTTCCTGGGGTCTGGATCTGTCCCATGCTGGTATCAAAGCTATCAGTCTGGGGAGCAAGAGTTCCCTGATGTTCGGGTCAGCTGTTTCTGTGGGTTTCACCAGCCTGGTCTGGACCCTTTTGCTCTTCACTCGTCCTTCTCTGCATCTGGATTCGAATTCAGTTCAGTGATTAGTTGTGGGTGTCTGCTTCTACTTCTACCAGCTGCTGGATGAGGGCTATCAGGTGGCATATAAGTCAGTCATCAATCTCATTATCAGGGGAGGGCATTAAGGTAGCCTCTCTTCTGTTGCTTAGATTGTTAGCTGGTGTCATAATTGTGGATCTCCAGACATTTCCCTAGTGCCTGATTTCTCTGTAAACCTAAAATGTCTCCCTCTATTATGGTGCCTCCATTCTTGCTATCTTCTATTTTTCCCCTCACTCAACCTTTCTGCTCCCTTCTGTCCTCCTCACCCCTCCTCTTCTCCCCTTCTTATTCACCTAGCTCCTTACCCCCTCTTCGCGTGCTCCCAGGAGGAAGCACAGGAGATCTTGACCCTTTCCCCTTCTCCAGGGGACCATGTATGTCTCTCTTAGGGGCCACCTTGTTTATTAGCTTCTCTGGCAGTGTGGATTGTAGGCTGGTAATACTTTACTCTATGTCTAAAATCCACATATGACTGAGTACACACCTTGTTTGTCTTTTGGTGATTGGGTTACCTCGCTCAGAATGATTTCTTCTAGTTCCATCCATTTTCCTGCAAATTTCAAGAATCTGTTGTTTTTCTCCGCTAAGTAGTACTCCATTGTGTAAATGTATCACATTTTCTCTATCCATTCTTCACTGGAGGGGCATCTAGGCTGCTTCCAATCTGGCTATTCCAAATAGTGCTGCTATGAACATCGTTGAACAGATATCCTTGTTGTATGAATGTCCTTCTTTTGGGTATATGCCTAGGAGTGGAATTGCTGGATCTTGTAGTAGACTGATTCTCATTTTCTTGAGGAGTTGCCATACTGATTTCCAAAGTGACTGTACAAGTTGGCACTCCCACCAGCAGTGGAGGAGTGTTCCTGTTTCTCCACATTCTCTCCAGCATAAACTGTCATTAGTGTTTTTGATTTTAGCCCTTCTGACACGAGTAAGATGGTATCTCAGAGTTGTTTTGGTTTGCATTTCCCTGATGGCTAAGGATGTTGAACACTTTCTTATGTGTCTTTCAGCCATTTTTGATTCCTCTATTGAGAATTGTCTATTTAGTTCTGTACCCAACTTTTTAAATGGATTGTTTGGTATTTTGGAGACTAGCTTATTGATTTCTTTGTATATTTTGGAGATCAGCCCTCTGTCAGATGTGGGTTTGGTGAATATCTTTTCCCAGTCTGTGGGCTGCCGTTTTGTCTTACTGACTGTGTCCTTTGCCTTACAGAAGCTTCTCAGTTTCAGGAGGTCCCATTTATTAATTGTTGATCTCAGTGTCTATGCTACTGGTGTTATGTTCAGGAAGTGGTTTCCTGTACCAATTAATTCAAGGGTATTTCCCACTTTGTCTTCTAATAGTTTCAGTGTGGCTGGATTTATGTTGAGGTCTTTGATCCATTTTGACTTAAGTTTTGTGCATGGCAATAGGCTTGGGTCTATCTGCAGTCTTCTACATGTCTGCATCCAGTTATCCCAGCACCATTTGTTGAAGATGTTCTCTTTGTTCCAGCGTTTAAATTCGGATTCTTTGTCAAAAATCAGGTGTTCTTAGGTGTGTGGGTTAATATCAGGTTTTCAACTCTATTCCATTGGTTGGTCTACCTGTCTATTTTTGTGCCAATACCAAGCTGTTTTCAGGACTATAGCTCTGTAATAGAGCTTGAAGTCAGGGATAGTGGTGCCTCCAGAAGTTCCTCTATTGTGCAGGGTTGTTTTTGGCTATCCTGTGTCTTTTGTTTCTCCATATAAAGTTGAGAATTGTTCTTTCAAGGTCTGTGAAGAATTGTGTTGGGATTTTGATGGGGATTGCATTGAATCTGTAGATTGCTGTTGGAAAGATTGCCATTTTACTATGTTGATCTTACCTATCCAAGAGCATGGGAGATCTTTCCATTTTCTGGTATCTTTAATTTCTTTAGAGACTCAGAATTCTTATGGTACAGGTCTTTAACTTTTTTGGTTAGTGTTACCCCAAGGTATTTTATGTTGTTTGTGGCAATTGTAAAGGGTGATGTTTCTCTGATTTCTTTCTCCACCAATGTGTCATTGGTATATAGTAGGGCTACAGATTTTTTTTAGTTAATCTTGTGTCCTGCCACTTTGCTGAAGGTGTTTATAAGCTGTAGGAGTTCCCTGGTAGAGTTTTTCCAGTCACTTATGTAGACTATCATATCATCTGCAAATAGCATCTTTCAAAACAAATTTGAAAAGCAACCAGGAGTTTTTGTTGAATAATTTATCATCTGAAATCCAAACTAGTAAGGATACAAGCAACTGATTTGTTATGTCATCTGTTTTCAGTACTTTTGGGCATGTGCATATTATTATTATTATTATATAACTTATTTAACTTTATTTTATGTACATTTGTGAGAAGATGTCACATCCCCAGCAACTGGAGAGTTGTGGACTCCTATGTGGGTGATGGGAATTGAACCTGGGTCCTCTGGAAGAGCAGCCAGTGCTCTTAAGCACTGAGCAATTTCTCCAGCCTTGCATATGCATATTATAACATGTGCTGTTCCAGTGTTCTTTCATTTGTCTTTTGGATGATAGTCTGAGCGACACATGGTGTAAGGAGAAGGGTGTGCTATAGGCCTTTCCTCCAGCCTTGATATGACCATGACTCTTCTGAAGCAGGGCGGCCTGGGAACCTACAAACCATCTTCAGAACCGATGGTTCATGGGTCCATCAAGAAGATGAATAGACCAACCCTGGTTATAGCTATGTCTATGGTAATGGGCTGTTAACAGTTGCTCATAAAGAGTAGAAACTCCTGGCTTGTGACTCCATTACTCAGCTCTGCCCACCCCTGCCTGAGCAGTGTATAATCCTAGCAGTACTAAGGGATCATGAGGAAGAGAACTTTGCCCGGGAGTGGTCTTTTTGCATTGCTCATGCTCCTGTAAATAGCTCAGTAAACTGAACTTCTCACCAAGATGAACTCGACAGATAATGAGCTGCCATGTGAGTGCTGAGAATTAAACCCAGGTCTTCTGGAAGAGCAGCCAGTGTTCTCAACTGCTAGGCCATCCCTCTAGCCCCTTACAAAGCATCTTTTAACTTCATTTTTTAAAGTGTGTTCTCATATAACTTTGATTTAAACTTTAAGGCAAATAATAAGTTTGTAAGCATCAAAACAGTGTGATGTTGTTGCTAGAAGAGACAAATCTTTGGAACGTCACAGGAAATTTCAGAACTAGTGTCCTGGTACACACACACACACACACACACACACACACACACACACACACACACACACACGCATTACACAGATATATGTGTACACACACCAGTACATGAGTTTTGAGCAGAAAAAAATTGATTATTAAATCAATGATAAAGTAAAGATCATTTAATAAATGGTGTTGGGGTAATGGTCTAAGACATAAAAATCTATGTAAAACATTCAATATGTACTCAACTAAATGCCAGATGACTAAGTTAACATTAAAGAATACCACTTAGAAGACTTTAAATAAAATACAAGGATGATGTATGTTGTATCTAGCAGGGGCAGTTTTTTTTTTTTTAATGAGAAACAGAAAGAGTAAAATCTTGGTCATTTTACATGGGTATTATAAAATTTCTGGGTGATAACAAGCAAATACCAAAATAACAACAAAATAACCCTGGTTGGGCATTGTGGCACACACCTATAGTCTCAGCACACACAAGGTTAATATGGGATGATCTTAAGTCTTAGGCTAGTCTGGGCTGCATAGCAAGACTCTGACTCAAAACAAAACCACCACAGCAAAAGCAGACAATGACAACTAGAAATTAAATTTGTACTACACATGTGATTGGATTAAGACCATATATGTATGATTAACACAGAAAAATATTTCAGTCTTTAAATTTTTACTTCCATGCACATGTATGTCAGTGGCACATGTGTGAGAGTGGGTGATGAGGACAAAAGTGGCTGTTAGGTCCCCTGAAGCAGGAGTTATAGGAAGCTGTGAATTGCCTGCCCGAGGTGCTGAGAGCCCAGCTCAAAGCCTATAGGTAAGCAAGTGCTGTTACACACTAACCATCTCGCCAGTCCACAATGAAAAATAGCAGTAGGAAACAGGTATAGGAATGAGAAAAGATGGGCTGGAGAAAGGACTCGACGGTTAAGAACACACGTTAGAGTCCTTTCTGCAGAAGATCTGACTTCAATTCGCAGCACCCACAGGAATCTGGTAGCTCACAACTGCCTAAAACTCCAACTTCCGGGAGCTGACACCTCTCTCATATCCTTGAACACATACAAAACCACATCCATACACATTTTTCAAAAAGCATAAGAGCCAGACGGTGGTGGCACATGCTTTAATCCCAGCACTCAGGAAGTAAAGACATTTCAGATCTCTGTGAAATCCTGCTCTACAGAGTGAGTTCCACTACCAGGACAACCAGGGCCACAGAGAAAACCTGTCTTGAAAACAAAAAGAAAGAAAGAAAGAAAATATAACTCAGAATAAACCCAATAAACTGTTTAATCTCACTAGACGTAAAAAGAAATGTAACTTGAGTAATCATTTCAATTTTAACCTGTCACTAAAAGTGGGTTTGTGGTTTGGTTGATTTTGTTTCATTTTGCTATATTGGTGATGGACCCTAACGTCTCACCAGGGCTAGACAAGAGCTCTAATGTTGAGCTACACTTCCAGCCAACAACAGCTTCCTTTGATGACAAAGCTAAGTGGTGTTAAGGAATGGATGAGGAACAGTCTCCCACATGTTTGTAGGAGAGTGTAAGTGTGGTGGTTTAAATAAAAATTGCCCCCAAATTCTCATATATTGGAATGATAGGTTCCCAGATGGTGGAACTGTTTGGGAAGGATCAGGAGGTGGGGTCTGGTTGAAGGAGTTCTTGTCACTGGGGGTGGGCTTTGAAGTTTCAAAAGGCCATGTCTAGCCCAGTTAGTTCTCTTTCTCTGCCTCCTGCATGTAAATGTGACTTAAGCTCTTAGCTGCTGCTAAACTGCTATGCCTAACTACATATCTGCCTGCTAGCCTGCTGCTTGTTGGTATGCTCCCACCATGATTGGTCATGGACTCACCACTGAAACTATAATCCTGATAAACTCTGTCTTCTATAAATTGCCTTGGTAATGGTGTTTCTTCACAGCAATAGCAAAGTAACGATTATAGAAATTGGTGCCTTAAAGTGAGCTATTGCTATGGCAGGCTCCACCATGTTGTCTTGGGAGGATTGTGGAAACATTGGGACTTTGGATTAGGGAAGTTCTTGATTGATTTAAGTGGGTCTGGTGGGCCATTCCCAGAGGAGCCTGGAGACAGTAGTGTACGGTAACCTGTAGCCATGCCTGCTTAGGGGCTGGCTACAGGTCTGCCTGACCATGCCTGCGAGGTTAGTAGAGTAAGAGATTGAGTTGGCTGAGTTTCTCTTTCAGTTTGGACCCCCGCTGGACTTGTGTACAGACCTCTGCCAAGCCGGCTGGCTAGGTTGCTCTGTAAGTAAGGCTTTTCCCTATTAAATACCCTTATATTTCCACTTGGCTCCGTATTGGTAATTTCCCACTATACAGTAGTGCTGAGAGCAATGTGGATTATGTAGAAGAGCTCAAGAGGTTTTATAGGAGAAAAATATAAAGAACTGGGCTAGAGACCATTCTTGTGGTATTTTGGCAAAGAAAGTAACTGCTTCCCCCACCCTTGTTCTAAGGATATTCCTGAGGCCAAAAGCAAAGAGCTTTTAACTAATTTCATTGGCAGAGGGATTTCACGACAGTGCAATATTGATTCTGTTTACTGGTTATTAGTGATCATTCTACTCTGGGTCTCACTGAAAAAGAGCAAGCCAGTAAGCAGCACACTTCCATGCCCTCTGCATCAGCTCCTGCCTTGAGGCTTATGCCCTGTGTGAGTCCTCTCCTGATTTTCTTTGATGATGGAGAGTGATGTGGAAATCTAAGCCAAATAAACCCTTTCATCTCCAAATTGCTTTTGGTCATGGCGTTTCATCATAGCAATAGGAACCCAGACTAAGGCAGAAATCTACCCTATTTCAGGAGAACAAGAGCACTGAGCTGCAGATTCATCAATAGGAACATAAAACCAGGTAATACTGGTTCACATCGATGTCAGCATTTCAGGTTATTTAACTTACAGAAGCCAGTGTTAGAATTCACACCCTTAGAGGAGAGGCTGGGACAGTGGGCTAGCACATGTCTACAGGGCAGAATTTCAGGTGGCAAACACAGGCATTCTGGAAGGGCAAGTGTGTGGAGACTGAATGGGAGTCTCTGGTAGGGCTGGGAGCAAATGACTAAAGGAAAAATGAGACAATGTAGGGGAGAAGAGAAGTGAGGAGGGTTTCTAGATCTGAGACAGTATTTGCATAAGTAACTGAATCTGAAGTTACAGAAGCTTGAACTGAAAGTGGGATATCTTGCCTAAATTATGCCTCAGTAAACTGGATGCCAAGGAAACAGCCATAGAGATCTAAACAGCCAGTTCAATAGAGGGTCTATTTGCAAAGCAGCATGCCCAGTGGAGTCAGAATGGTTGGCGGTGGCATAGGTTACACTGGGACAGAGGAGGAAGGAAATGCTCCTAGATGTTAGGACAGTTTCCTCTGCAGGACACTGCTGAAATCAGACACATTTGTGTGGACCAAAGTTGCAGGAGAGAAGCTGTACCTTTGTCTGAGCCCTTGATGAATGTGATTAACTCTTCTTCAAAATGATTTTTTAAATTTTTGTTTTATGTGCATTGATATTTTGCCTGCATGCATGTCTGTGTGAGGGTGTCAGATCCCCTGGAAACTGAACCCAGGTCCTCTGGAAAAACAGCCAATGCTCTTAACCTCTGAACCATCTCTACAGCCCCTGATTAACTCTAGAACCTTAATGATTGTGGAGAATTTCAAATGTTGCAATTCCAGAGCCAAATTTTCTTGGGACATCTTTAGCCCTTATAATAGCCACTCACTGTCCCCATCTGTACCTAACCTATCATCTTTGTGACTATTAGGCAAATCCTTTGGAACATATAAGAGCCAGGCTCCTGGTAGGCTGGTGGCTGTTTCCGGTTCCCATTTATCACTGCTCAGAGTCATCTGACACCAGCGATCTGATCTGTGTGCCAGACTGAGTTCAGAAGTGGGATCAGACACACCGAGGGCCGGGGTCAGTTCTGCCTCCATCCACCGGCCCGGTGGGACCCGGCATGCCCGGGTAACAGTGACACCTCCTCCATGAGAAGAAGACAGACATCAGAGCATTGGATCTGTTTGCATCTACCAGAAGAGAACCTTGGTCCCACACCCACCAGGAGATCAAGAAACTCCTGCTACACCCACCAGAAGAAAGGATGAGAAGAGGACAAGGTAAAAGCACATTCAACAACAGAAAACCCAAAATGAAACCACCAGAGACTAGGGACCATACACCAGCAAGACCTGAACATCATGATGCAGATGAACCAGAAGAGAATGACCTTAAAAACATTCTCAGAAAAATGATAGCGGACCTCAAAGAGGACATGAGAAGACCCCTTAAAGAAATGGAGGAAAAAACAAACCAAAAAATACAAGATATCAAAAAATCTCTCAAGGAAAAAGTTCAAGACCTAAACACTGAAATAGATACAATAAAGAAAGCAGAATCTGAGGTAATTCTGGAAATAGAAAAGCTGGGTAAACGATCAGGAACTACAGATGTAAGCATAACCAACAGACTAAGAGATGGAAGAGAGAGTCTCAGCAGTTGAAGACACACTATCGGAAATAGATTCATCAACCAAGGAAAATCTTAAGTCCAACAAATTCCTAACACAAAATATCCAGGAAATATGGGATACCCTGAAAAGACCAAACTTAAGAATAATAGGTATAGAAGAAGGTGAAGAAATCCAACTCAAAGGCGCGGAAAACATATTCAACAAAGTCATAGAAGAACACTTTCCCAACCTAAAGAAAGACATGCCAATGAAAATACAAGAAGCCTACAGAACACCAAATAGACTGGACCAAAAAAAAAAAAGTCTCCTTGCCACATAATAATCCATACACCAAACATATAGAACAAAGAGAAAATATTAAGAGCAACAAAGGAAAAAGGTCAAGTAACCTATAAGGCAAACCTATCAGAATCACATCTGACTTTTACATGGAAACTCTGAAAGCCAGAAGGTCCTGGATAGATATTCTGCCTATACTGAGAGACCATGGATGCCAGCCCAGACTACTATACCCAGCAAAGCTTTCATTCATTATAGATGGAGAAAACAAGATATTTCATGAAAAAAAAAAAACAGTTTCAAACAACACATATCCACCAATCCAGCCCTACAGAAAGTTCTGGAAGGAAAACTGCAACCCAAGGAAGTTAACTACAACCAGAAAAATATAGGCAATAGATAACCCCACTTTACCAACAGCCAAAAGAAAAAAAGTATAGAATCCCACAAATAATCTCGCCACCATCATCAAATCAAAAACAAACAAGAATGAACAATCAATGGTCATTAATATCCATCAACATTAATGGTCTTAACTCCCCTATAAAAAGACAAAGATTAGCAGAATGGATAAGAAGACAGAATCCATCCTTCTGCTGCATACAAGAAACTCACCTCAACTTCAAAGACAGATGGTACCTAAGAATTAAAGGTTGGGGAAAAAATTTCCAATCAAATGGACCCAAGAAACAAGCTGGGATAGCAATCCTAATATCCAATAAATTGGACTTTAAACTAAAAATCAGTCAAAAGAGATGAAGAAGGTCATTTCCTACTCATCACAGGAGAAATCCATCAGGATGAAGTCTCAATTGGCCAGCAGCATTGTAAACTAATATAAGGCATCCACGTTTGTAAAAGAAACATTACTAAAACTCAAATCACACATAAAACTGCACACACTTATACTGGGAGATTTCAACACCTCACTCTCACCACTGGACAGGAACACCAGACAAGCTTAACAAAGAAACAAAAGAACTAATAGAAGTTAGGGCACAATTGGACTTAACAGATATCTATAGAACATTCCATCCAAATATAAAACAATTAACCTTCTTCTCAGTGCCACATGGAACATTCTCTAAAATCGACCACATACTTGGCAACATAGCAAATCTCAACAGGTACAAAAAAATTGAAATAACCCCCTGTGCCTTATCAGACCACCATGATTTAAAATTAGAATTCAACAACACGAACTACAGAAAACCTACAAATTCATAAAAATTAAGTAACACCCTACTGCACAATTCCTGGGTCGAGGAAGATATAGAAAAAGAAATTAAAGATTTCCTAGAATTCAATGAGAATGCGGACACAACATATCCAAACCTATGGGATACATTGAAAACAGTGCTATGAGGAAAGTTCATAGCACTCAATGCCCACATGAAGAAACAGGAGAAGAATCACACTAGAGAATTAACAGCACAACTGAAAGCTTTAGAAAACAAAGAAGCCAATACACCCCGGAGGAGCAGAAACCAGGAAATAATCAAATTGAGGGCTGAAATCAATAAAATGGAAACTAGGAGAACAATACAAAGAATCAATATAATGAAGAGTTGGTTCTTCAAGAAAATCAACAAGATAGACAAACCTTTATCCAAACTTAACAAACAGCAGAGAGTGAACATGCAAATCAATAAAATCAGGAATGAAAAGGGGGAATATAGCAACAGACACAGAGGAAATCCAGAGAATCATCAGGTCATACTTCGAAAACCTATATTCCTCAAAATTGGAAAATCTAAAGGAAATGGACAATTTTCTGGACAGATTTCACTTACCAAAATTAAATCAAGAACAGATAAGCAACTTAAATAGACCTATAATCCCTAATGAAATAGAAGCAGTCTTCAGAAGTCTCCCAACAAAAAAAAGCCCAGGGCCAGATGGCTTCAGTGCAGAATTCTACCAGAAATTCATACAAGAGCTAATACCAATTCTACTCAAAGTATTCCACACAATAGAAGCAGAAGGGTCATTACCAAACTCTTTTTAAGAGGCTTCAATAACCTTGATACCCAAGCCACACAAAGACACAACTAAGAAAGAGAACTACAGACCAATATCCCTCATGAACATTGATGCAAAAATTCTCAATAAAATACTGGGAAATCGAATCTAAGAACACATCAGAGAAATCATCCATCACGATCAACTACGCTTCATCCCAGGGATGCAAGGATGGTTCAACATATGAAAATCCATCAATGTAATCCACCATATAAACAGACTGAGGGAAATAAAACCACATGATCATCTCACTAGATGCCAAAAAAGCCTTTGACAAAATCCACACCCCTTCATGATAAAAGTCTTGGAGAAATCAGGGATAACAGGAACATACCTCAACATAATAAAAGCAATATGCATCAAACCAGCAGCCAACATCAAATTAAATGGAGAGAAACTCAATGCAATTCCTGTAAAATCAGTAACAAGACAAAGCTGTCCACTCTCTCCATACCTCTTCGATATTGTCCTTGAAGTTCTAGCTAGAGCAATAAGACAACAAAAGGATATAAAGGGAATACAAATCGGAAAAGAAGTCAAACTCACACTATTTGCAGATGACATGATAGTCTACATAAGTGACTCAAAAAACACTACAGGGAACTCCTACAGCTGATAAACACCTTCAGCAAAGTGGCAGGATACATGATTAACTAAAAAAAATCTGTAGCTCTACTATATACAGATGACACATTGGTGGAGAAAGAAATCAGAGAAACATCACCATTTTACAATTGCCACAAACAACATAAAATATCTTGGGGTAACACTAACCAAAAAAGTTAAAGACCTGTACCATAAGAATTCCGAGTCTCTAAAGAAAGAAATTAAAGAAGATACCAGAAAATGGAGAGATCTCCCATGCTCTTGGATAGGTAGGATCCACATAGTAAAAATGGCAATCTTGCCAACAGCAATCTACAGATTCAATGCAATCCCCATCAAAATCCCAACACAATTCTTCACAGACCTTGAAAGAACCATTCTCAACTTTATATGGAGAAACAAAAGACCCAGGATAGCCAAAAACAACCCTGCACAATAGAGGAACTTCTGGAGGCACCACTATCCCTGACTTCAAGCTCTATTACAGAGCTATAGTCCTGAAAACAGCTTGGTATTGGCACAAAAATAGACAGGTAGACCAACCAATGGAATAGAGTTGAAAACCTGATATTAACCCACACACCTAAGAACACCTGATTTTTGACAAAGAATCCAAATTTAAACGCTGGAACAAAGAGAGCATCTTCAACAAATGGTGCTGGGATAACTGGATGCAGACATGTAGAAGACTGCAGATAGACCCAAGCCTATTGCCATGCACAAAACTTAAGTCAAAATGGATCAAAGACCTCAACATAAATCCAGCCACACTGAAACTATTAGAAGACAAAGTGGGAAATACCCTTGAATTAATTGGTACAGGAAACCACTTCCTGAACATAACACCAGTAGCATAGACACTGAGATCAACAATTAATAAATGGGACCTCCTGAAACTGAGAAGCTTCTGTAAGGCAAAGGACACAGTCAGTAAGACAAAACAGCAGCCCACAGACTGGGAAAAGATATTCACCAACCCCACATCTGACAGAGGGCTGATCTCCAAAATATACAAAGAACTCAATAAGCTAGTCTCCAAAACACCAAACAACCCAATTAAAAAGTGGGGGTACAGAACTAAATAGACAATTCTCAATAGAGGAATCAAAAATGGCTGAAAGACACAAAAGAAAGTGTTCAACATCCTTAGCCATCAGGGAAATGCAAATCAAAACAACTCTGAGATACCATCTTACTCGTGTCAGAAGGGCTAAAATCAAAAACACTAATGACAGTTCATGCTGGAGAGGATGTGGAGAAAGAGGAACACTCATCCACTGCTGGTGGGAGTGCCAACTTGTACAGCCACTTTGGAAATCAGTATGGTGACTCCTCAAGAAAATGGGAATCAGTCTACCACAAGATCCAGCAGTACCACTCCTAGGCATATACCCAAAAGAAGCACATTCATACAACAAGGACATCTGTTCAACAATGTTCATAGCAGCACTATTTGTAATAGCCAGAACCTGGAAGCAGCCTAGATGCCCCTCAAGTGAAGAATGGATAGAGAAAATGTGGTACATTTACACAATGGAGTACTACTCAGAGGAGAAAAACAATGGATTCTTAAAATTTGCAGGAAAATGGATGGAACTAGAAGAAACCATTCTGAGCGAGGTAATCCAGTCACAAAAAGACAAACATGGTGTGTCCTCACTCATATGTGGATTTGTGACATGGAGTAAATGATTGCCAGCCTACAATCCACACTGCCAGAGAAACTAGGAAACAAGAAGGACCCTAAAAGAGACAAAATTTGTCCCCTGGAGAAGGGGAAAGTGTCACCATCACCTGAGCAAATTGAGAACATGGGAAGAGGTGGGAGGGACATGCGAGAATGAGAAGGGAAGAGGAGGGATGCAGAGGTCATGAGGGAGCAGAAAGGTTTAATCAGGTGTAGATTAGAAGAGAGGATATGAAATAGGTAGTGTTTTAGTTGGGAGGGGTGGTAGGGAAGGAAGGGAGGGAGAAGGGAACTGGGATTGTCATGCAATTCAATCTTGTTTGTAATTCAAATAAAAATATTTGTTAAAGAAAATTTCTCCAGAAAAAAAAAGAACCAGGCTCCCACCATGCCTGGGGGGGGGTCATTTAGCACCTGAGGCCTATGGCAGAGGCTCCCCCATCAACTTTGACCCTCCTACTTAATGTCTTCACTAATAAATGTATTTGAAGTGCCTTGATTTATGACTCACGTTATTCTGTTATACAAAAAACTCACGAAACTGTTACTGTGTGGGAACATGACATTTTGGGTAGTCTTATGTGGTTATGCAGCCATAGCTCCACAATAAACTCTCATGCAATTGTAGGTGAGATAAATGAATTTTGTCCCACTTTTTTTTTGCTAAGTTTGAATATATATGTGAGTGTTGTTCCTCTCATTTTGATTTAGCAGCAAACAGCTATCACCTCTGTCTCTGTCTCTCTCTGACCATGCCTGTGTGTGTGTGTGTGTGTGTGTGTGTGTGTGTGTGTGTGTGTGTGTGTGTGTTAAGGGTCAGCCAAGGCAGAAACCAATCTAAGGCAAACCATCTACTCAGAGATCAGCAAAACAGTAGAGGACAGGTGCCTACTTCCTGTTGTTTTCAAACCTCACCCAAGACTCTGACTCATTGCAAGGGGTGGGTCATGTCCATATTGGTTGACCAGGAACTGTCCTTCCTTCTCTCCTCAGACTTAAGTCACTTCCTAAGCTTACCTGTTTTCAAGACATCTCACCATGAAGAAGAGTTAGTAACCCTCAGCACTGGTATGGGATGGAAACTGGGCTCCCTGACAAAAACCCACCAAGAACTCACTGCCATCAACTGAATCTAATCTCCTCTACCCACCCTTCTCTCCTCAGGAACCATCATTGGTGCTGCAATAGGAGGAGGTATGTTTCCTGCACCTGCTGGGAGGCTGTGGGAGCTTTGCTGCTGCTTGCAGTTGCTGCTTTGCTGTGGGCTCCACCTCAGCCCTGGCCTTCTACTGCATTCTGGGGCTGCCTGTGTGAAGGGACAGGACCAGAGCTGTGAGCTTAAAGTTTACAGACCAGGTTAAGGTTTCCTGCCTGACTTCTCCTACAGGCTGTATTTATGATGAGCAGCAAGTAGAAAATTCATTGAGGGAGGGGAGGACTGCTACTTTACTGTATGGGGTAGTTAATAACACCTCACATACCTGAAGTGAAGGGTGATGACTTCTCTAGTGTCACATACCTGGTAAGACCATGGCTCTGTCAGATCATCCTCAGACCTCTTGGACTCCACCTGGCTCCCTGGCCTATCCTTCTTTACCTTAGGACCCTTTCCCTGCTGCTCAGAATAGAAAGACCCCCCTCAAATAGTCAAGGAATTCCTGAATGGGTTTTTCTCCCTGAGTCCACACACCATACTCCTCTTCCCACAGTTGGGGCTGTGATTGCTGCTCCCATAGCCCTGAGTGCCCTGGGCTTCACTGGAGCAGGAATTGCAGCAGGATCCATAGCAGCCAAGATGATGTCAGCAGCAGCAATCGCCAATGGGGGTGGAGTTGCAGCAGGAAGCCTGGTAGCCACACTGCAGTCAGTGGGTAAGTGTCAGTCCAGGCAAGAGGACTGGAGACCCAGCCAAGAAAGGCATCTCCCTTTCTCTCCCTACACTCCCACCTCATATAGGACCTATGTCTGCTAGTTCTATGGCTACTCTCTGGTTCATTGTGAGTAAGGTTGGGTTGTGGTGCAGGCAGAAGGGGCACTGGATGGCAGAAGCAGGAAGGAGCCCTGGTCCAAGATACATGCTACCTGGGCTCTGAATCTTCCCTACCTGGGTGTCCTTCTCAGGGTGTCCCCATCTGTCCTGCTATATGGAGGGGGCATTGCTCTCTGGGAGCTCCCCCTGCTGTATCTCTGTTTACCCAAATCTGTCTTCTCCTTGTGGTCCACTTTTGATATCTCTGTCTAAAGCAGAGCCCTAGGGTTCAGTCAAAAGGCAGTGGGTATCTCTAAGCCTCAGGCCACTGAGTGTCACTGCACTGTCTCCATCCCAGGGGCAGTTGGACTCTCTGCATCATCCAACATCATCCTGGGCTCAGTTGGGGCAGCTGTTGGGGCAGCTGTTGAGCAAGCTTCTGAAACCTTGCTTGAATTTATTAAACAACGGCGGGACCCAACAGAAGAATCAGAAGACAGTGAACCTGAAGATGATCCTCCAAATTCATCATTGAAGTCAGAGAAAGATGAAAAATAAAGTTCTTGTGCTGGTGTTCTTACCTTTGCTTCTGGTGACTCTTTGAAGGGACTTGAGTACTGGGAGTGTCAAGTCTTCCAGTTTACTATGACTAACTTAGGCAGGAGATAAATGAGAGGTGACAGGTTGGCCAGCACAGTCAATAGGTAGAGGGCTTTAGGTGATCCCTGCCTCACTGGAGATGGTCTGTCTGTATGGCAACCCCCCCATGCTGTCATTAAGGAGCTTATTTGTTCCTGATTAAAGGTTGGGCTAACAGAGGTTCCTGTCCTGGGGCAAAGGTGAGAGGAAGCCAAGAACATTGACCCCAGAGCCCTTGGTCCTTCTTCATTGATGGTCCTGGATGTGCATGGCTATGAGCAGCACACAGATATCCCACTGCTCCGGGGATGCACGGGGCTAAGCTACTGTCCTGCTGCCTCAGGAAGGAGATAGAATCAAAAATGGTCACCACCATACAATGTCTTCAAAGTTGAAAAGGAGGCTAAAATTCCTGCCTTATGTCCTGGGACACTGACCATACCTTCATCCAAGGGTAGTAGTCATTGTCCATGGCATGCAAAAGGCAGTGCTGGACAGAGTGACATGACACACAAAGAGCTAGAGACAAGGGGAATAAGACTTCTTGAAGGAGGGACAAATGGATGGGACACAGGAATGCTCGAAGAAGTCTATCGTGGGAGCACTCAGAGAGAGATGCGGTTGTAGGTAGACATCTGTTAGGTCAGGTCTGATAGGTTTGACTGCATCAGTCACTTCCAGGCAATCAAGAAGAGCCTCTGTTGGGTATTTGTGTTGCAGCAGACCGGCTGGATTGATGGCTGAAATTTTACAAAAACAGGTGTGGGGTTGACCCAGAAGTGATTGACAATGCATCATTCTAACATTGGCTACCCACCTCTATGGGGTCCTCCTTCAAAAGGACCTTAACAGGGTATGTGCTGTTAGGAATCGTTCCTGGCCCCAAATCAACTTTTTACCTTCTTTTATTAGCATAGATTTAGGGTCCAACCAACAGAAACAGGATCGATCTGTTGGACAGATTGGGCACTGACCTTGTCCAGGGTCAGAATTTTCAGTTAGGGCACCTCCCCCATTTGCAAATAGTTACATACGACAGTGCACCCTTGTCCCTCTTCCTTTCCTGGTGTCTCTGACTTGCCCTCTCAGGTACAGGGTGTCTTCTGTTTGTCTCCCCAAGCACTGCAGTTACTTTTATTTTGCATTTTTTCCCTACAGGGTCATATTATGGTGAACCTTGTTAGTGATCTCTAATAATTGGGATCAATTCATATTTGCAAACCCTTCTGAACTTTGGAAGTTTTCTTTCCATTATCTGGTGTTGACTGTTGCTCACTGCATTTCTGGTCACTCTGGGTCTATGGGAGTGAGCATCAGGTAAGGGTCACAGAAGCCCTTTGGGAACCCGGTAGGTGATTCCTAGGACTTTTGTATTACCTCTGTCACCTTAGACAACTCAGATATGTTTCTAGCAGCTGCTTTCAATATATGCAAAATGACCTGGCAAGAACTCTTCAGAGCCTCCTCACCTTGGGCAGTGTTGGAGTCCTAGTCAGGTGAGACTGAGAGAAAACCCACTCTAACTGGACTACTGTGTCTGGCAGTGATCCTCTGTCAGGCCAAAGGTTGGTCTATCTGCTGCCATGCTGCAGTCTGTCCCTCCCTTTTTGCCATGAAGAGGGTATCCAGGAGCTGTTGGGAGTCACCCCAGGTCATTGGTGGGTGTAAAAACTCTCTCTAGGAGACTAATGAGGTCCTGGAGTTTTCCAGATAATGGTGGTTTTTAATCTTCCAATCCCATACACCACTGCCTGAAAAGAAGATATGAATTATGAAATGGAGACCGTGGCATCCTTTGGTTTTGGACACTGGGGCAGCGAGTTGACTCCTTTAGAGGGAGGATGAGGACTGCCTCTGCCCCAGGAAAATTCTTCCTGGCACTGCAATAGCTAGAATCATTCTTTGTGTGTGTAAGGGAGTGGGGACCCAAGCCAGAAGAGATGACCACTTCTTTTTTTTTTTTTTAATTTTATTTTATTTTATTAGTTCTAGTTAGGGAACAAGCTTATTTCAAGTCCCTTCTCCCTCTCCCTCCCCTCACCCCCAAACTTTCTCCCCCACCCCCAGCCCATCCCCCCAACCCCATCCACCCACTACTCCCCAGGCAGGGTAGGGCCCTCAACGGGAGCTCAGCAAAGTCCACCAAGTCTTCCTATGCTGATCCTGGGCCCTTCCCCATGTGTCCAGGGCCAGAGTGTAACCCTTCATATGGGATGGGCTCTCAAAGTCCCTTTTTGCACCAGGGAAAAATACTAATCCACTACCAGAGGCTCCCTGGAGTGCAGAGGCCTCCTTATTGACATCTATGTTCTGGGGTCTGGATCAGTCTTGTACAGGCCTCCTGGACAGCATCTGGGGTCGATGTGCTCTCCCTTGTTCAGGCCAACAGTTCCTGTGGGTTTCTCCATCCTAGTACAGACCCCTTCGTTCTTCATTCCTCCCTCTCTTCAACTAAATTCCCGATTTCGGCTCATTGTATATCTGTGGATGTCTGTCTCTGTTTCCATCAGCCACTGGGTGAGGGCTCTAGGATGGCATAAAGAGAAGTCATCAATCTCATTTTAGGGGGAGGGTTTTTAGGTTATCCTCTCCACCATTGCCTGGATTGTCAGATCGTGTCATCCTTGTAGGTCTCTGGAGATCTCCCTGGTTCCTGATCCCTTCTCGGGCCTACAGTGGCTCCCTCTGATATCGTTTCTCTCATCTTGCTCTCTTTCCTCTATTCTTCCCCCAACTCAATGTTTCTGCCCCTCCATTTCCTCTCCTCTTCTCCTCTTCTCTTGCTCTTATTGTAGCAGCTCCTTCCCCCCCCACCCTCATGCCCCCAATTAGTTCGGGAGTTCATGCCATTTCCATTCCTGGGGACCATTTAACCCTTAGAGTCCTTCATGTTTCCTAGTTTCTTTGGTGAAGAGCATTATATACTGGTAGTCTTTTGTTCTATGTCTAAAATTCATATATCAGTGAGTACATACCTTGCTTGTCTTTTTGTGACTGGGTTACCTCACTCAGGATGGTTTCCTCTAGTTCCATCCATTTGCCTGCGAATTTCAAGATTCCATTGCTTTTTTCTGCTGAGTAGTACTCCATTGTATAAATGTACCACATTTTCTCAATCCATTCTTCAATAGAGGGGCATCTAGGTTGTTTCCAGGTTCTGGCTATTACAAACAATGCTGCTATGAACATGGTTGAACATATGTCCTTGTTGTAAGTACATGCCCTATTTGGGTATATACCCAAGAGAGGAATGGCTGGATCTTGAGGTACACTGATTCCCATTTTTCTGAGCAACCGCCATACTGATTTCCAGAGTGGTCTTACAAGATCGCACTCCCACCAGCAATGGAGGAGTGTTCCTTTTTCTCCACATCCTCTCCAGCATAGATTGTCATTGGTGTTTTTTATTTTAGCCATTCTGACAGGCGTGAGATGGTATCTCAGAGTTGTTTTGAGTTGCATTTCTCTGATGGCCAATGATTTTGAGCACTTTTTTAAGTGTCTTTCAGCCATTTCAGATTCCTCTGTTGAGAATTCCCTATTTAGTTCTGCACCCCACTTTTTAATTTAATTTCGTTGTTTGGTGTTTTGGTGGCTAGCTTCTTGAGCTCCTTATATATTTTGGAAATCAGTCCTCTGTCAGATGTGGGATCGGTGAAGATCTTTTCCCATTCTGTGGGTGGTCGTTTTATCCTACTGACTGTTTCCTTTGCCTTGCAGAAGCTTCTCAGTTTCAGGAGGTCCCATTTATTAATTGCAGACCTCAATGTCTGTGCTTCTGGCGTAATGTTCAGGAAGTGGTCTCCTGTGCCAATTTGTTCAAGGGTAGTTCCCACTTTCTCTTCTAGAAGATTCAGTGTGGTTGGATTTATGCTGAGATCTTTGATCCATTTGCACTTAAGTTTTGTGCATGGTGACAGGTATGGATCTATCTGTAATTTTCTGCATGTCCGAATCCAATTGTACCAGCACCATTTGTTGAAGATGCTGTCTTTTTTCCATTGTATAGATTTAGCACCTTTGTCAAAAATAAGGTATCCATAGGTGCGTGGGTCGATATCAGGGTTTTCAATTCGATTCCATTGGTCTATCAGTCTATTTTTGTGCCAATACCAAGCTGTTTTCAGAACTATGGCTCTATAGTAGAGCTTGAAGTCGGGGATGGTGATGCCTCCAGAAGATCCTTTATTGTAAAGAGTTGTTTTGGCTATCCTGGGCTTTTTATTTTTCCATATAAAGTTGAGTATTGTTCTTTCAATGTCTGTGAAAAACTGTGTTGGGATTTTGATGGGGATTGCATTGAATCTGTAGATTGCTTTTGGCAGGATTGCCATTTTTACTATGTTAATTCTACCTATCCATGAGCATGGGAGATCTTTCCATTTTCTGGTATCTTCTTTAATTTCTTTCTTTAAAGTCTCAAAGTTCTTATTGTACAGGTCTTTCACTTTTTTGGTTAGTGTTACCCCCAGTATTTTATGTTGCTTGTGGATATTGTGAAAGGTGATGTTTCCCTGATTTCTTTCTCATTGGATTTATCATCTGTATATAGTAGGGCTACTGATTTTTTTGAGTTAATTTTGTATCCTGCTACCTTGCTGAAGGTGTTTATCAGCCGTAGGAGTTCCCTGGTAGAGTTTTTCGGGTCACTAATGTAGACTATCATGTCGTCTGCAAATAGTGAAAGTTTTACTTCATCCTTTCCAATTTGTATCCCTTTGATCCCCTTTTCTTGTCTTATTGCTATAGCCAGAACTTCAAGTACAATATTGAAGAGATATGGAGAGAGTGGACAGCCTTGTCTTGTTCCTGATTTTAGAGGAAACGCTTTGAGTTTCTCTCCATTTACTTTGATGTTGGCTATTGGTTTGGTATATATTGCCTTGATCATGTTTAGATATGTTCCTGTTATTCCTGTTCTCTCCAAGATCTTTATCATGAAGGGATGTTGGATTTTGTCAAAGGCTTTTTCAGCATCTAGTGAGATGATCATGTGGTTTTTCTTTTTAAGTTTGTTTATATAGTGGATTACATTGATGGATTTTCGTATGTTGAACCATCCTTGCATCCCTGGGATAAAGCCTACTTGATCATGGTGGATGATTTTTCTGATATGTTCTTGTATTCGGTTGGCCAATATTTTATTGAGTATTTTAGCATCGATGTTCATGAGGGATATCGGTCTGTAGTTCTCTTTCTTAGTCATATCTTTGTGAGGCTTGGGTATCAAAGTGATTGTAGCCTCATAGAAAGAGTTTGGCAATATCCCATCTGCTTCTATTGTGTGGAACAGTTTGAGGAGTACTGGAATTAGCTCTTGTTTGAATTTCTGGTAGAATTCTGCAGTGAAGCCATCTGGCCCTGGGCTTTTTTTGGTTGGGAGGCTTTTGATTACTGCTTCTATCTCATTAGGGGTTATAGTTCGATTTAAACTGTCTATCTGATCTTGATTTAATTTTGGTAAGTGATATTTATCCAGAAAGTTGTCCATTTCCTTTAGGTTTTCCAATTTTGTGGAATACAGGTTTTCAAAGTATGACCTAAAGATTCTCTGGATTTCCTCAGTGTCCGTTGTTATGTCTCCCTTTTCATTTCTGATTTTGTTAATTAGCATGCTCTCTCTCTGCCTTTTGGTTAGTTTGGCTAGAGGTTTGTCTATCTTGTTGATCTTCTCAAAGAACCAACTCTTTGTTTCATTGATTCTTTGTACTGTTTTCCTAGTTTCTACTTTGTTGATTTCGGCTCTCAGGTTGATTATTTCCTGGCGTCTACTCCTCCTTGGTGAGTTTGCTTCTTTTTGCTCTAAAGCTTTCAGTTGTTCTGTCAATTCTCTAATGTGACTTTCCTCCAGTTTCTTCATGTGAGCACTTAGTGCTATGAACTTCCCTCTTAGCACTGCTTTCAGGGTGTCCCATAAGTTCGGGTATGTTGTGTCTACATTCTCATTAAATTCTAGAAAGTCTTTGATTTCTTTTTTTATTTCTTCCTCAACCAAGGAATGGTGCAATTGGGAGTTATTCATTTTCCACGTAAATGTAGGTTTTCTGCAATTCGTATTGCTGTTGAATTCTAGCTTTAATGCATGGTGGTCTGATAAGATACAGGGGGTTATTTCAATACTTTTGTACCTGTGGAGGTTTGCTTTGCTGCCAACTATGTGGTCAATTTTTGAGAAGGTTCCATGTGGCGCTGAGAAGAAGGTATATTCTTTTGTGTTTGGATGGAATGTTCTATAGATATCTGTTAAACCCAGTTGTGTCATAACTTCTTTCAGATCCTTTGTTTCTTTGTTAAGTTTCTGTCTAGTAGTTCTGTCCAGTGGTATAAGGGGGGTGTTGAAGTCTCCTACTATAAGTGTGTGTGGTTTTATGTGTGGTTTGAGCTTTAGTAATGTTTCTTTTACAAAAGTGGATGCTTTTGTATTAGGGGCATAGATGTTCAGGATTGAGACTTCGTCTTGATGGACTTTTCCTGTGATGAGTATGAAATGCCCTTCTTTATCTCTTTTGATTGCTTTCAGTTTAAAGTCTAATTTGTTAGATATTAGTATTGCTACCCCAGCTTGTTTCTTGAGCCCATTTGATTGGAAAATCTTTTCCCATCCTTTTACTCTGAGGTATCGCCTGTCTTTGAATTTGAGGTGTGTTTCTTGTAAACAGCAGAAGGATGGATTCTGTCTTCGTATCCATTCTGTTAGCCTGTATCTTTTTATGGGTAAGTTAAGACCATTGACATTCAGGGATATTAACGTCCATTGTTCATTGGTTCTTCTTAGTTTTGGATTTATTGTTGGTGGTATCATTGCGTGTGGATTTTGCCCTTCTGTTTCTTTTTGTGTTTGGTGAAATTCGATTAACTACTGACAGTGTTTTTGTGAGTGTAGTTATGTTCGTTGGGTTGGAGTTTTCCTTCCAGAGCCTTCTGTAGTGCTGGATTTGTTGATATGTATTGTTTAAATCTGTTTTTGTCGTGGAATATCTTGTTTTCTCCATCTATAGTGATTGAAAGTTTTGCTGGGTACAGTAGTCTGGGTTGACATCCATGCTCCCTTAGTGCTTGTAGGGTATCTATCCAAGACCTTCTGGCTTTCAGAGTTTCCATTGAGAAGTCGGGTGTGATTCTGATTGGTTTGCCTTTATATGTTACTTGGCCTTTTTCCTTTGCTGCTCTTAATATTTTCTCTTTATTCTGTAGATTTGGTGTTTTGATTATTATGTGTCGGGGGACTTCTTTTTGTGGTCCAGTCTGTTTGGTGTCCTGTAAGCTTCTTGTACTTTCATAGGCATATCCTTCTGTAGGTTGGGGAAGTTTTCTTCTATGATTTTGTTGAATATGTTTTCTGTACCTTTGAGCAGTATTTCTTCACCTTCTTCTACACCTATTATTCTTAGGTTTGGCCTTTTTACGGTGTCCCATATTTCCTGGATATTTTGTGTTAGGGTTTTGTTGGACTTGAGGTTCTCTTTGGTGGATGAATGTATATCCTCTAGCGAGTCTTCAGTGGCTGAGATTCTCTCTTCCATCTCTTGAATCCTGTTGGATACACTTACATCTTTAGTTCCTGATCGTTTATCCAACCTTTCCATTTCCAACATGGTCTCATTCTGTGTTTTCTTTATTGTGTGTATTTCAGCTTTCATGTTTTGAACTATTTCAAGAGCTTCCTTCACTTGCTTGGATGTTTTTTCTTGGCTTTCTTTGGATTCTTTAAGAGATTTATTTATTTCTTGAATTTTTTGGTTTGTCTTTTCCTCCAATTCATTTAATTTTTTGTTTGTTTTCTCTTCTATTTCTTTAAGGGATTTTCTTGTTTCCTCTTTAAAGGTCTCTATCAACTTGCTGAGATAATTTTTGAGGTCCATCTCATCTTCATGCTCTGTGTTGGGCTTTTCAGCTCTTGCCGGAGTGGAGTCCCTAGGTTCTGGTGGTGTCATGTTGGTCTTTGTGTTGTTGAGTGAAATCTTATTCTGTCTTCTCCCCATATCCTTTTAGTGGGTGCGGGTGGGTTCTCTCTATCTCCTCTTGTGGCCCAGTGGTGTGTGGGGGCTAGGAATTCGATGTCCACAACTCTAGATGATCTCGACGCTCCTGGTGGTCTCCTCGCTAGTTCCTAGTTTCTTGGTCGTTCGGCGGAATGGAAGAGTGGGGTGCTACCAGATTTGGGGCACAGGGAGCTCCTCCCTGCCTGGGCTTGTCTGGCCCAAGCCGGCAGGCTCAGGAGGGGGTGGTGGGATGGGGGTGGTGGGGTGTTCTGGCCTGGAGTCGGGAGCGGGCAGGAGCTCACTCACCTAGTTCCAGGTCAGTCTGCGGCGGCGGAATGTAAGAATGGAGTGCTAGCAGATTGGTGGGGCAGGGGCTCCTCCCTCTCTGGGCGTGTCTGGCCCAAGCCGGCAGGCTCAGGAGGGGGTGGTGGGATGGGGGTGGTGGGGTGTTCTGGTCTGGGGTCGGGAGCGGGCAGGAGCTCACTCACCTAGTTCCAGGTCAGTCTCGAGATGACCACTTCTTGAGACCAAGTGTGAGCAGTGAGCTACCCCCCCCCCCAACCCAGCATGGCTGAGGGCTGTGCTGGGCACATAAAAGGGAAAATCATTTAGTATGGCTGCAGTACTGAGAGAATAGGCAGAGGTTTTGGTTTCTCTGGTGACTTAGTAGAGACAAAATGTTTAATTCAGGCCACCAGAAATAATCACTGGATACACAGTGTAGAGGGTTTTATGAATGAAAACCAAGCTGAGACTTTGAGATGAGTGGCTCAAACCAGATGCCATTCTAAAACTCCTCATAGGGACTGAGCCAACTCCCACCTTGCTGGCAACTGGGAAGTCATTTAGGTCAACTCCCCACCTAGTTAGGAGCCAAGGAGGAGGTGACCTTAGAAGAGTTATCAGGGCAAAGGGCAGCTTCTGTTTTCACTTTTAGACTCATTCCACCTGAGCACTCACCTACACCATGTGTCTCTCTGACAAGATGTGGGACAAGGAGGTGAGCCTAACCCACCCAAGCCCTGGAAGCAGAGAGGTAGAGACCTGAGCAACCTTTACCATGCAAACAGCACATATGATGTTAAGGGAACAATAAGGCTGGCAACATACAAAAACATACCCATACCCATTTTTAAAAAGCATCAGAGCCAGGTGGTGTTGGCACATGCTTTTAATCCCAACACTCAGGAGGCAAAGTGTGGGTAGCTGTCTTTGTGGGGTTACAGCAGGTATCCAGCCAACTTGCCTACTGTTCCTGAGAAGGCAAGTGTGAATTAAGGGCTAGCTAAAAAGGTTAAAGGAAAAGACAGACACAGAATAAAATCAGGAAGGCAGATTCAGTCAATAATAAATGCTCTGAGTTTATTTTTCACTGTTCTTAAATACCTTAACAAAAAAGGGGAACATGACATCATGTGTATGGAAAAAACCGACTTTTCTTCTTCAAGTCTCCTACAATTCAGTAACCATACCTTAGATACAATTTCCCCTTACACGGCCTTGAGGGTCAGGAGTAATCACACTTCAGACCAGGTCTGTTGGTATTTATATAAGACACACAAGGCCAATATCAAACATCCTACTGGAGCCAACCTTTTCACATTTGGGTCTTATGACTTACTGGGGATAGTTTTGAAACCTATGACGTTTAATCTAGTTGGAGTGGAGTCATCCATATGGGCCATGACACCAAAGACAAGCAGATCTCCGAGAATTCCTGCTCTACAGAGAGAATTCCAGTTCTAGGACAACCTGGGCCACATAGAAACCCTGTCTTGAAAACATAAATAAATAAATAAATAAATAAATAAATAGGAAATAGAATTCACTAAGTTCAGAAGAAACCGAAAGAACTATTTAACCTCACTAGAAGTAAAAAGAAATGTCACTTGAATAATCACTTCAATTTTAACTTGTCACTAAAAGTGGAATTGAAGTTTGTTTGATTTTATTTCATTTTGCTATACTGGAGATGGACTCCCAAGGTGTCAACAGGCTAGAAAAGAGCTCTAATGTTGAGCTACACTTCCATCCAACCAAAGCTTCGTTTGATGACAAAGCGATGTGGTGTTAAGCTCTGGATGAGGAACAGTCTCCCACATACTTGTAGGAGAGTATAAGTATAGTGGTTTGAATGAGAATGGCCCCCATATTCTCATGCATTCGAATGTTTGGTTCCCAGATGGTGGAACTGTTTGGGAAGGATCAGGAGGTGTGGTCTTGTTGTAGGAGGTTTTGTCACTGGGGGTGGGCTTTGAAGTTTCAAAAGGGCATGGCTAGCCAAGTTAGTTCTCTTTCTCTGCCTCCTGCTTGTGATTCTGACTTAAGCTCTCAGCTGCTCCTCAACTGCCATGCCTTCCTGCATATCTGACTGCTTGCCTGTCTGCATGTTTGCCTGCATACCTGTCTGCCTACTTGCTTGTTGTTATGCTCCCAGCCATGATAGTCATGGACTCACCTCTGAAACTATAATCCTGATAAACTCTATCTTCTATAAATTGCTTTGGTAATGGTGTTTCTTCACAGCAATATCAAAGTAAGTTTATAGAAGTTGGTTCAGAAAGTGAGCTATTGCTATATCAGGCTCAACCATGCTATCTTGGGAGGATTGTGGAAAACATTGGGATTTTGGACTAGAAAATTACTTGACTGATTTAAGTGGGTCTGGTGGGCCATTCCAAGAGGAGCCTGCAGACAGTAGTGCTGAGAGCAATGTGGATTATGGAGAAGAGAACAAGAGGCTTTATAAGAGAAAAATATGAAGAACTGGGCTAGAGACCATTCTTGTGATATTTTGGCAAAGAAAGTAACTGCTTCCCCCACCCTTGTTCTAAGGGTATTCCTGAGGCTAAAATCAAAGAGTTTTGAACTAATTTCACTGGCAGAGGAGATTTCAAGACAGCCTAATATTGATTCTGTTTCCTGGTTATTAGTGACCATTCTACTGCAGGTCTACATGGAAAAAGACCAAGCCAATAAGTAGCACCCCTTCAGGGTCTCTGCATCAGCTCCTGCCTTGAGGCTCCTACCCGGTGTGAGTTCCTCTCCTGATTTTCTTTGATGATGAAGAGTGATGTGGAAATCTAAGCCAAATAAACCCTTTCCTCTCCAAGTTGCTTTTGGTCATGGCATTTCATTATGGCAATAGGAACTCTGTCTAAGCCAGAAATCTACCCTGTTTCAGGAGAACAAGAGCACTGGGCTGCAGATTCATCTGTAGGAACATACAACCAGGAAATACTGGTCCACACCAAAGTCAGGATTTCAGGTTATGTAACTTACAGAAGCCAGTATTAGAATTCACACCCTTAGAGGAGAGGCTGGGACAGTGGGCTAGCACATGTCTACAGGGTAGAATTTCAGGTGGCAAACACAGGCATTCTGGAAGGGCAAGTGTGTGGAGACTGAATGGGAGTCTCTGGTAGGGCTGGGAGCAAATGACTAAAGGAAAAATGAGACAATGTAGGGGAGAAGAGAAGTGAGGAGGGTTTCTAGATCTGAGACAGTATTTGCATAAGTAACTGAATCTGAAGTTACAGAAGCTTGAACTGAAAGTGGGATATCTTGCCTAAATTATGCCTCAGTAAACTGGATGCCAAGGAAACAGCCATAGAGATCTTACCAGTGAGTTTAATAGAGGAGCCATTTGCAAAGCAGCATGCCCAGTGGAGTCAGAATGGTTGGCGGTGGCATAGGTTACACTGGGACAGAGGAGGAAGGAAATGCTCCTAGATGTTAGGACAGTTTCCTCTGCGGACACCGCTGAAATCAGATACATTTGTGTGGATCAAAGTTGCAGGAGAGAAACTGTACCTTTGCCTTTCCCCTTGCTGAACATGATTAACTCTTTTTTTTTTTACAATGATTTGTTTATTTTTGTTTTATGTGCATTGGTATTTAGCCTGCATGCATGTCTGTGTGAGGGTGTCAGATCCCCTGGAAACTGAACCCAGGTCCTCTGGAAAAACAGCCAATGCTCTTAACCTCTGAACCATCTCTACAGCCCCTGATTAACTCTTTAGAACCTTAATGATGTGGAGAATTTCAAATGTTGCAAGTCCAGAGCCAAATTCTCTTGGGACATCATAGCCCTTATAATAGCCACTCACTGTCTCCATCTGTACCTAACCTATCATCTTTGAGACCATTAGGCAAATCCATTGGAACATATAAGCACCAGGCTCCCACCATGCAAAAGGAGAGAAAAACCATCATTTAGCACCTGAGCACAATGGCAGAGGCTCCCCCATCGGCTTTGACCCTCCCACTTAATGTCTTCACTAATACAAGTATTTGAAGTGCCTTTATTTAAGACTTATGTTGTTCTGTTATACAAAAAGCTAATGAAACTTTTACTGTGTGGGAACATGACATTTTGGGTAGTCTTATGTGGTTATGCGGCCATAGTTCCACAATAAACTCTCATGCAATTGCAGGGGAGAGAAATTAATTTTGTCCCCACATTTTCCTTGCTAAGTTTGTGTATCTATGTGAGTGTTGTTCCTCTCAACTTTGATTTAACAGAAAACAATTGTCACCTCCATCTCTGTCTCTCTCTGTCCTTGCCTGTGTGTGTGTGTGTGCATGCATGGTGTGTGTATGAGGTGTGTGTGTCTATGTGTTTTTGTGTATGTCTGTGTCTTTGTGTGTATGTAGGCCTCTGTGTGTGTGTGTGTGTGTGTGTGTGTGTGTGTGTGTGTGTGTGTGTGTGTGTGTGCCCATTTGTGGGTCTGTGTGTGTGTGTCTGTGTCTCTCTCTCTCACTATCTCCCTCTGTCTCTGTCTCTGTCTCTGTCTCTCTCTCTCTCTGTGTGTGTATGTGTGTGTATGTGTGTGTGCCCATTTGTGGGTCTGAGTGTGTGTCTGTCTCTCTCTATCACTATCTCCCTCTGTCTGTGTCTCTGTCTGTGTCTCTGTCTGTGTCTCTGTCTCTCTCTCTCTCTCTCTCTCTCTCTCTCTCTTTGTGTTGGGGCAGCTGTGTGTGTGTGTGTGTGCCCACTTGTGGGTCTGAGTGTGTGTCTGTCTCTCTCTCTCACTATCTCCCTCTGTCTGTATCTGTGTCTGTGTCTGTCTGTCTGTCTGTCTGTCTGTCTGTCTCTCTCTCTCTCTCTCTCTCTTCTCTCTCTCTCTCTCTCTCTCTGTGTGTGTGTGTGTGTGTGTGTGTGTGTGTGTGTGTGTGTGTGTATGTGTGTGTGTGTGTGTGTGTTAAGGGTCAGCCAGGGCAGAAACCAATCTAAGGGAAACCATCTACTCAGAGATCAGCAAAACAGTAGAGGACAGGTGCCTACTTCCTGTTGTTTTCAAACCTCACCCAAGACTCTGACTCATTGCAAGGGGCGGGCCATGTCCCTATTGGTTGACCAGGAAGAGTCCTTCCTTCTGTCCTCAGACTTAAGTCACTTCCTAAGCTTACCTGTTTTCAAGACATCTCACCATGAAGAAGAGTTAGTAACCCTCAGCACTGGTGTGGGATGGAAACTGGGCTCCCTGACAAAAACCCACCAAGAACTCACTGCCATCAGCTGACTCTAATCTCTTCTACTCACCCTTCTCTCCTCAGGAACCATCATTGGTGCTGCAATAGGAGGAGGTATGTTTCCTGCACCTGCTGGGAGGCTGTGGGAGCTTTGTGCTTTGCTGTGGCTCCACCTCAGCCCTGGCCTTCTACTGCATTCTGGGGCTGCCTGTGTGAAGGGACAGGGCCAGAGCTGTGAGCTTAAAGTTTACAGACCAGGTTAAGGTTTCCTGCCTGACTTCTCCTACAGGCTGTATTTATGATGAGCAGCAAGTAGAAAATTCATTGAGGGAGGGGAGGACTGCTACTTTACTGTATGGGGTAGTTAATTAACCCCTCACATGCCTGAAGCCCATTGAAGGGTGTTGACTTCTCTAGTGTCACATACCTGGTAAGACCATGGCTCTGTCAGATCATCCTCAGACCTCTTGGACTCCACCTGGCTCCCTGGCCTATCCTTCTTTACCTTAGGACCCTTTCCCTGCTGCTCAGAATAGAAAGACTCCACCCATCAAACAGTCAAGGAATTCCTGATTGGGTCTTTCCCACTGAGCCTACACACCATACTCCTCTCCCCACAGTTGGGGCTGTGATTGCTGCTCCCATAGCCCTGAGTGCCCTGGGCTTCACTGGAGCAGGAATTGCAGCAGGATCCATAGCAGCCAAGATGATGTCAGCAGCAGCAATTGCCAATGGGGGTGGAGTTGCAGCAGGAAGCCTGGTAGCCACACTGCAGTCAGTGGGTTAGTGTCAGTCCAGGCAAGAGGACTGGAGACCCAGCCAAGAAAGGCATCTCCCTTTCTCTCCCTACACTCCCACCTCATATAGGACCTATGTCTGCTAGTTCTATGACTACTCTCTGGTTCATTGTGAGTAAGGTTGGGTTGTGGTGCAGGCAAAAGGGACACTGGATGGCAGAGCAGGAAGGAGCCCTTGTCCAAGATACATGCTACCTGGGCTCTGAATCTTCCCTACCTGGGTGTCCTTCTCAGGGTGTCCCCATCTGTCCTGCTATATGGAGGGGGCATTGCTCTCTGGGAGCTCCCCCTGCTGTATCTCTGTTTACCCAAATCTGTCTTCTCCTTGTGGTCCACTTTTGATATCTCTGTCTAAAGCAGAGCCCTAGGGTTCAGTCAAAAGGCAGTGGGCATCTCTAAGCCTCAGGCCACTGAGTGTCACTGCACTGTCTCCATCCCAGGGGCAGTTGGACTCTCTGCATCATCCAACATCATCCTGGGCTCAGTTGGGGCAGCTGTTGGGGCAGCTGTTGAGCAAGCTTCTGAAACCTTGCTTGAATTTATTAAACAACGGCGGGACCCAACAGAAGAATCAGAAGACAGTGAACCTGAAGATGATCCTCCAAATCCCTGATTGAAGTTAGAGTAAGATGAAAAATAAAATTCTTGTGCTGGTGTTCTTACCTTTGCTTCTGGTGACTCATTGAAGGGACTTAAGTACTGGAAGTGTCAAGTCTTTGGGTTTACTATGACAGACTCAGGCAGGCGATGAAAGGGAGGTGATAGTTTGGCCAGCAGAGTCAGGAGGTAGAAGGCGTTAGGCTTCACTGGAGATAGTCTGTCTATATGGCAAGGTTGTTGTTTGTTTTTTCCCCAGGTCATTATGGAGCTTATTTGTTCCTGATTAAAGGTTGGTCTAACAGAGATTCCTGTCCTGGGGCAAAGGTGAGAGGTAGCCAAGAACATTGACCCCAGAGCCCTTGGTCCTTCTTCATCAATGGTCCTGGATGTGCATGGCTATGAGCAGCACACAGCTATCCCACTGCTCCGGGGATGCACTGGGCTAAGCTACTGTCCTGCTGCCTCTGGATGGAGATAGAATAAAAAATGGTCACCACTGTACAATGTCTTCAAAGTTGAAAAGGAGGCTGAAATTCCTGCCTTATGTCCTGGGACACTGACCATACCTTCATCCAAGGATTGTAGTCATTGTCCATGGGATGCAAAAGGCATTGCTGGACAGAGTCCACAATGGCCCACAAAGAGCTAGAGAGACAAGGGGAATCTGGAAGGCTTCCTGAAGGAGGGACAAATGGATGGGATATGCCAATGCATGCAGAAGTCTATCGCAAAAGCACACACAGAGCTCTAAGGTTGTGCATGGATATCTGTTAGGTCAGGTCTGATGGGTTGGGCTGCATCAGTCACTTCCAGGCAATCAAGAAGAGCCCCTGTTGGGTATTTGTCTTGCAGCAGACTAGCTGAATTGATGGCTGAAGTTTTACAGAAACAGGTATGGTGTTGACCCAGAAGTGATTGACAATGTATCATTCTAGCTTTGGCTAACCACCTCTCTAGGGTCTCCCTTCAAAAGGACCATAACAGGGTATGTGGTGTTAGGAATGGTTCCTGGCCCAAAGTTAATTCTTCAGCTTCTTTTATTAGCATAGCTGCTGGGGCCAACCAACAGAAACAGGATCAAATTGTTGGACAGATTGGGCACTGACCTGGTCCAGGGTCACAATTCCTCAGTTAGGACATTGCCTCCATTTACATATATTTACATTTACATAGGACATGACACCCTTGTCCCTCTTCCTTTCCTGGTGTCTCTGACTTCCCCACTGGGATCTCTTCTATATGTCTCACTGTGCACTGCAGCTATTGCTCAGGTCAATCTTTGTTTTGCATTTTTCCCTACAGAGTCATATTATGGTGAACCTTGTGAGCAATCTCCAATAATTGGGACCTATTCATATTCTCAAACTCTTCTAACTTTGGAAGTTTCTTTCCATTATCTGCAGTTGACGGTCGCTTCCTGCATTTTCTGGTCCCTCTGGGTCTATGGAAGTGAACATTAGGTAAGGGTCACAGAAGCCCTTTTGGAACCCAGTATGTGATTCCTGGACTCTTGTATTACCTCTATCACGTTAGACAACTTGGAAATGTTTCTAGCACCTGCCTTCAAGACCTGAAAAATGACCTGGTAAAAACTCTTTAGAACTTCCTCACCTTGGGCAGTGTTGAAGCCCTGATCAGGTCAGGTGAGAGAAAAACGCACTCTAATTGGACTACCCTGTCTGGCAGTGATCCTCTGTCAAGCCCAAGGGTGGTCTATCTGCCGCCATGCTCCAGTCTGTCACTCCCTTTGGCCATGAAGACGGTGCCCAGGAGCTGTTGGCAGTCATCCCAGGTTGCTAGTAGGTATAAAAAACTCTCTCTAGGAGACTAATGGGTTCCTGAAGTTTTTCAGAGAATGGTGGGATTAAATCTTCCAATTATATACATCACTGCTTGAAAAGGAAATATGAATTATGAAATGGAGATGGGGCAACCTTTGGCTCTTGGGACAGAAATGTCTTCCTTTGAGGGAGAATGAGGACTGCCTCTGCCCTCAGTAGATTCCAACTGAAATCCCCATAAGTATAGCCACCCTGGTTGTGTGGAACATGTAGTAGAATTATAACAGGATACAGAGTAAGACTGATACTGCTATTTTATTGTGGAAGATTACTTACACCGAAAACCCAGGTTAGCCTCAGCAACTGGAACCCTGAAATAGACCTAATTCCTCTCCTCCTCATTTTTTATCCTACATTCCTATTTACCTGTGACCGTGCCCAAACAGGCATGGTCAGCAGTACTTGTTTCCAGGATCTCTCCCTACAGAAAGGGAGTGGTGACCCAAGGTAGAAGAGAGGACCACTTCCTGAAGCCAAGTGTGAGCAGCATGGCAAAGGGCTATGCTGGGGATATGAAGGAGGAAAATCAGTTTCCTCCAGTAGGAATTCAGGACTGAGAGAATAGGCAGAGGTTTGTGTTCTCTTGTGACCTAGCAGAGACAAAATGTTTAAATTCAGGCCACCAGAAATAATCACTGGTTACATAGTATAGAGGGTGGTATGATTGAAAACCAAGCTGTGACTTTGAGGAGAGGCTCAAACCAGATGCCATGCTAAAACTCTTCATAGGGACTGAGCCGACTCCCACCTTGCTGGCAACTGGGAAGTCATTTAGGTCAACTCCCCACCTAGTTAGGAGCCAAGGAGGAGGTGACCTTAGAAGAGTTATCAGGGCAAAGGGCAGCTTCTGTTTTCACTTTTAGACTCATTCCACCTGAGCACTCACCTACACCATGTGTCTCTCTGACAAGATGTGGGACAAGGAGGTGAGCCTAACCCACCCAAGCCCTGGAAGCAGAGAGGTAGAGACCTGAGCAACCTTTACCATGCAAACAGCACATATGATGTTAAGGGAACAATAAGGCTGGCAACATACAAAAACATACCCATACCCATTTTTAAAAAGCATCAGAGCCAGGTGGTGTTGGCACATGCTTTTAATCCCAACACTCAGGAGGCAAAGTGTGGGTAGCTGTCTTTGTGGGGTTACAGCAGGTATCCAGCCAACTTGCCTACTGTTCCTGAGAAGGCAAGTGTGAATTAAGGGCTAGCTAAAGAGGTTAAAGGAAAAGACAGACACAGAATAAAATCAGGAGGGCAGATTCAGTCAATAGTAAATGCTCTGAGTTTATTTTTCACTGTTCGTAAATACCTTAACAAAAAGGGGAACATGCCATCATGTGTATGGAAAAAACAGACTTTTCTTCCTCAATTCTCCAAGGACTCAGTAACCACACCTTAGATACAATTTCTCCTTACCTGACCTTGAAGAGATATAATTACTCCTCAGACCAGGTCTGTTGTTATTTAGATAAGACACCCAAGACCAACATCAAGCATCCTACTATAGCCATGCCTTTGATATTTAGGTCTTGTGACTTACTGAGGACAATTTTGAACTCTTTGACCTTTAGTGAAGTTGGAATGGAGCCATCTTTATGGGCCCTGACACAAAAGACAGGCAGATCTCTGTGAATTCCTGCTCTACAGATTGAGTTCCAGTTCTGGGACAACTGGGACCACTGAGAAATACTGTCTTGAAAACAGAAAAAAAAAACAACCAAAAAAAATAGAAGTAAAAAGAAATGTCCCTTGAATCATCACTTCAATTTTAACCTGTCACTAAAAGTGGATTTGTTGTTTGGTTGATTTTATTTCATTTTGCTATACTGGACATGGACCCCCCCCCAAGGTGTCTTCAGGGCTAGACAAGAGCTCTAATGGAGAGTCACACTTACAGCAAACAACAGCTTCCTTTGATGACAAAGCTAAGTGGTGTTAAGCACTGGATGAGGAACAGTCTCCCGAATGCTTGTGGGAGAGTATACGTGTGGTGGTTTGAAATAGAATGGCCCCCATGTGCTCATACATTTGAAAGTTTGGTTCTAGGGTGATGGAACTGTATCGGAAGGATCAGGAGATGGGGTCTTGTTGAAGGAACTCTTGTTACTGGGGGGTGGGCTTTGAAATTTCAAAAGCACATGGCTAGCCATGTTAGTACTGTTTCTCTGCCTCCTTCTTATAAATCTGATTTAAACTCCCAGCTGCTTCTAAACTGCCATGCCTACCTGCATATCTGCCTTCTTCCCTGCCTGCGTGTTTACCTGCATACCTGTCTGCCTACCTGCTTGTTGTTATGCTCCCACCATGGTGGTCATGGACTCACCTCTGAAACTATAATCCTGATAAACTCTGTCTTCTATAAATTGCCTGGGTAATGGTGTTTCATCACAGAAATAGAAAAGTATCTAATATAGATGTTGGTGCCAGAAAGTGAGCTATTGCTATGACAGGCTGGACCTTGCTGTCTTGGGAGGATTGTGGAAACATTGGGACTTTGGACTAGGAAAGTTCTTGACTGATTTAAGTGGGTCTGGTGGGCCATTCCAAGAGGAGCCTGCAGACTGTGCTGAGAGCAATGTGGATTATGGAGAAGAGCCCAAGAGGTTTAATAGGAGAAAAATATGAAGAACTAGGCTAGAGACCATTCTTGTGATATTTTGGCAAAGAAAGTAACTGCTTCCCCCACCCTTGTTCTAAGGGTATTTCTGAGGCCAAAATCAAAGAGTTTTGAACTAATTTCACTGGCAGAGGAGATGTCAAGACAACCTCATATTGATTCTGTTGCATAGCTATTAGTCATCATTCTATATGGAAAAAGACCAAGCCAGTAAGCAGCACCTTTTCATGGCCTCTGTATCAGCTCCTGCCTTTAGGCTCCTGCCCTGTATGAGTTTCTGTCCTGAGTTCCTTTGATGATGAAGAGTGATGTGGAAGTGTAAGTCAAATAAACACTTTCCTCTCCAAGTTGCTTTTGGTCATATCATTTCATTATGGCAATAGGAACCCTGACCAAGCCAGAAACCTTGGTTCAGGAGAATAAGAGCCCTGGGCTGCAGATTCATCTATAGGAACATATAACCAGGAAATACTGTTCCACATCGAAGTCAGCAGTTCAGGTTATGTAACTTACAGAAGCCAGTGTTAGAATTCACACCCTTAGAGGAGAGGCTGGGATAGTGAGCTAGCACATGTCTACAGGGCAGAATTTCAGGTGGCAAACACAGGCATTCTGGAAGGGCAAGTGTGTGGAGACTGAATGGGAGCCTGTTGTAGGGCTGGGAGCAAATGACTAAAGGGAAAGATGAGACAATTTAGGGGAGAAGAGAAGTGAGAAGGGTTTCTAGATCTGAGACAGTATTTGCATAAGTAACTGAATCTGAAGTTACAGAAGCTTGAACTGAAAGTGGGATATCTTGCCTAAATTATGCCTCAGTAAACTGGATGCCAAGGAAACAGCCATAGCGATCTAAACAGTGGGTTCAATAGTGGGTCCATTTGCAAAGCAGCATGCCCAGTGTAGTCAGAATGGTTGGCGGTGGCATAGGTTACACTGGGACAGAGGAGGAAGGAAATGCTCCTAGATGTTAGGACAGTTTCCTCTGCAGGACACTGCTGAAATCAGACACATTTGTGTGGACCAAAGTTGCAGGAGAGAAGCTGTACCTTTGTCTGAGCCCTTGATGAATGTGATTAACTCTTCTTCAAAATGATTTTTTAAATTTTTGTTTTATGTGCATTGATATTTTGCCTGCATGCATGTCTGTGTGAGGGTGTCAGATCCCCTGGAAACTGAACCCAGGTCCTCTGGAAAAACAGCCAATGCTCTTAACCTCTGAACCATCTCTACAGCCCCTGATTAACTCTTTAGAACCTTAATGATTGTGGAGAATTTCAAATGTTGCAAGTCCAGAGCCAAATTCTCTTGGGACATCATAGCCCTTATAATAGCCACTCACTGTCTCCATCTGTACCTAACCTATCATCTTTGAGACCATTAGGCAAATCCATTGGAACATATAAGCACCAGGCTCCCACCATGCAAAAGGAGAGAAAAACCATCATTTAGCACCTGAGCACAATGGCAGAGGCTCCCCCATCGGCTTTGACCCTCACACTTAATGTCTTCACTAATACATGTATTTGGAGTACTTTGAGAACTCTCCATCCCTGCTCCCTAACCTGCCATGCCCAACTCCTCACCTTCTTACGATAAACAAGAGTCGGAATTGTTAGGACGGGCAACCAGGCTGACTCACTGCCTAACAACGGGAGAGCATGCACAGGGTCGTGTGATGCCATCACCACTCCTTATGTGTTATGGTCCTGCCTGAGGTTTCTGTGCATGTGTGGTCTTCCCTTTAAAAGTTCCAACTTTCCTGCTTGGCTCTTTCTCTCTTCTCTCTTACTCTCTGTCCTGTTCTGCTCTTCTATTTCTCTATCACTTGCTCTCCCGTGATATAATAAACTATCGTTAATATAAAAAAAATAAAACTCTAACAAACAGAAGAATGAGGGACATTACCAGGTGAAAGAAAGTTCCCACAGAGAGGTAGAAGAACTCCTGTCTGTCATTTACCTCCTCGCTGGTAGTAACCAGAAGGTCCCATAAATGTATTTCCCATGGGTGAGGCAAAAAATGGCACAGATGGCTTTTGGAACTTGTCAGCCTGAGAGCACGGCCAAGGGCAGAAAGCCCGAAAGGGACTCAGAAGTCCGAAACTGAAAAATGGACCTAGTGGTCAGAAAGACGGTAGCCGCCAAAGGCTGGAAGCCAAAATGCACTCCTGAAGCAGGATGCCAAACCTGACCCATGGGAAATTTAAGAGATGTCTTACCAGATTGCAGTGAACTGGCAGATGAGTGGGTTTCAGAGATCCTTTGTTTGAAAGGCGTCGAGTTGAAGTGTACAATGTTCTGGCATCTCAGGCTGCCCCAGGCAGGAGGAAAGGCCAGGAAAAACTGACAGATGGAAAGTGGTCATGTGTTTAGGTTCTAGGATCCGGGAGAGTTCTCGTGCCCCTGGTGGGAGAGGATACAGAGAAAGCCTATCCCACCAGGGAGCATCGAGATAGCTTACGGAGAAAGACTAAAATCACGTTGGGTACCAAATGTTACATTTCTGCTTAAATTAGAAGTACAAGAGAGATGAGACTATAGAGAACACATTGACCAGTTTATTGTAGGCCTGGCAGTTCAGAGAGACAGAAGAGGAAGAGAGAGAAGCATAAGAAAAGAGAGACAGATTTAATGGCTGACCACTATGGTCAGTCACGAGAGAGAGAGAGAGAGAGAGAGAGAGAGAGAGAGAGAGAGAGAGAGAGAGAGAGAGAGAACATAAGAGAGACAAGTATGAGCATTAAAAGGAAAGCTGAGCATGTGCACTGAGGATTCACACATATGCACTGTTCTCGCACATGTCCGTAATGCATAACAGGTGACATGGCAATGACTGGCACATCTCCGTGCATGCCCCACCTGTTGTCAGGGGGCAGGGTCTGTCTCTTAAAGAGATAGAGCAGGTCAGCATTAATGCCTGAACCTTTCATTTATGACTTTAATTCTTCTGTTATACCAAAAACTCATGAAACTGTTACTGTGTGGGAACACAACATTTTAGGTAGTCTTATCTGGTTATCCAGCCATAGCTGCACAATAAAATCTCTTCCTCTTGCAGTTGAGAGAAAAGAATTTTGTGCACACATTTTTCTTTCTAAGTTTGTGTATATATGTGAATGTTGTTCCTTTTAGTTTTGATTTAGCAACAAACAGCTGTCACCTCCATATCTCTCTCTCTCTCTCTCTCTCTCTCTCTTTGTGTGTGTGTGTGTGTGTGTGTGTGTGTGTGTGTGTGTGTTAAGAATCAGTCAAGATAGAAACCAATCTAAGGGAAACCATCTACTCAGAGATCAGCAAAAGAGTGGAGGACAGGTGCCTACTTCCCTGTTGTTTTCAAACCTCACCCAGGACTGACTCGTTGCAAGAGGTGGGCCATGTCCCTATGGTTGACCAGCAAGAGTCCCTCCTTCTTTCCTCAGACGTAAGTCACTTCCTAAGCTTACCTGATAAGAAGACATCTCACCATGAAAAAGAGTTAGTAGCCTTTAGCACTGGTATAGGCTGGGAACTGGGCTCCCTGACACAAACCCACCAAGAACTCCCTGCCATCAACCGACTCTAATCTCGTCTGCCCACCCTTCTCTCCTCAGGAGCCATCATTGGTGCTGCAATAGGAAGAGGTATGTTTCTTGCACCTGCTGGGAGGCTGTGGGAGCTTTGTGCTTTGCTGTGGACTCCACCTGAGTTCTTGCCTTCTACTGGATTCTGGGGCTGCCTGTGTGGAGGGCCAGGGCCAGCACTGTCTTGAAGTTTACAGACCAGCTTTAGGTTTTCTGACTGACTTCTCCAATAGGCTATTTTTACGATGAGCAGCAAGTAGAGAATTCATTGGGGGAGGGGAGGGCAGCTATTTAAACTGCAATAATTAACTAACCCCTCACAAGCTTGAAGCCCAGTGGAGGAGGATGACTCCCCAGTGTCACATACTTGGTAAGACCATGGTTCTGGCAGATCTTCCTCTTTGCCTAACCTTGCACTATGCTTGGGAACCCTCTTCCTGCTGCTCATAATAGAAAGACCCCTTGAAATAATCAAGGAATTGTTGAGTGAGTCTTCCCCTCAGCCCAAACCACCAAACTCCTCTCCCCACAGGTATGGCTGTGATTAATGCTCCTACTGTCCTGGGTCCCTTGGGAACTATTGTGGCAGCAAGTACAGTAGAATACATAGCAGTGAAGATGATGTCAGCAGTAGCATCATTTGCCAAAAAGAGATGATTTGCAGCAGGAAGCCTGGTAGCCACACTGCAGTCAGTGGGTAAGTGTCAATCCAGACAAGAGGACTGGAGACCCAGCCAAGGGAGGCATCTCCCTTCCTCTGCCTACATTCCCACCTCATATAGGATTTATGTCTTCTGGTTCTAGGCTACTCTCTGGTTCATTGTGAGTGAGGTTGGGTTGTGGTGCAGGCAGAAGGGGCACTGGGTGGCAGAAGCAGGAAGGAGCCCTGGTCTAAGATGCATGCTACCTGGGCTCTGAATCTTCCCTACCTTGTGTTCTTCTCCAGTGTATCCCCCTCTACACTGCTATGTAGAGGGGACATTGCTCTCTGGAGAGATCCCTGTCCTTAAGCTCAGTATACCCAATCTGTCTTCTTCTTCTGGTCCACTATCTCTGTCTAAAGTAGAGCCCTAGGGTTCAGTCAAAAGACAGTGGGGCATCTCTAAAACTCAGGCCACTGAGTGTCGCTGCACTGTCTCCTTCCCAGGGGATGCTGAACTCTCTAGATCATTAAACATCATCCTGGAATCTGTTGGAGCAGGTGGCAGAGACTTGCTTTGAATTTATAAGACAACACCTCTACCAGTTGAATCCAACAAGGAATATCCTGGGGACAGTGTACCCCAAGATGAGCCACTAAAACCCTCATTAAAGTCAAAGACAGATGAAAAATAAAGGTCTTGTGCTGGGGTTCTTACTTCTGGTGACTCTTTGAAGGGACCTCTGGCCTGGGAGTTTCAAGCTTCAGGTTTCCTAAGCCAGACTCAGGCAGGAGATGAAAGTGAGGTAACAGCTTGGCCAGCGCAAACTCAGCAGCACAAAGCTTTAGGTGCTCCCTGCTTTACTGGAGATGGTCTGTAGGGCAAGGGTTTAGTTTTTCTTTTACTTTCTAGCCCCCTGCCCCACAGTCTTTATGGAGCTTATTTGTTCCTGATTAAAGGTTGGGCTAACAGAGGTTGCTGACGTGGAGCAAAGGTGAGATGGACAAGTACATTGACCCCAGAGCTCTTGGTCCTTCTTTATCAATGATTCTGGATGTGCAGTGTTATGAACAGCACACAGCTATCCCACTATACCAGGGAAGCACTGGGCTAAGCTATTGCACTGTTACTTTGAGAAGGAAATTGAAAGAAAAATGGTCACCACTGTAAAATGTCAAACTTAAAAAGGAGGCTGAAATTCCTGCCTTATGTCATGGGACACTGACCACACCCCTATCCGAGGGTGGTAGTCATTGTCCATAGGATGCACAATGCAGTGCTGGACAGAGTCCACAATGGCACACAAAGAACTAGAGACAACAGCAATCTGGAAGTCTTCCTAAAGGAGGGACAAATGTATGTGGCACAGTAATCCATACAGAAGTCTGTCACAGGAGCACACAGATGAGATTGTGTGTGGACATCTGTTAGGTCAGGTCTGATGAATTAATTGGACTGCTTCAGTCACTTCCATGCATGAAGAAGAACCTCTGCTGTGTTTTTGTCTGGCAACAGACTGGCTGGATTGATGGCTGAAGTTTTACAGAAGCAGGTGTGGGTTGGCCCAGAAGTGATTGACAATGCATCATTCTAGCTTTGGCTACCCACCTCTCTGGGGTCGCCCTTCAAAAGGACCATAACAGGGTATATGGTGTTAGGAATGATTCCTGCCCCAAAGTCAATTTTTCACCTTCCTTTATTAGCATTCCTGTAGGGGCCAACCTACAGAACAGGATCATTCTGTTGGACAGATTGGGCACTGACCTTGTCCAGGGTCACAATTTTTCCTTTAGGACACCTCCCCCATTTGGAAATATTTACATAGGACAATGCACCGTTTTCCCTCTCCCTTTCCTGGTGTCTCTGACTTCCCCTCTGGAATCTCTTCTATATGTCTCCCTGAGTGCTGCAGCTAATGCTCAGGTCAATCTTTTGTTTTGCAATTTTTTTCTTACTGGGTCATAATTTTGATGAAACTTATGAGGAATCTCCAATAATTGGGACCCATTCATATTCCCAATCTCTTCTGACTTCAGGAGGTTCTTTCCATTATCTGGTGTTGACTGTTACTCGCTGCTTTTCTGGTCCCTCTGTGTCTATGGGAGTGAGCATCAGGTGAGGGTCACAGAAGCCCTTTGGGAACCCAGTAGGTGATTTCTGGGACTCTTGTATTACTTCTATCACTTTAGACACCTTGGAAATGTTTCTAGCAGCATTTCAACACATGCAAAAAATGACCTGGCAAGAACTCTTCAGAGCCTCCTCACCTTGGGCAGTGTTGGAGTCCCAGTCAGGTGACACTGAAAGAAAACCCACTCTAATTGGACTACTGTGTCTGGCAATGATCCTCTGTCAGGCCCAAGGGTGGTCTATCTGCCGCCATGCTGCAGTCTGTTCCTCCCTTTGGCCATGAAGAGGGTGTCCAGGATCTGTTGGCAATCATCCCAGGTCACTGGTGGGTATGAAAAACTGTCTCTAAGAGACTAATGAGGGCCTGGAGTTTTTCAGAGAATGAGGGCTTGAATCTTCCAATTATATACATCACTGCCTGAAAAGGAGACATGAATTATGAAATGGAGACAGGGGCGATCTTTGGTCTTGGACACCACTGTGAAGAGAATACCTCCCTTTGAAGGAGAATGAAGACTGCCTCTGCCCTGAGGAAATTCCCCCTAAAATTCCCATAACTATAGCCACCCTGGTTGTGTGAAAGAAAGTGGGGACCAAGCTAGAACAGACAACCACTTCCTGAGACCAAGTGTGAGCAGTGAACTATTTCCCCACCCCCTAGCATTGCCAAGGGTTGTGCTGGGCACATAAGGGAGAAAGTCAGTTTTCTCTGGTGTGGCTGCAGGACTGAGAGAATTGGCAGAGGTTTGGGTTTCTCTGGTGATGTAGCTGAGACAAAATATTTAAATTTAGGCCACCAGAAATAATCACTGGATACATATGGGAGAGTGGTATGAATGCAAACCAAGCTGTGGCTTTGAGGAGAGGCTCAAAGCAGATGCCATGCTAAAACTCCTCATAGGGACTGATCCAGCCACCCCCACCTGGCCGTGATCTGGGTAGTCATTTAAGTCAACTCCCTACCTAGGGAGGAGCCAAGGAGGATGTGACCTTAGAAGAGTTATCAGGGCAAAGGGCAGCTTCTGTTTTCACTTTTAGACTCATTCCACCTGACCACTCACCTACACCATGTGTCTCTGTGACAAGATGTGGGAGGAGGTGAGCCTAACTCACCCAAACCCAGGAAGCAGAGAGATAGGGCCCTGAGCAACCCTAACCATGTAAAAAGCACATATGATGTTAAGGGAATGACAAGGCTGGCAACAAATTGGTTTTATTTCTTATTTCCAAATAGTCACTTGGGCTTGGCAGATTGTTTCCTGGGCTTAATTGATCCTTGTCTTGGGTGAAAAAACTGGGCAGTGTACCCTCTGCTTCCATATCCCCTCCTGGAGCAGAGAAGGCCTGGAAATCTCAAATGCCCATCACTCGGGCCATGAGAGTAGACCCTGCAGAGCCCAAGAGTAACTTTGATGACATGGAAAGTCCAGCAGCTCCTGTAGGAGAAACAACGGATGAAAGATGTAAGATGGGGTGAAACTGTGGATTCACAGAGGGTCAGTTGCCAGGGTCACTCAGGATTGCGTGAGGTACAGTTCTCCACAGAATCTCCCTTACTCCTGAAGTCTCCAGGATCTGTGTCTAGCACAGATACTTTTGCAAGGAACTGTTCCATGCAGGAATTCTAGGGAAAATCAATCCAGTGGGATAGCATCCCCTCTGCAGGGAAGAAGGCTGGACCCCAGGTGGAGGTTTGAACCCTAGGTAAGCTGGTCAGGGATCCCCCCCTCTCTCCTCTACCTCCCCTGATGAAACCAAGAAGGAAGATAAAGCAGGAACTGAGAACATGGGCTGTGCCTTGCCATCCCTTGAGTCCTCCTGCCATGACACTTACCCACTGACTGCAGAGTGGCCACCAAGCCACCAGCCGCAACTCCGCCCCCATTCGCAATGGCTGACAAGGACATCATCTTAGCTGCTAGAGAGGAGGCAGCAATTCCTGCCCCAGTGAAGCCCACAGCACTTAGCACAGGGGGCACAGCAGCTACAGTTATGGCTGTGGGAAGAGGAGCTATGTCAGGTGGATTGGTGGAAAGGGAACCCCAACATACTAGATCAACCCAGGGAACCTGCTGGGGTCTGGAGGAGGAGCCAATGAGCAGAGAAGACTGGGTCAGGGCTTTCCCTCTTCCCTCTAAGGAGGGAAGCCCAGAGAGCAAAGGTAGAATGAGAGACAAGGGGCAGGCTCTCTGAACCAGAGAGCCAGGCAGGAGTCAGCAGCCAGGGAGCTTAGGAAGAAAATGATGTCCCTGAAGATGGAGTCCTGGGCTGGCTCTAATTGGCAGCAAGACCTTCAGGAAAGGGGCTGTTGGGGCCTCAGTGTCTGCCTTGGTCTAAAGCTGGAATCAGAGAGTGGCCCAAGTTAGTGTTACAGAGGATCATATCTTCCCCTAGGAGACAGGTGATGCATGGGACAGAACTCTTGAGGCTGGAGGAGGCAACCCAGAGCCCTGCTGTTTCTCCACTGAGAATGTCAAGAGCCACAAGCTGATGGTGCCTGCATACCTCATCTGGTACATTCCTGCTCTCTGCTTATCTCAGCTCTGCTGCTTCCTGGGCATCTCTAAATGAGCTCAGCAAGCTCACTTTTCAAGGAAGCAATCAAGAGCTCAGAGGAGTTTACAGGCTTTTCCCAGGCCTAAGGTGACAATTCTCACACAAGGTGGTGTGGACCTGCTGAAGATGTGGCCTGTGACTACTTATTCTCACCCCTTGTTTCAGGTCATTCTTTCTAGCCACTTCCTTCATCCCATCTCCCCCTTTGTCTCACCCGTTCCAGGGAAGTCTACTAGAACAAGATGGGCTGCTTCATGGCTCCCTGCTTACAGGGGAACTAGGAGTGGACTGGCATCGCTTCCCTGAAGATACTCACCTCCGCCAAGCACAGCAGCAGCAGCTTTGGCTAGAAACAAAAAGAAACTCCTGTGAGAGGATTGCCACTGTCCCCTTCCCTATCCAGCTCACAGGAAGGAATGAACCCTGTCTGTCCTTCCCTGAGACAGAGCCCAAGTGCAACTGTCTGCCCTGAGCAGGGACTGGCAACTGGACTCTGGAGGACTCAGAGATCTCAGGTGTGTTTTGCTCTGTTCTTGAACATTTGCATGCTTGTGTGTGCCTGCTTTGGGGAAGGATGTCTGGTGTTATCATTTCTTTTCTCTGCCCCACAAAGCATAGTAGTTCAAACAAAATAAAACAAACAAACAAAAAGACTGGGGATGTAGGCTTGTAGTAGAGGAGATACTGCCCTGGCTCCCAGAATAAAGAAAAAAGGAAAAAAAGGACACTATTCTTGTGGGTATGGCAGAAACCTTGTGGTAGCCTTTCTCAGTGAGTACAGAGTACTGGAGCTATAGTTAGGAGTCCTGGCTTGATTGATGTAGGGCTAACCCTCCACTAGGATAGAGAGTAAGACAACATGCTGCTTTTGAGTCCTGCAAACCTAAACCCAGTGGTGTCCCTCTGTATATGTTTATTTATTGGTTAATGAATAAAACACTGTTGACCAACAAGGCAACAAGACAGGAGGGTCTAGGAGATGAGGAGAAGGCTGGGGAGTGTAGGTAGAAAGCACTTGAGATGTAGCATGCAAAGGAGTTGCAGGTCTGGCATTCTTTGGTAAGCCAAACCATGTGGAAATACATAGATTAGTAGTTATGGGTTAATAATTAACAGAGAGCTAGCCAATAAGAAGCCCTAGTCATTGGCCAACAGATTTATAACTAATATAATGCTTGTGTGTTCATTTGGGGCAAGGCAGCCATGGGGCTAGCCTGGCAGGAAGGACAATCCATAAGAAAATGGTGCCAGCAAAGTGGTTTGTAGGAAACGTCCAAGTAGAACCTCACAAAAACTTAAAAAGGGATTTTAAAGCCAGGCATTGGTGGCGCACGCCTTTAATTCCAGCACTCCGGAGGCAGAGGCAGGCAGATCTCTGTGATTTCCAGTCCAGCCTGGCCTCCAGAGGGAGTGCCAGGATAGGCTCCAAAGCTACACAGAGAAACCCTGTCTGGGGATGGGGGAGCAGGGAGAAGGGATTTTAAAAACAAAAGAACAGAGGCAAGCACAGCTTCCTGGTAGCAGCATTTTCTCAGGTGATCTCTGTTTCCCAGGCATTGAGAGGCTCATGTACAGCTGCTTTAAGAGCAGTTTCCTGACTCTGTATAAGCAACAAAAACCACCTCAATGCTCTTTTACCAAACAAGTGGTGTTAACGAGCAGATAAGACTCATGAGGGTTTTTGTTTGTTTGTTTTGTTTTTGGAGACAGGGATTCTCTTTGGCTTTGGAGGCTGTCCTGGAACTAGCTCTTGTAGACTCATGTGGTTGGAAAAAGGTAGAGATAGATGCACAGGAAAGACACATTCAGATGAAGTAAAACCTCTAAAGGATTTACAGTTTGTTTAAAAAACAAAACAAAACAAAACAAAAAAACATATGTAGGCTTGGGAGAGAAAAGAAAAAGGATAAAGTCTTTAAAAAAGAAATAGAATAGTTGGGTGTGGTGGCACTCGCCTTTAATCCCAGAACTCAGGAAGCATAAGCAAGCAAATCTCTGATTTCAAGGCCAGCCTCCTGTACAGAGTGAATTTCAGGACAGGCAAAAGTACACAGAGACACCCTGTCTCATAAAAGGAAAAGAAATAGAGTAATAACAAATAAATAAATAAATAAATAAATAAATAAATAAATAAATAAATAAGCCAGGTAAAGATGGAAAATACACAGAGTCTGGTTACTGTATGTTATTGTGTTATCTTTGAATTTTTTGATTGCTGAGGAAGGAGCAACAAACTGCTAAAAGATATTTGATTATAAATGCTGCTGGTTTAAACTAACTTATATATTTTGAAAATGTTTTAACTTCAAAATTTAAACCTAAGGACAGGTTACTTTGGAAAAGAAGTTTTGCTTGTGTTTCCACAGAAAATGAAAAGCTGTGGATTCCTTCCAGACTAATATGGTTTGATGAAGCAAGACCACCTGAAGCAGTGGCCCAAGTTATCCAACATCCAAAAACAGTTGACATGATGCAGCCTCACCGACCACTACAGCCAGGATTTGGTCAGGTTTCTGGGTCTTCTTAGGGGACGCATGCAGCACCCCCAAACAGCAGAAAGCAGTTTGGAGAGAACGACTCCCAAATTCCCAGATATTGTTTATAAGTGTTTGTTTTCATTTAAATGGGGTTGAGTATAAATGGTTAATGATCACAGCCAATCTCTTTGAAAGGAAAAAGGGGAATATGAGATAGAAATGAATACTTTGCATTGGTATGGATTTTGGCTTACTGATAGAAATTTAAGGTCAATTTTGTTATATGTGTATCTCTCCTCTTGTTTAGGTATTGTGTTTATAAAGATCTTTTAAAAATGTAATATATAATTAAATACAGATTATATATAGTCATCTATAATAGTCAAAACTTATAGTTATGTTAGTTAGGTTTTATAGATATACAAAGATATATTTGAGATGGATAGTCTTCAAACCTTTCAAAGACCTGCAAAATATGGCATTTAAAGTGGTTTAGAGTTTTTCATGACAGTGAGATACAACTGCTACTGGAAACATCAATTACTTCAGAGAGGAAGATGGGCATTGAAAAAACCTGTTAGGGAGTTTGCCTTTGACATGGCAAGACTAGCCATTTGGGCAAGAAACTGCTCTTGCCTGGACTCTTTGACTGTATGCCGTATAAACTGGACACACAGGACCCTCAGGAAAGTGACTATTGAAACAAGATGGGACAGTGTTCCTGCTTCATGGAACAGTCTGTCAGACATTCTGCAGGACACAGAGAAAAATGACTGACAAATTGTCAATACAGGTGGGACAGTTTGAAATTTTCTGCTTTGCAGAGAAGTCTGCCAGACACATAAGGCCTATGGTGCTCCAACATTACAGAGGAACTTTGGATGACTAACCAGGCAGCAAGATGTCTCTGTTAATTCTAGAGTTTATATATTATCCTTCTGAGGTCTTTGATGGAGTTGAAGATAGATAGTTACAGTTATAGTTTCATTAATTATGATAAAAGAGAAGTTACATATAAGACTTTAGACTCACAAAGATAGGATAGATGATAGAATATTTTCTTTAAATCTTGCTAAATGTTATGGACTAAATATTGTAACTATAGCTCTTACTTGATAACTATTTTGTTATATATAATTTGACTATGTTAAAGTTAAAACCTTTCTTTTTCTTTAGACAGAAAAGAGGAGATGATGGGAATTGTCTTTCTGTATATATGTTTCTCTCATTTGTTGATGAATAAAAGACTGTTGGCCAATAGGGCAGCAAGATAGGTGTGTCTAAGGGATGGGAGAATTCTGGGAAATGTAGGCAAAGTCAGTTGCCATGTTACTGGAGGAGAGAGTAAGAGGTTCTGACCCTTCTCTGGTAAGATTAAGACCACATGGAAATACAAAGATTAATAGAAATGGCTTAATAATTAAGACAGAGCTAGCCAATAAGAAGCCCTAGTCAATGGCAAACAGCTTTATAATTAATATAAGTCTTTATGTGTTCATTTGGGGCTCACATGGCTGTGGGACCGGGCTGGCGGGAAGAACCATGCATAACAACACACTTCCTCCAACAAGGCCACACCTCCTAAATCTTCCCAAATACTTCCACCAACTAGTGACCAAACAGTCAAGTATATGTATGAGTCTTTGGGTTTCATTCTCATTCAAACCACAATAGCTACCCTGGGGGTTTCTTCCCTTCACAACAGGGATATTAACCGACTAGAAGCAGGGTCAGTGTGGATTATTAGACACTCTCCTAGGTGCCACAGGAGGCAGAAAATCTCCAGGGTACAGAGAGGTGCTTTATGGTAGGGCCTGTTTGGAGTCAGGTCAAGCACCTGTGAGGCAAACATACTATCTGAATGTTACTCGAGAGATATGCTTGGATGAGCTGAGGTGCCATTTCATTGTCTCATCCTCCAGGACGCCTTCCCAGATTCCCCTGAATAGAACTCATTGCTCTAGATATGGAGCTACCATACCAAGGTATATTTAAGTACATATGAGCTCAGCTCCCAACACTGTGAACCCCCAGACAACATTCAGTGTCCTTGTCTCCTGCAGCCACAGGGGCCAGGATTGAAAGCTCTGAAGCTGCTAGGGTCAGGAGTCCACAGGTGACCTGGAGAATTTAGCCAGTTCTCAGAGACCTGTGGGTAAAGGTAGGGCAATGAAAAACCAGGCTTGTACAAGGCAGGCACTGAGATACCTTGGAGGGCTAACTGGTGAGGATGTGAACCCAGGGCCTCAAGAACATGGTTGGAAGGCATTTACTGTTCACTTGTACTGACAAGCAGAAGAGGTGGTTACTAGGCTGCCTGGCAATTTCTTGTACCTGGGCCAAGAGACAGGAAGGGCCTCCTGTCAAGAAAGGGATGCTATCTGTCTGGTTGCCAGCATGTCAGATCAACAGATGGCCACAGGGCTAGCCAAGCCTTTGGGGTGGGTGTTAGAACTTCAGCCCAGGTCTCTTTGCTTCCGTATTTTTTTCCAGAGCTCTGAATTTCCTTTCTATTTCCTGTCCCTAGCAGAAAGAGAAGCTCTACAATTCCTCCTGCCCAGGGCCTTGGAACAATGGTCCCTTCAGGTCAATGAGGAATAACATTGACAGGCATGGTGATTTTGGACAATAATTTCAGCACTCAGGATTCTGGCAGGAAAATTGTCACAAGCTTAAATGGCAATCATCCTGGGCTACTTACATAGTGGCTCCTGAGCTAGCCTGAGGTATAGAGTGAAGCCCCATCTCCAAAAGGGGAGGGAGACAATGCTATCTTCTTCTGAGGCCATTAGAACAACTCAAGGAACTTAACAATGCAATAGACTCCCAACTGAGGCATGAATGCATGCAATAAAATTCTACTCAATAAAATTGTACTGATCTTATATCATCCTCTCCTCTGGATTCCCTAACCATCTGTATCTCTGACAAGCAGAAAGGAAAGCAAGCTGTGTCTTGTCATAGTTCTTCACTAAGAATTGGGGCCCAAGGAGGAGTGTCTGACATGCAGGGCCACTCACCTGCAGTGGGACCAACAGCCAAGACAGAGGCAGGGCACACCGATAGGATGGTGCCAACCTTCAGTGCTCCCAACGAAGATCCAAGTGCAGATGCTCCAGAGCCCAGGGCAGTCTGGGCTAACAGGTTGAGCCCTGGTGGCAGAAGGTCACAGTTCAGGAAGGAGTCAGAAGCTCATCTCCCATGAAATGCCTGCTGTGGAGTCTAGAGAAAAGCCCAAGTGTGTCTGCCCTGGGGACAGAAAGGAGCACTAGCTGCACTGAAGGTTGTGTGTGGGTTTAGAAGTCAGGGTCTGCTGGGTTCTAAGGACACTGGGGATAGTAAGAACCTCAGTCTTAGTGTGAGAAAAGCAACGAAATGAACCAATGTCATCCCTCGAGAACTAAGAGCCATGCAAATGATAAAAATTGTCTATAGAAACACACACACACACACACACACACACACACACACACACACACACACACACAGAGTGACATCAATGGCTGAAGTTTGAGGGTGAAAGAGAAGACATCTGTGAAGAGAATAAATAAACAAAACTGGAAGGGGGGGCTACACAAGCTGGAGGAATCACAGAAGTGAAGAGCGTTGTGGAAAACCACACCCTGCCCTGTAGATCCAGAAGGACAAACATTTAGCAAAATAAAGAAAAAAGGTGAATTCTTGTAATAAATCAAAAGGACATGAGAACAGAACAGAGAGGAAGACCTCATGCAACATGTAGGTCTGAGTTTTTAGGGATTCAGAGCCCATGATCCCACCAATGTGTTGTCTCCTTCAAGGCTTTCTCTGAGATAATGCCATGATGGATGTGACAGTGCACAGCTAGGGCAAGATATTGCACCTCCATAACAATCCCCTTACTCCCCATTTTGGAGCCTTCCATGGGTACTCACCCCGAGAGCCAGCTAGAATGGTGCCAGAGACTGTCCCTCCAGCTTTGACTATGGCCACTGAAGCTGTTATCCTTGAGACAAGGGAAGCCATCCGTACGCCTGTTCCAAACAATGCCATGGAGAGATTCCAAACACAACCCACACCTGTGAGAAGAAGTGGAGCTTTGATGAGGAGGTTGGGGTGCCAGAGCTGGATTTCTATCAACTGATGTGAAAACCCTGAGGCTCCAGGGCCGATAGAGCACCTGCTCAGAGTTGGCGGTAACAGTGGGCCTGGCCCAGCCTTGGGGTGCAACATCCTGCACCAGTTAAATAGATGGGGAATCAGGAACCATTTCAGACTGCAAGTGATTTGCTCCATGGCTGAAGGCTCCATGGCAAAGACATTAGGTGCAAGCATTAGGTCCAGCTGCTTACAAATGGCATGCTCTTACTGTGCTACTCCTAACACTTACCTTTCCTACTCTCTAGCTTACAGGGGCAGTCAGGGCTTTGGGTTCCTTCCTTCTGGGTACATACCTTTGAAGATAGGTGCCATCATGAGAACAAAAGGAGGGTCAGGGAGTGACTGTACACTGGCCTCCTCTCAACTGTTTTGTTTTTTTACAGTACTCAAACCACCTTTAATGTGCCAAAACCAAATCACGTTATAAAAATCTTGAACACATTTTAAAACATCAACTTTTGACATAGTACACAGATTTTAAAAACCCACTAAGCCAATAAATACAGCAACACCATCCAATGGCCTGACCCTGCAAAATCAATGTCTGGATACCAGTATAATTTCTTTAAGACTTTAAGTATTCATAAAAATATGCCTAGTCATGGTCTTCTATGTCTTGGTCCTCTATACCTGAATGCCAACTTGTTTTCTCTGTGCATCTCCACAACATTTTTCAACTTCAAATGGCCTGCCAATTAGACATACCATACAAAATAACCCTGTATCTAGCACTGGACAGAAATGTTTACTTTCAGGACACATGGGAATAGGCAACAAGTCAAACTGAAAATCCTATCTGACAGAGAGGAAGAAAAGAAAAATGTACTAGGAAGTCATTGAAGAAATTTCCAGAGCAAGGCAGTAACCACCTTTAGTAGCATGATCTATCCTGCTATACATCTTACAGGGCAAAACTTCTTAGGAAAAGTAGGGCTTAATCTGCCCCATATAGTTAAAAGCAGCCTCACCAAATCTTCAGCTCACTAAGTTGTCTCAGAGATGAAGAAACACGTTGCACAAGAAGAGTGAGTGCATATCTTGTGGCAAGCAGAAAGCAGCATTTTTGCTGTCTAACTCCCAGCCTGGAATATCTTCCTGTGTCTCATGCTGTCTTTCACTCCTTCTCTCAACTTTTAAGGGACTTTGCCATCAAGGCTAGGGGGCTCAGAAAGGAGCTGTCTCTCCCCTGGCCTTACCCATCGAACATTTCCTGAATATGCAGAATTGACCCCTACCACTACCCCCAACAGCCCCATGCTCCCACCCACTCCACGCTGTATCTTGGATGCCTTTCTGGAAAATCAAGTTCTTTTCAAAGTGGAAAATGTACTATGACTGAATACATACCCAGAGATGCAAGGCAGCCAATTAGTTGGTTTCCTTCTTCCCTGGTCTCTCCAGGCCTGAAAAATCCACTCTTATTTAAGACACATCCAGTGATCCAAGGCAGCCAATGAGACAGATTTTGTTTTTTCCTGTTCTCTCCAATCCTGAAAAATCCATTCTGTTTGAAGAATACAGGGTGATGGAAGGCAGCCAATGAGATAGGTTTCATTTTCCCTGCTCTCCCCAGGTCTTTCTGGTTTGGAAAGATTGTCCTATTATTATGTAACTGAGGCCTTCTAAGTGTTGAGGTTTTCTCAATGCATTTTTACATATTACTTCTTTGCTAGGGTTGTTCCCCTCAACCCATGGCAGTGATACTGTAGAAACTCCAAGTAATAAAACTGATGCTATGAAGATTTACTAATAATCTTGCTTAGAAAATATTAAGTTACACTAAGTGGAATTTAACTAAAGGAGTGCTATTTCCAATATGACTGGATGCTACATGGTATATATCCAGGTTTGTTATATACAATGAAAAAGAAAAGTCCATGCCAAAATTGATGTTTAGGGTCACTGAGGCAATTTCTGATATTGTTCACCAAGATTAACACCTGCCCCCAATTAGGCCACATTCCCATAACAACAGGCAATGCATGAAGAGGATCTGTCGACCAATAGAAGGTTTTACCAGAAGTAAAACCTTTACACTATAGACTTAGCATTCCACACATGCTGTCATCCTTAAATCTCTTTCATTGCCAACCGTAGGGTACACTTTGAACACTTTAAACTGAGACAGGAGACTGCAAGTCTGGCCCCTTGACCTGAACGGAAGTTTACTCAGCAGAGAGATTGCCAGAGTTACTTCCTAAGTACACAGTGTTGTTCTTTTCAAATGTTTGCTACCCAGGTATGCCACAGGCCATTATCATGTTTTTAATTGTGTAAATTATTTATTTTATGTGCATTGGTGTGCAGGTATCAGATCCCCTGGAACTGGAGCTACAGACAGTAGTAAGCAGCCATGTGGGTGCTGGGAATTGAACCCACGTCTTCTGGAAGAGCAGCCAGTGCTTTTAACCACCTAGCCATCTCTCCAGCCCCATTATCATTTATTACAGAAGGGAAATTAAGATTCTAGGTGTCAACCCACCAGAAAAACTTTCTGATGGAGAAAACTCATTTTTTTGCAAGGTCTAGGAGAAATACAGACTCCAGAATATCTTTTACTTTTGTCTGTAATTTTACATGTGCTAATTGCATTCTTTCCAAATCAGCTATAGGGAATTCCCCCCCCCCTCTCTGTATCTCATGAATACATTTCCTGATATACTATGCATTTTTATCTGTGGATTGTCATGGAGGTGGCTCCTCCTTAGCTGTATTTCCAACTGAGATTACTAATGTTAGGCTATACAAAGCTTCTATGAATAAAATAAATACAAAGAGATACTGCCAAACTCAGGGATATAAGTTCCCATTAAGACTTGTCTTGGAGCACAACTTAAGAAAACAGCCATATTTCCCCAGATGTCAAGATAACCGTATACTATCAACTGATATAAAACTTCAAAATAGCTTTAGATTATACCAGGTGCCTTTCTAATGGGTTTTAAGATAAACTGGTCCCAGAAATACAATTCTATTTACAAGGACATGTAGCCAGTGGTTTGATTTGTTGAGCCAAGGTAAATAGTATGAAGCAACTTAATTGCAGTGCCAGATCTAGCTGATTACTGAAGACAGGTGATTAACTCTCTGCACCAATTCTTTATTGGCCTTTCTTCAGATTCACCACTGGGAAAAAAGGAGTTTCTAACCGGCCAGGGCTACAAAAAATAAACTAACTTCATAGCACCAAGAAAGAGTTACCAGTTACACTTTCTAGTATCAGGGTAGCATTCAGGACAGAAAAACATTTTTTAATTTTAATTTAAAATACTTTTAATGTCACAGTGCCTTGGAGAGTACCATATGAATTCATCTAGGCTCCTGCCCTCCACTCCCTGACCTACAGCTCTTGTGCTAGGGGCCTTTCAGCTGAGTTGGCTCAGCTTTACCCTCCCTCCCTCCCCCTCTCTCTCTCTCTCTCCTCTCCTCTCCTCTCCTCTCCCTCTCTCTCCCCTCCCTCCCTCTCCCTGGACAATCACTCTTTGTAAAGAAACAGTCTCCAGTACGAGAAAGTCCGGCTTTTAAGACCACTAACCACAAAACATTTAAAATGTTTATACATTTACAAGTATAGGATATAGCACACATTTCCTTGTTGCTCTTCATTTCCTTAATAGTTTAGTTTTATAAGACTACCTCTGTAGATAACAAAGAGGCTTCCCTTTTTGCACCATCGGATTATAGCCCACTAATTAGGGTGTTCACTGCGAGAAAGTGCTCCTTCCTGGTGACAATTTATCTGGATTTATTTCAACTGTTTCTTATCATTTACTTAAAAAATGGTATGTGACCTTCAGATGTGATGCCTGAAAGATTTTATGGGTCTTTATAAGCGGTGAAGAACAAGGAGAGCTAAGCAGGGTGGTGGTGGCGCACGCCTTTAATCCCAGCACTGGGGAGGCAGAGGCAGTCGCATCTCTGTGAGTTTGAGACCAGCCTGCGCTACAAGAGCTAGTTCCAGGACAGCCTCCAAAGCCACAGAGAAACTCTGTCTTGACCCCCCCCAAAAAAAAGGAACAAAGAGAGCTAGCAGAATTCAACATGAGACAAGAGTGAAATCATCAGGAAAGTGTGTGCTTTGTCCTTTTTTCCTAACAACCTGGATAGAAAAAAAGTCAGTTTTCCAACAATGTGGACTTTTCCTCCGAACCCTGCCCACAGCCCAGAAGCCCACAGGTTTATCTTGCTCACCTGCAGAATTAAACCTTTCCTGACAAGAGGTCAGGGAACTTATGGCAGACCTGGACTCAATGGCAGTTGTGACCTTACAATGTGTCCTTGAGCTGCCCTTAAGAGGATGTTCTTTGGTGTGGGAATGGGCGTCAGGGTTGTCTTCTCTTGTTATGGGAATGTGACCTAATTGTGGGTGGGTGAGGGGTGTCAATCTTGGTGAACGATATTGGAAACTGTCTCAGCAACCCTAAACATCAGTTATGGTGTAGTCTTTCTTTTTTACAGTCTATAACAGACCTGGTTATATACCACATACTTTCTAGTCATGATGCAAGCAGCACTCTTTTAGTTAACTTTCTCTTAGTGTAACTTAATATTTCCTAAGCAAGATTATTAGTTAATCTTCATAGCATCAATTTTATTACTTCAAGTTTCCACCAGTCACTGTCATGACTGGGAAAAAAAAAAGAAATAAAACAAAAACAAAACCCTGGCAAAGAAGTAATATGTTACAATACATTGCAAACACAGTAACCACTCAGAAGGACTTAGTTACATAATAGTAGGACATTCATTCCAACTCAAAGATATGGAGAGAGCAGGGAAAAAACGAAACCTATCTCATTGGCTGCCTTCCATCACTTTGTTCTTCAGCCACAGTAGGGTTTCAGGACTGCAGAGAGCAGGGAAAATGAAACCTATTTCATTGGCTGTCTTGGATCACAGGGTGTGTTTTCCTCCAAAGTGGATTTTTTCAGGACTGGAGAGAGCAGGGGAAAACGAAACCTATTTCATTGGCTGCCTTGGATCACTGGATGTGGCTTCCTCCAAAGTGGATTTTTCAGGCCTGAAGAAAGCTGGGGAAAACGAAACCTATTTCATTGGCTGTCTTGGATCACTGGGTGTGGCTTCCTCCAAAGTGGATTTTTTCAGGACTGCAGAGAGCTGGGGAAAACGAAACCTATTTCATTGGCTGCCTTGCATCTCTAGGTATGTCATCACACAGGATTGGATTTTTCCACTCTGAAAGAAACTGAATTTTCCAGAAACACATCCAGGATCCAGGGGGGTGGGGGTCGGGTGGGTGGGGTGGGGTGGAAAAGTGGGGCTGGGTGGGAGGGTGTGGTTGTGGTTGGTGGTGGGGTCATTTCAGCATACTCAGGAAATCTATTCTGGGTAAGGGGGGAGGGCTATTTCCTGAATTAGTCTTGGTGGCAACAGCCCTTAAAGGCTGAGAGGAGGCCAGTGTACAGTACCTCTCTGACCATGGAGCAAATGACTTGCAGTGTCTAAAATGGTTCTTGATTCCTCATCTATTTAACAGATGCAGCATCTTGCACCCCAAGACTGGGGACAGACCCACTGTTACCACCAATTCTGACCAGGTGCTCTATTCACCCTGGCTCCTCAGGGTTTTCATGTTGGTTGGTGGAAATCCAGCTCTGGCTCCCCAATCTCTTCGTCAGAACTCCACTTCCTTTCACAGGCGCCGGTCCTATTTGGAATCTCTACTGGGATCCATGGCGTGGTCAGGAGCAGGCACACTGGTGGTTTCACTCTTCTCTAAGATTACAGCTTCAGCAGCCATGGTCAAAGCTGGAGTCTCTGGCACCATCTAGCTGGCACACAGGGTGAGTGACCAAGTAAGAGTCAAGAATGGGGAGTGGGGAGATAGTTATGGAGAGTGCACAACTATCTACTGCCTACTGCCACACTCCATTGTGCCCTTATCTCTGAGAAAGCTTGAGGGAAATAAGAACCTGGTATGGTTCCGGGCTTTGAGTCCCTAAAAACTCAGACCTACATGCTTCCTAAGGTCTCCTCTGAGACCTCGGTTCCTAGGGTCTGGCCCTGGGTCCTGTATTCTGTTTTCATGTCCTTGGATTTGCCACAAAAATTCACCATTTTTCTTTTCTTTCTGTTTGTCCGTCTGGATCTACAAGTCAGGGTGTCGATGTCAACAAAGTTTACTTCTGTCCTTCTTCCAGTTTGTGTAGGACCCTCTCCATCTTTTTTTTTTCATTTTTTTATTATTTTATTAGTTCTAGTTAGGGAACAAGTTTATTTCAAGTCCCTTCTCCCTCTCCCTCCCCTCACCCCCAACCCTCCTCCCCCACCCCCAGCCACCCCCCACCCCATCCACCCACCACTCCCAGGGCAGGGTAGAGCCCTCAACTGGGGCTCTGCAAAGTCCACCAAGTCTTCCTATGATGGACCCTCTCCATCTTAATTCATTGATTCTCCTCCCAGATATCTTCTCTTTCAATCCCAAATCTCAGCCATTGATGTCACTGTGTGTGTGTGTGTGTGTGTGTGTGTGTGTGTGTGTGTGTGTTTCTGCAGACAATTTTTATCATTTGCATGGCTCTTAGTTCTTGAGCATTGCTTCATTGGTTCATTTCGTTGCTTTTCTCACACTAAGACTGAGGTTCTTACTATCCCCAGTGTCCTTAGAACCCAGCAGACCCTGACTTCTAAACCCCCACACAACCTTCGGTGCAGCTAGTGCTCTTTTCCTTTCCGTCCCCAGGGCAGACACACTTGGGCTTTTCTCTAGACTCCACAGCAGGCATTTCATGGGAGATGAGCTTCTGACTCCTTCCTGAACCAGGGCTCAACCTGTTAGCCCAGACTGCCCTGGGCTTGGAGCATCTGCACTTGGATCTTCGTTGGGAGCACTGAAGGTTGGCACCATCCTATCGGTGTGCCCTGCCTCTGTCTTGGCTGTTGGTCCCACTGCAGGTGAGTGGCCCTGCATGTCAGACACTCCTCCTTGGGCCCCAATTCTTAGTGAAGAACTATGACAAGACACAGCTTGCTTTCCTTTCTGCTTGTCAGAGATACAGATGGTTAGGGAATCCAGAGGAGAGGATGATATAAGATCAGTACAATTTTATTGAGTAGAATTTTATTGCATGCATTCATGCCTCAGTTGGGAGTCTATTGCATTGTTAAGTTCCTTGAGTTGTTCTAATGGCCTCAGAAGAAGATAGCATTGTCTCCCTCCCCTTTTGGAGATGGGGCTTCACTCTATACCTCAGGCTAGCTCAGGAGCCACTATGTAAGTAGCCCAGGATGATTGCCATTTAAGCTTGTGACAATTTTCCTGCCAGAATCCTGAGTGCTGAAATTATTGTCCAAAATCACCATGCCTGTCAATGTTATTCCTCATTGACCTGAAGGGACCATTGTTCCAAGGCCCTGGGCAGGAGGAATTGTAGGGCTTTTCCTTCTGCCAGGGACAGGAAATAAAGGAAATTCAGAGCTCTGCAAACAATAGGGAAGTAGGGGTGATGATGGGAAGAGGCCCGGGCTGAAGTTCTAACACCCCCCCCCAAAGGCTTGGCTAGCCCTGTGGCCATCAGTTGAGCCGGCATGCTGGCAATCAGATATACAGCACCTGTTTTGTTTTTTTTTGGGGGGGGGTGGTTCCTGTCTCATGGCTCAGACAGCCTGGTAGCCACCTCCCCTGCTTGCCAGTACAAGTGGACAGACAGAAATGCCATCCAACCATGTTCTTGATGCCCTGGGCCCACCAGTTGACCAATCAACACAGGGCAAGCCCTCCAAGCCTGGAGGCACACCAATCGTGAGCCTGTGTGTACCCCTAGACACTCCCCTTACACTGCCCTATAAGATCTTTTGGGAGCCCCTAGGAGCCATCTTTTGGGAGCCATCCACCATGACGGGTGGGTGAAAGACCCGAGATAATATGGGGTTAGCTTGTTAAATTACAATAAAGCCTCGTGCAGTTTGCAGTAAGCTCTCGAATCTGCCTGGTGATTGGGGTGACCTAGAACGTGGCCTGGGACCCCGGATATTTGAGTTTTCGGGGGTCTAACACAAACGTCTACCTTTCATTAAAGCCTCTTGCTGTTTGCATCAAGTTTCTGCCTCCTCTCTGGTGGTTGGGGTGGCCACAGTCCTGGGAAAAGATTCTGGAGGCCTGAGCTTCTCGGGGTCTTACACCACCACCTTGGAACTTTCAAGTCCTTCATGATGGAACCAATTTTTGCAATTCCTCCAGGGATGAAATACCAGTTTGGATCCACTGTTTCCCTTGGCAGAAGCAACTCTGAAAACTGTATTTGCCTTTCCAACCTTAATAGCTGTTAGCAACCAGGCACACCTTGGCCCTGCCCTTTGGGGACCTGACAGAGTGTGTCACCCCTGCACACTTGCCAGGCCATACCCTGACTCTGTACACAGGCACAAAAGGTCCCTTTAAGACATGTGCTCCTCCCATTCCCTCTCTCGGAATAGGTGGGCCAGTATTGCCCCCCTCTCATTTTCTCCCTTTCTTCTTTCTCTTTCTTTTCTCTCCCTTCCCTTCCCCCAATAAAACTTCCCAGGTAATCTCTGTCTGCATTTCATGTTTGTCCCTTGCCTGCTGTGGTTTGGACTTACCTGCTGAGATCCATGTCTGCCATATTATAACAATAACTCTTACTTGACAGGTCAGGGGCCCAATGCGATAATTCTGCCAATTTCCGTGTGTCTGTCTGTCTGTCTGTCTGTCTGTCTGTCTGTCTGTCTGTCTGTCTATCTGTCTGTCTCTGTGTATATGCTACTGTGCAAGCATGGAGGGCTGAGGATAGTTCCATGAACCCATTTGTCCTTCTACCGTGGATACCAAGAACTGAGCCTAGGTCCTCGGGCTTGGCTCAGGGATTTTTACTCTGAGCCATCTTGCTAACTCTTAATGTTTTTTTTGCTGAATGGTGTTACATCCATTGCAAATTTTCTCAAATTTGTCTGTTTGACAATATAGGTGTGTAAAATAATGAAGGATGTAATAATGAAAACAGTAGTATTTCAATGCGAAATAACAGTGATTGTGAGGTAACATAGGTAGTGAACAAATTCACCAGGGTCAGAGAAAAGCAGGCACAGGACCAGTAGGGATGGCTCAGCAGACAAGGCACTGATATCATGATTTTGATGTCCTGGCCTCATATGTTGGAGAGAGTCAGCTCCTCTGAGCTGTCCTCTGATCACTCCATGTGCACTGTGGTGTGTACAGGAATGCACATGCATGTACCCCCACACACACACTCATTATCCTGGTGTTGAGGAATGTACACTGAGAGGCATGGTTGAACACATATACATAAATGTATTTTTAATGTAATTTTAAAATAAGACAAACAAATGGAGGAAGCAGTGTTATTACATAAGCTGTAGTACACCCATAGTGAGTTCCGAAAGTAGCTAAAAGCTACTGTCTGGTGGAGAGGGTATGTATTGGATTATGGTCTCTTTATTTCCAAGCACAGCCGGGTGAAACACAGGCCAGAGCTAGGTTAAGAACCCAGCCAGCGTGGCCAGAACAAAGAGAGAGCCCCGTCCCCACGTGCAGTCCCTTAAGAAGCCCCCTTTACGTCATCCCGGCTTTCCTTCACCCCGCCCTTATGGGCGAGTCCCCAGGTCCACCTGGTACCTGCCCCAGGACTATTGGGCGGGGCTAGGGTGACTCCCTACAATTCCCCTTTTAGTCTAAGAGAGGATTAAAACTTAATAGTGTAAAATATCCAAAACTAACAATCATAAGGGTGGAATACAAGAATATACAATAATCTGCTATGATACATCCTATGTCTATTCTAGCTAAGTCTTAAAGTCATGTGAAAAAAGTGTCTAACTTGAACACCTTCTTCCAATCCCAACTCTAAACAATAAGAAGGTTATTCTTAACTAGGCTTACACTACCCTAATACACAATAATGGGGAACGGGGGCGTAGCATCTTCTAGGTTACTTCCTGCTGAAAAGGGACGAAGATGGTCATGTGGGGGCTCTGTGGAAAAAAATGTCAGTATAGGGAAAGTCTTTAATGAGTTATGTCTAGTCCATGTTATATGATTTGTTTGATTGAAGATCTACGTTGAAATCCTCAACTTGATTGAAGTCGTTACTCGAGGTTCTGGTTGGAGTGTCAGTCGAAACGGAGTGAGTTGAATCCAGTGTAGTCGGGAAGGTGTAGTCTAATTCCTTTTCCGGAGCATGCAGGGATTGCTGTCAGTCTGGGTCTTGATGGCTGTATGGGACTCAAACATAAGTGTCATCAGAGAAATGTTCACTTGTTTATGTATGTGTACCCGGAAAGGTACCTTGACGAACCTTGACTAACAACGATTATGAGAGGGTGTAAAAGGAAAGCCAAGAAAAAACAAAGATAGTCCTCTTATTCTTTATTTATTCTGTATTATAGCAATTGGCTTCTTGATATAACACAGAAACTTTTAAATGTTGTTAAATAACATGCTTGGATTTTAGAGTAGGAAAGCCAAACCCAACTCTAAATCCAGTCTCGATTTAGTTGAATAGGGACTAGGAAATGAATAGACATAGAGTTATTCGAGAGACAGCTGTAAATTTTTACCGTATAGCACGTTCCTTTTGTTCGATGGTTATAGCTACGTTCTTTCCTTGAGTATCCATACATGTAATGTCCTTTGACTTATAGAGGGCAGTTCCTCAGAAAATACCTGTCAGTCATCCTTGTCGAGGGGGTTGTCTCCCTCAACTCGAATCTTGATCAATTTTGATGGTATCCAAAGATTTTCTTCTCCTGTGGAGACAAATGCAAAACCCCTACCCCAACGTAATACATGTCCAGGTTTCCATACCGAGGTCAGCACATCTTTGTAATACACTGGTTGGTTCAGTTCAGCTGTTTTTTTTCGTAGTCCAGTGTCTTTCCGCAGCTGTTTGCCCAATGTCATTGGCATTAAGAAAGTTTAGCGTTAATAAGGCATTATGTAATCTATGTTTGGGGGGTTTCGACTTACCAGCTTGCCTATGGAGCATCTCCTTAAGTGTCCTGTTAGACCTTTCGATGACTGCTTGTCCTGTAGGGTTGTGTGGTATACCTGTGACATGCTTAATGTTATAATATTTGAAAAACTGTTCCATTTTTGAGACTCTTAATCTCAGGGTCGTGGGTTCGAGCCCCACGTTGGGCGCCAGATATTGGATTATGGTCTCTTTATTTCCAAGCACAGCCGGGTGAAACACAGGCCAGAGCTAGGTTAAGAACCCAGCCAGCGTGGCCAGAACAAAGAGAGAGCCCCGTCCCCACGTGCAGTCCCTTAAGAAGCCCCCTTTACGTCATCCCGGCTTTCCTTCACCCCGCCCTTATGGGCGAGTCCCCAGGTCCACCTGGTACCTGCCCCAGGACTATTGGGCGGGGCTAGGGTGACTCCCTACAGGTATGAAGGCCTTATACTCAGAAAAGCACCAAGAGAACCAGGAATGTTAACACTCAGCGGTGTCTTCTCAATGGAGGAGACAAATCAAATAACTAGGTACCATCCAGAGAGCTGAGAGTGCAGGTTGTTAGTGACCTGGTGACTTTACTGCACAGAGGCAGACCTCACTCAAATTCCCCAGAGTGATTATTCCAGATTCTTCCCTCCCTAGACCATTACCCATCCTTAGGGGAGATGTTGCTGGTTTTCTCTCCAGCCTGGTCCCACAGCCATTAACCCCAAATAAACAGACACTATATTAATTATTAAACTGTTGGCCGATGGCTTGGGCTACTTATTGATTGGCTAGCTCTGTGTTAATTATTAACCCATTGCTATTAATCTATGTATTTCCATGTGGTCTTATCTTAGTGGAGAATGCTGGCACATCATCTTTCTGCCTCCCTTTCCCAGAATTCTCCTCACCTGATAGCCCCACCTATCCTTCCTGCCTGGTCGCTAGCCAAACAGTGTTTTATTCATTACCCAATAAGAGAAACATATATACAGAAGGATATCCCCCATCTGGGAGATGTCACATGTGCTCTCTAACCTGATGACCTCTGCTATCTCAGTCAGAGACCACACTAGATTCTAGGCCTGTTAGCTCTGGAACCACCCTCTTGGTCACATGTGATTTATCAAAGAGTTTCTACGTAGTCACAGCCTAAGCTTTATTGTGCACCTGGAATTGACTTATTGGACTGACTGTGCCCTGGGCATCTTCTCTCAAATCACACTGTGTGGCATTAGACTCCCTGCCTTGAATTTACAAAGATCCTCCTCTTCTGCCTCTGGAGTGCTGGGATTAAAGGTGTGGACTTCCATGTCCAGCTGGAAAAAGAATCTCTATGGTGTGAGTTGTCTTTACTTTCTTTTTTCTTTTTGTAAAATGATTATTTCATCTGCATTGATCTTTTTTGACTCTATACAGGTCTTTGTACCATGTTTATGCTCAGTGGCCAGGGAGACCTGATTGTCAAATGCCCTAGAACTGGAGTTACAGCACAGTTGAGAGCAGCCATGTCATCGTGGTCATTAAACCCAGGTCCTCTGAGAGAGAGCAGCCTGTGCTCTTAACTGCTGAGCTATTAATTACATCAGCCCAAGTTCTCCATTCTTGACAAGGTTTCCTGTCCAAGGCAGCCTAGGTCATTGTGGGTCAGACTCCTGATGGTCATTAAGGAGAGCAATCCTCCCGCAAGAATGGAATTCATCCTCCAGCATGGGTGAGCTCCCTTCTTGGTTGTTATATAATACAAAGTGGTCAACCCTAAAATCATATACACACAGACAACAAAAGCAGACTTAGCAGGCTACATTGACACTTGTGAAAATTTATTCATACATATGTAACAAAATAAAGAAAAAGAGACAATCAATTTGAAACTTTGTGAGAGCAAAAGTTACATTTTAAGTTTTTTCTTGGGCTGGAGAGATGGCTCAGCATTAAAGGCTAGGTTCACAAACAAAAATATAAGATTTTTTGGTTAATGGCACTCAATTTTTTTACTTGCTCTGCAAAGTTTTCATTGTCTTCTATATTACTTTTATATCCAACATTTAATTTGCCAACAAATCCTGCTGACTGCATTTTTATAGGTTACTTGAAACAAAACTGCCTCTGGTCTTCAAGCGCTCCGCTCTGCGGAAGGACAGATAGTTGCTGAAATGCCGGAAGCTATTGTTTGTGGGAGATAACAAGCCACATGTTTTCACTCCCTGAAATAAGCTTGTTTGACCCACCTGCAAGGGATGTATTTGATCATATGTGGGAGGGAGCTTCACATTTCAGGTTGTATGCTTGCCTCTGACCAATCAGATAGGGAATGCAATGAATCATGGGTTTTCCTTTTTAAGCATCTGCAAACTGTGTCTTAGGGCCATTTCCCAGGAACTTGGCTATGGACCTGGCCAGAAAAGGCATGGGTCTGATGGAGTTATAGGAAAGTGAGCCAACTGGCCTATGGGCTGGGAAACAGAATCCAGTCTTCTGTAAGAGCAGCACACAATCTCCACTGCTGAGCCTTCTCTGCAGACACCGCAGGTTTCTCAAGGTGGTGAGCCAATACCATGGGAAGATGGTTTTACTTAATATTTCTAATGATGACAACTTGGCAGTCAAAGCACACCCACTCAATGCACCCTCAAAAGAGCAAGAGTCACTATAGAATTTTGAATCTTGGTTCCCATGTTCACAAGTAAGATGGTGTAAATTAACCATAAGCTTATATTCAGTGTGCTGGCATGTGAAGATATATGACCCCAGGAGGGTCATCTGGGAAGAGAAAGCCATCTTTAGTCACCCATCAAAATTCTGCTTCCAGTCATTTTAGCATTGTTTATAGATTGTGACAATATACCACACGCACCTCTAGTGCATCCAGGGGCTGTCAATGACTGTAAGCAGGGTTAGCACGTGACTCCACCTGCTATTTTCCAAATTAAGGCAGAAACGAGGAGCCCTGGGAAAGTAGATTACTGAAGCAGAAATCATATACTGAACCAGATTGAGCATGCCAGTTAAGTGTTAGTGTGGGTTTCAAGAATCCTCAGTGGAAGGCCTGCAAGCAGGACACAGAATAAAAATTCCCGACAAAGCATAGCAGTAAAGCAGCTGGGCAGGGATTCTTCATCCCATTTCAACTGCTGCTGGCTGCCGCTTCAGCACTGTCATAGATTCCAGGCAGGGAGATCAAAGTTGATTGTGGACTTGGGGGCAAAGGCCAGGGTGCCATAGTCCCATATGGATCCCAGGACAAAGGCTGACACTAATGGCCCAAAAAGGTGGGATGGCAGAGGCTGCATATGCTCTGTCATTTGCTCTTTTGAAATAAGGTCTCTCCTATAACCCAGGCTTGCCTAAACCTCACTGATAGGGGGTGTCCTTCTGTATAAATGTTTCTTATTGGTTGATGAATAAAACACTGTTTGGCCAATGGAGGCAGGAAGATAGGAGGGGCCAAGAGATGAGAATTCTGAGAAAGGTAGGCAGAGAGGGCCAAGAGAAGATACCATGCGGCAAAAGGAGTAACAAATGCCAGACTACTGGTAAGACACAGCCTTGTGGCAATACATAGATTAACAGAAATAGGTTAATAATTAAGACAGGGCTAGCCAATAAGAAGCCTAGTCGTCAGTCAACAGTTTAATAATTAATATTTTTTGTTTGGGGCTGAAGTGGAGGTGGGACCTGGCGGGACAAGAAACTACAGTAACACCTCACAGTGATCCTCCTGCCACAGTGTCCTCAGTACAGAGTGCGGTCGTGTGCCACAAGTTTCTGTTTATTTCATTCATAAATGTGTGAAATTGACAGAAGGCAGGCAGGTGGTGCAGGCCTTTAATCTTAGCACTCTGCAGCAGAGATGAACTGATCTTGAGGCTAGTCTGGTTTGCAGAGTCAGTTCAGGACCAGGCAGGAATGCAGAGTGAGGCCCTGACAAAGAAAATAAAACAATAGGAACATAGTGTACAAGTACTTTTTCTTAATGTGGTTCACTTAATTTTTATTAACGACACAGAACTGAGATAAAAATAAATCTGAACACTCATATGTCAAGCAGGCAGCAAAATATAACTTATTCATTAGGATATTACAAGACTCTAATATTAGATATGGAGTTTTTAAGTAAAAAGTGTGATCCCAAAGGGTTTACTTTAATAAATCCTGTAATTACATTGATTTGCCTTTCTACAGTTGAAGAGACTGCATATTTCTGATGCATTTTTATATCAAACTTTCTTTTGACAAAAATGAAAATCAAAGCACGTTTTCTTTCCACAGCTGGCCTGGGGTAGGACTGTCACTGAAGTCGACAGGCTTCCTTTGTCGTTTCTCAGTTTCATGGCAAACCCGACTAGTGGCCCAGAAATGAGTCCTCAACTGCCAGCAGGTGCCGGGTCCCTGCGAAGGTTCCTAGCTGGGAGGGCGGGAGCATGTCCCTGCGCCCTGCAGGCTGCCATGGCGCTGCGAAGGCCTCGCCAGACCAGACGCTGACCTGGTCCTCCTGGGCAACACCAGGCTTCAGGTGCTTTCTCATAAAATTGCTTCAGGAGGGTAAAGAGGCCCCTCCGTGCCCGCTCGCTCGCTCGCCCGCCGTGCGCAGGAGGAGGGTGAGCAGCGGAGCTCCCCGCGCGGGCAGGGAAGGCGCAGGGACGCCTGAGTCGACCCCACGCTCCGTCGCCATCCGTGCAGCTTCGCGGGTCTGGGACAGCGCTGCTCTGAGGTGGAGTCAGTCAGAGTCAGAGGGGCCTGGAACCCCTCTCTGCGTCCCTCACAGCGGGGTCCCCACGGGAGCGCGCGTCCCTCGGTTCACAGCAGCCAATCAGGGCTCGGGACGGGACTGCGGGTCGGAGTGGGGGCGGGCGCTTCCGGTCCGCCCGCCCGCGCTGGACTCGGGAGACGCTCGTGTCGTGGGAGCCGCGCTGTGACCGCTGCCGGAGCTGCGAGGACGGCGGGCGAGCTCGGAGGCCATGGTGAGCGAGGGGCCGCCGTGCGCGCGCGGGGAGGAGCGCGGGAGCCGCTGGGTCCTCCCGGGGCTGCGGGAACCGGCGGGCGCCGGCCGTGAGGTCACGTGAGGCCCCCGCTGTCCCCCGCGGCCGGGTCCTGAGGCCTCCGTGTGACTTCCGGCGGAGGCAGCGCAGAGCACGGGGTGGGGGGGCTGTGCGTGGGAGTTCCGCGTTGTGACGTCACCACGCAGCGTGCGCGCACGCGCCGCTCCCGCCTTGGCCTCCGCAGGCGGATTTGCCGAGCTGTCGCCGAGCTCTGCTTTCTCTGCCGTCTTGTGCGAGGCCCGCCCTTGGCACTGAACGTCCAGGTGCAGATCCGTCTGCAGGCGGCGCGGTGCTGTGCGGGGGGTGGGGTGTCTGTGACAGGAGCGTCCGCACCTCGATGCCGGGGTGGACCAGCCGCCTGCGTCAGGGAGGCCAGACCTCCTGGGTTTCCTGGCCTCGTGGGTCAAAATTGACTATATTGATGTGCTTTTATTCCTAAGTTTTCTCCTAGGTTCGCTCGATCTCTTTTTATTCTTTCCCAAACAGTACCTAGAGAGTTGTAGGCCAGTTAGTGCTTCGTAGTGAGAGTCCATCCATCTCAGAATAACTTATTATGTCTGTGTGCTTGGTTTTGAGTCAGGTTCTCTCTGCCTGATATAGGTATGGAATTAAACTTGAGTTACCTGCAAAAGCAGTATCTGCTCTTAACAGCTGAGCCTTCTCTCCAGCCAGAAATCCAAATATCAAATCTCTGTGATTTTAAAACAACAGGTTAACCTTTTCGAACATTTAAAAGTTGATCCTACTATCAATATAAAAGCACTCAATTATGAGGATCATTTATATGAGAAAAATAAATTCGTATGGTATGCTAGTAATCTTCAAAAATTCACTGAATGAATATATGTGCTTGCCTAGGCCAGAAAAGGGTCAGATCTACTGGAGTTTTATAGTCATATGAGCCAACCACCCTGAGTATTTGGAACCAGGTTCTGGTCCTTGCAAGAGCAGCACACAGTCTTGACAGCTGAGCCTTCTCTGAGGGCACTGTGGGTTTCTCAAGCTGGTGAGCCTGTATCACCGGAAGATGGTTTTACTTAATAATGACAACTTGGCAGCCAAAGCGCACTCACTCAGTGCACCCTCAAAAAGAGCAAGAGTCACTATAGAATTCTTGGTCATGGTTGTCATAGATGTCTGTATGTTCACAAATAAGATGCTATAAACAAACATAAGCTTATGCTTTGAAATTGCCAGAATGTGAAGATACTTGACTCCAGAAAGGTCTTCTGGGAAGGGAAAGCCATCTTCAGCCACCCATCACCTTCTGCTTCCTGGTCTTTCTATCAATTGTTTACAAGTTGTCACAATAGTATCATATGAACGGTGGGGCCATCCATGAGCTGTCAGTAACTGTCCAGACTTTGTATGATCACCATTAGTATGTGACTCCACCTACTTTGTAAGTTCATGTAGAAATAAATAGCCTATTTCAGCCTGGATTCAAATAACTCTAGTTCCCTTTTTTTTTTTTTTTTTTTTTCTCAAGATAATGTGGAAGGGCTGTTGAATGCCGTCCTTCCTTCTAGAGTTTTAATAGATAGGTTAATGCATAATTACGTATTAGACACAATACTGGATATACCGCAAACATCTCATGAGGCTGAGAAAGAATTGGTAAATGAATTCTTTTTTCCTGCCATAACCCTAGCTTGCATATGTTGTAAAGTTAGCATTTTCATAGGTTCTCAGAAGTCCTCATCAGGAAAAAGAGGGAATTTAAGATTAGATAGATTGTCAGATATCTCACTCCATGCTTCAGGGTCATTTTCAGTAAGTGGGGGATACATATTTAAAGGAATTTCCAGTAAGGGAGCTGAGGGAGCTGTCACCAGCTTAGTGTCAGTGGTACGGGTTTTCCTTGACCTATGCTATTATCTCTTTGATTGTAATAATATTTGTTGGTATAATCAGGTCATTCATTATGGGGCTCTGCTCTCAGAAAAGCAAATTGATATAGAGGAGGAACTGTAGGCATAAATACAGGTGTACTATGGCACACAGCTTACCAAGCACACTGTACTTCTAAGTAACAAACATGGCCCACCATGCTCCTGACTATTCTCTAAAGTCAGAACATTTAATTATAAAGTAGCATGTGTAGCCAGTAGCTGCCTGCTGAGGTGTCTGCACTCTTCACATCTCCTTTTATGAGCTGCTTTTACACAGAGACTCTACTGATTTGTATGAATGCTCACATTTCTTTTATTTACTTATTTTACATCCAGGCCACAGTTTCCTCTCCCTTTTCTACTTCCAATCATCCTTCCCACACCCCCAGTTTCTGTTTAGGAAGGGGCAGGTCTCCCATGAGTACCAACAAAACATGGCATATCAAGTTGCAGTAAGACTAAGCACCTCCCATGTATTAAGGCTGAGCAAGGCCACCCAGTATGAGGAGTAAGGGCCCAAAAGTAAAAGAGTTGGAAATTGCTCCAGTTCCTACTTTTAGGAGTCCCAGAAGATGACCAAGCCACACAACTGTCACATATGTGCAGAATGTTTAGGTCTGTCCTATGTGGTTCCCTGGTTGTTGCTTTAGTCTCTGTGGCCCTTATGAGCCCAGGTTAGTGACTCTGTGAGTTTTCTTGTGGTGTCCTTGACCCCTCTGGTTCCTACAATCTTTCCTTTCCCTCTTCTGCAGGATTCCCCAAACTCCGCCTAATGTTTGCTCTGGGTCTGCATCTGTTTCCTTCAGTTGGTAGATGATGCCTCTCTGAAAATTTGCCTAGGCACCAACCTGGCCAGTTCAGTCTACATATCCAGTATCACTAGGAGTCTTGGCTAGGTTCATTCTCGTAGATTCCTGGAAGGTTTCCTTGTGCCAGGTGTTTATCTGATCCCGAAATGACCTCCCTTTCCAGTAGTCTCTTTTAGTACTCGTCCTCGCTGTCCCTGCCTAACCTGACATGCATTCTTTTCAATCCAAGTGATATGCTACCCAATCCTACTTGGTAGGCTTCCCATGCAGTGAAGCCGACGCTGTCCCCTGAAATCATCCCTGGTGTGGTTCCTCTCCACGCCCTGTACTGACCCCTAAGCATTGTGGTCTTTTTGGGTGCAGCCAGGTAATGCCTTGTGACAGATTCACCCACATGATGATCCATGTGCACAAGCACACACACATGATGATCCATGTGCACAAGCACACACACACACATGATGATTCATGTGCACAAGCACACACACACACACATGATGATTCATGTGCACAAGCACACACACACCTGATGATCCATGTGCACAAGCACACACACATGATGATCCGTGTGCACAAGCACACACACATACACATGATGATCCATGTGCACAAGCACACACACACACACACACACACACACACACACACACACACACACACGATGATCCATGTACACAAACACACACACACACACATGATGATCCATGCGCACAAGTGCACACACACAAGCATGACAAATGTAATTAAATATTTGAAAAACAATCAAGCCTAAAAAATATCGGTTTTCTTTTTCTGTTTTTCTTTCTGGAAGGGTCTTACTAGATCGCTTGCCTAGTACTTAACTATGTAGAGCAGGTTCCCCTCTGCTTTCCAGTGCTAATACTAAAAGTGTATATCACTGTGCCCAGCTTTAGTGATTACTATGAAAATGTCACTTCCTGGAGAAAGAAACTTAGTACGGAAAACATGCAAGGTGAACCTCATCTATTTACTGAACTTGAGGCTAACCTGAACTACTTGAGACAGTGTTCTCCCAAAACAAAAGCAACTGTGTGCATAGTATAATACCAGGACTTAGGTCAGAGAGGCAGAAGGATGGAAGCAAGTTTAACCTAGTGTTTGCATAGAGTTCCAGACCAGTCAGGTCTACATAGGGAAACCCTGTCTCCACAGCAAAACATCAAATGATGGTATAACTCATGAACTAGTAATACCTACAAGTGGTTAAGGTGCTTGCTTCTGAGCCTGATGACTTGAGTTCAGTCCCCATGGGTGGGAACATCCCCAGTGTTCTCTGACTTCCACATACGTGCAACAGTTAAGTCACCATGCATGGAAAGCAGGGTGCTGGGGATGCAGGTCGGGTAGAACACCTGGCCAAGTATGTGAAAGCTCTGGGTCCCCCCATCCTAGCACCTCAGACAAACATCTTGCTATTCCTGATCTCCTGTGTAGCCCATGCTAGTCTGGATGTTGGTTGTGCCACCTAGTCAGCTTGATGTAATATTTAAAAGTCTCCTGAAGTGTTGGGGGTAAAGACTTCCTAATCAAACAGAAGTACTAACAGCTCTGACCCTAGGAGTTAAATCCAGCAGAACATTAGCTCTGGCAGCTCCTTTCTGTTCTCCCCCACTTCAGAGGTCACTCATCCAGTTTTCTGTTTAATCCAATCAAGGTGATTCATCAGTGTGTTTTATGTCCACTTGGCACAACTAGTTTCATCTGAGAGGAAGGAGCCTCAATTGAGACGATGCCTCCATAAGATCTAGCTGTAAGTAAGCCTGTAGAGCATTTTCTTCATTAGTGATTGATTGGGAAGTGTCCAGCCCATTGTGGATAGTGCAGTCCCTAGGCTGGTGGTCCTGTGTTCTGTTAGAAAGTAGGCTGAGCAAGCCATGGGGAGCAAGCCAGTAAACAGCATCTTCCATGGCCTCTGCATCAGCTCCAGGTTACTGATGTGCTTGAGTTCCTGTGCTGACTTCCTTCCTGAGCATGGGGAGGAGGAGCCCTTGTGTGGAAACATGCTTATAGTTGACCTCACCATGCAGTGAGCACACAGCTGTTTTTACCTTTGGAATGAAAGGCAGATTTGCTAGCTAGCAGAGCCCTAGTTACTCTAGAATCTTCTCACAGTTCTATACTTGCCAGTTGACATGCAAGTGTAAGATCCCTCTGGAGTTCATTTTCTACAGATTTTAAAATCTGTGTTGTTAATACATTTGCATATAAATGCCACTGTGTTCTAGTCACATGTGTTAGTAAGTCCATACTGAGTTTCTTTGTCTCATTGGTCAACACTCTCTGTCTTTTAATTGTGTGCTTCTGTCTGTTTGCTCTAATGCACTGTTGATCTCTTGTTCTTTCCCAGATGGTACAATCTTTATGTACAATCTTTATATCTTTGTGTTTGAAATTTTGAAGTTGGGTAATGTCACGTGTGGTGACATTCAATATTATGTTGATCATTTTTTTCATTCATGATGACCTTTTGCCATCAGTTTTCTGTTGTTGATAGCATTTATTATTAGGCTTTTTTTATTGAAGTATTGTTGAATCTATAGCTCAAATTCTGAATTTTTATAATATAGTATTGATATAATAGCTAAGATAGCAGCAAACCGGTTGCTTTCTTGTCAAGGTTGACTCAGCTCCTTGCTAAGACCCTCTCATCCTCCTTCAAACACAAGTCCCCATGGGACCCACAGTTCTCAGAGTTTCAGTGTGCACTGTTAAACCATTTCTTTAAAAAGACATTTAGTAAGATTATCATGAGTATAGAAGGAGATGGAGCCTATGGTTTAGGCAGGTAGACCCCACACAGAAAAGGAATAAAGAATTCTGTGGCCTCCATCAGAGACAGTTGAGTTGATCCATGTGTCTTACCACACAGATTGTACTGTGGAAGCCAAGCATTGTCATCCATGTGTTTCACCTCCTTAGTCCCCAAACACAAGATGTTGCTTGGCTGCATTTTATTCCAGTAGCATATGGTCTGGGCTGTGCTCAGACAGATCTGAAACTCTCCATGTAGACTGGCATTTAAGACCTTCAGAATCCAACTTGCTAAAATAGTGAAAATGAATTTAAAACCTTAGCCTTGTGAGGCAATTCTACAGTTAGAAATGTACCTTCCAAATGGTATCATCTACAACAGTCACACTTAAGACACCAAGAGATCGCCTTCACTGCTTCCACCAGACCTGACCCAAGGCTTCCCACATTCTCTGAAAGAACTGGGTATGAAGAGAAGCAAGGGATAATTCTATGCACTCAGAGAAAAGATAGGGACTTAAATCTAATTTTGGAGGTCTTATATTGTTTAATCTCTTCTTAGATAATAGAGGGAAGGTTATACTGGACCCCCCCCATTTGGGGTAACTATTTTCTTCCTGTCATTTCTCTCTTCTTCTTCATCTCCTCCTTTGTTCTTCCTCAATTCCCTTCACTCTCTTCTTTTAGAGCTCTTGCTACTTAATGTTATATTTCCTTCATTGTTTATATTTGCTCAAGACACTCAGGCTCCTATCTTTCAATACTAGGTTCCCAGTTAGTGGAATTAATTGTGTACAATTAGGAGGTATGTCCTTGTGGGGGTGGCTGTGTCTTGTTTGTTACGGTGTCACTATAGATGGGCTTTGAGTTTACAAAAGCTCAAGCCAAGACAAGTGTTTCTTTCTGTTTGCCTGTCTGTATCATGATGTTAGTCTCAACCCCATACATGTCTTTCTTGATGCTGACATCCATGATGATAATGGTCTAGTCCTCTGTGTTCCAGCCCCAAATTAATTGCCTTGCATTATAGTAGTCACCTTGGTCATAGTGTTTCTTCACAGCAATAGGGCAGTAACTAAGATAGATGTTTTGTGTAATATTTTAGCATATTGTCTGTATATATTCATCCTGAGTCCTGTGAAAATAAGTAAGGCTAAGTTCAAGAGTCATGGACTGTCTTGACAAAACAGTAGCTTGATTATTACTGATGACTCCTGAAGATCCATAGAGGACAAGAACAACAATAGGGGTAGAAATAAATGAAACCAGTGTGTTTGGCAAGAAAACAGAGGTAGGTAGTATCAGAGGGCAGTCATGTCCTGAAACAGAGACTGTAATTATGAGGGAAGTTAGTGCCATTAAAGAGAAAGCACCTGCTTCTCTTTGGAAATATGGAAGAGGTGTTGCAAGGGTCCTGCCCACCCAGGCAAGCATTTAAATAGAGGAAGGAAAGGGTACAAGAGTCCTAGTCCCAGGAAGCAACTTCATACAGAACTTTTTGCTGATCTGTTCCAGTGGACCAGGGTCAGTCCAAAGCTAGAACTCCATGTGTCATTTCCTGAAAGAAGAAAGATGCACAGTTTAAATGTCATGGACTCTTCTGTGCTTTTAGTCTAGCACTGTTGTAGCTACCTGTTTGAAGAAGATAGCCCCAGTGAGGAGACTGTGGTAGTTCGTTGTATGAAGATGTGAAAATGAGGACTGGGTTTCATTTTGAAACCACTAGATGTTGAGATTCCCCAAGCTTGAGACAGTTGCCATGACTAGCTGAATGTGGGAGTGGAAGTCGATGGAGTTGAGTGAAAAGTTTGAGAAAGAACCATCTAAGCCCTTTGAAACTGAAGCCCCAGGTACCCGAAACAAAGCTGCAGGATTTAATGTTTGCCCAGCAGGGTTTCAGTCTTGCCTTGGTTGAATCTTTCCTTACTTCTTTGAAAAGGAAATGTGTATTCTGTACCTTTGTGTGTTGTGTAGACATAATTTGTTATTTCACAAGGTAACACTGTCAAGAGATTGCCTTCAGTGTGAGAAGAAACTTTGTACAGTCTAACAGTGTTGGCACTGTTCAGAATATGGGATCTTTGTTGTTAAACTAATTTCATTTTGCATTATGGGTTGAGTGTGAACCTCTCTCATGACCTGTGTCAAAATGTGGGTTGAATGAAAAAAATCTCTCAAGTACAAAGATATAGTTGAGACTTTTGTTTCTGGTTTGTGGTTTTCATTGGGTGCTTCTAGGATAATGGTCTTTTTTGGAGTACATTAGTTTTGGGAGTGGCCGTTTACTGTTTCTACCCTGCCCACACTTGTCTTCTTTCTGTGGTTGAAATTGAGCAGCCCCTGTCCTCCTCATGCAGCCACGACATAACAATCATAACAGACTTCGTCCCTAAATAACGTAAGGTAAATAGAAGTAGTTGCTTTTCCTTGCTAAGACATTTTTCTGTACTGATATTTTTATTTGTATACTTTTGCTTATCGAATGAGGTTTTGTACATGTGAAGCATTATTTTTATTTGTATACTTTGCTGATAGAATGAGGTTTTGTGTATGTGAAGCGTTATTTTTATTTGTATACTTTGCTGATAGAATTATGTTTTGTATGTGTGAAGCGTTATTTTTATTTGTATACTTTGCTGATAGAATGAGGTTTTGTATGTGTGAAGCGTTATTTTTATTTGTATACTTTGCTGATAGAATGAGGTTTTGTGCATGTGATTGAAGCGTTATTTTTATTTGTATACTTTGGCTGATAGAATGAGGTCTTGTGTGTGTGAAGCATTTGCTCTTGTGCTGAGCTATACCCACTTTTAAACTTTGGTAGAAATTACTGCTTTTTTCATACCAGGATGGCATGCATTCATGTCATTAATAATGCAGATGTGTAACATCTCCATATCATTATGCATGTTTTATTTTTTAATTTTTGAAATGTATGTATAAGTCTATTATAAATATGCATGTGGCCGGGCGTTGGTGGCACACACCTTTAATCCCAGCACTCGGGAGGCAGAGGCAGGCGGATCTCTGTGAGTTCAAGGCCACCCTGGTCTCTAGAGCGAGTGCCAGGATAGGCTCCAAAGCTACACAGAGAAACCCTGTCTCGAAAAACCAAAAAAAACAAAAACAACCCCCCCCCCCCAAATATGTATGTGTGTGCCTGGTGTTCACTGAAGTCAGAAGAGAGCACTGGATTCTCTTGATCTGGAGTTAGAAATTGTTGGGAGCTCCAAGTGAGTGCAGGGGATTGATGCAGGTCCAATGCAAAAGCAACAGGTGATTTTAACTATTGACCCATCTTCATACTCTGCTGGGTTCTTTTGTTTGTTTAATTTTTTTTAGCATAAGCCTTTTGTCAACTAATGTTTTTAAAAACCCTTTAATCTGTCAAGCAATAACATTAAAAGTGCATTCCTTCTTAAGAATATCATATTAGCCTTAAAGTTTAAATTCCTGTTTTCTGAAAGACAAGTACATATCTTGAGTGGATTTTTAACTCATTGGTAGAATTTAGAGTGAGCCCCTGAGTGCTCTCTCTTTTATTCTCTGTTTGAGACAGGATTTCAATATGTATTGTTGCTGTCCTGGAAATCGATACACAAACCAGGCTGGCCTGGAAATCACAAGAGATTTATTTGCTTCTGCCTCCTAAGTTTTAGGATTAAAGGTGTGCACCACCATGCTCGTCTTGTCCATTCTTTCATGATGTCAGTAATTTTGATACAATTTTGCTGATGTTTATTCAATACTAATGCTCTGTTTGCATGTCTCTCTATATATGTAAGTCAGCATTTCTTTTGCAGTGCCATATACTATTCAGAGGTCCCAGAAATGAGAGTCATTGTCCTCCTTTTCTGTTTCATTCTAAAATGACTTGGTGAGTGCATTTGAAATTCTGTGCTGTTAAATAAATTTGTGGAGCCCACAGAATCATGTAAATATATTCACAATGAAGTGCACTTTTGCAGCGCAGTCGGTCTCACCATTTCTATTATGTACAAAATGGGACACTTTAGGATGCCGTGACCTATGAGGATGTGCATGTGAATTTCACTCAGGAAGAGTGGGCTTTGCTGGACCCTTCCCAGAAGAGTCTCTACAAAGATGTCATGCTGGAAACCTGGGAGAACCTCATTTCTATAGGTAAGAATATGAGCTTTCTGTCACTTCATAACTTAAGGGGGTAAGCCTTTATTGGAGATTGGTGATCCACCGTGATTTTGACTGTTAAAGAAGAAGAATGTGGTAAATAAATCAGGTCTGGTTCTAAGGTTCACTAAAGATAATAACTCAAATTTGCATAATTTCCAATATTATACATTTCTGTGATATATTTTAGGCTACAAGTGGGAAGATCCAAATATTGAAGATCATTGTCAAAGTCCTAGAAAACATGGAAGGTAAGTTTCTTGTGCAAGGTGATATATTTGTGCCTCTGAAGAAATTTTAATATGCCCTGATATTTAATGAAAAGCAACAGTGTCAATAATTACAGCTTTGCGATAATTATTAAATCATTTTCCCTTCTTTCTTTTTTTATTTATATTAGATACAACCTTGTTTTACATGTCAATCCCAATTCCCTTTCCCTTCCCCCCCAACAACCCCCTATTCCATTCCCTTTCTGCTCCCTAGGGAGGGTGAGGCCTTCCATGGGGGATCTTCAAAGTATGTCATATCATTTGGGTCAGGGCCTAGGCCCTCCCCCAAGTGTCTAGGCTGAGGGAGTATCCCTCAATGGGGAATGGTCTCCCAAAGCCCATTCTTTTGCTAGGGATAAATACTGATCTACTACCAGAGGCCTCCTGGTAGTAGGCCTCCTCACTTACATCCTCTTTTGGGGTCTGAAACAGTCCTATGCTGGTTTCCCAGCTATCAGTCTGGGGTCCATGAGCTCCCCCTTGTTCAGGGCAGCTGTTTCTGCGGGTTTCACCAGACTGGTCTTGGCTTGCTGTATGTTACCTTTATTATGTTTAGGTATGTTCCTGTTACCCCAGATCTCTCCAAGACCTTTATCATGAAAGGGTGTTGGATTTTGTCAAAGGCTTTTTCGGCATCTAGTGAGATGATCATGTGGTTTTTTTCTCCTCAGTTTGTTTATATGGTGGATTACATTGATGGACTTTCGTATGTTGAACCATCTTTGCATCCCTGGGATGAAGCCTACTTGATCATGGTGGATGATTTCTCTGATGTGTTCTTAGATTTGATTTGCCAGTATTTTATTGAGTATTTTTCCATCAGTGTGCATGAGGGATATTGGTCTGTAGTTCTGTGTCTTACTTGTGTCATTGTGTGGCTTGGGTACCAAAGTAATTGTAGCCTCCTAAAAAAAAGTTTGACAATGACCCTTCTATTTCTATTGTGTGGAACACTTTGAAGTGTATTGGTATTAGCTCGTCTTTGAATTTCTGGTAGAATTCTGTACTGAAGCCATCTGGCCCTGGGCTTTTTTTGTTTGGGAGACTTTTCATGGCTGCTTCTATTTCATTAGGGGTTATATATCTATTTCAATTGCTTATCTATTCTTGATTTAATTTTGGTAAGTTACATCTATCCAGAAAATTGCCCATTTCCTTTAAATTTTCCAAATTTGTGGAGCACAGGTTTTTAAATCAAAGTATGAACTGATGATTCTTTGGATTTCCTCAGTGTCTGTTGCTCTGTCTCCCTTTTCACTTCTGATTTTGTTAATTTGCATGTTCTCTCTCTGCCTTTGGGTCAGTTTGAATAAAGGTTTGTCTGTCTTGTTGCTTTTCTTCAAGAAGCAACTCTTTGTTACATTGGTTGTTTCTATTGTTTTCTTTCTTTCTACTTTATTGATTTCAGCCCTCAAATTCATTTTTTCCTAGATCTGCTCCTCTGGGGGTGGAGTTTGCTTCTTTTTGTTCTAGAGCTTTCAGTTGTTTTGTTAATTCTCCAGTGTGAGTATTCTGCAGTTTCTTCATGTGGACACCTAGTGCTATGAACTTTCCTCTTAGCACTGCTTTCAGAGTGTCCCATAAGTTTGGGTATGTTGTTTCTTCATTAACATTGAATTCTAGGAAGTCTTTAAGTTCTTTATTTCTTCCCTGGTCCAGGAATGGTGCAGTTGTACATTGTTCAATTTCCATGAGTTTGTAGGGTTTCTGCAATTTGTGTTGTTGTTGAATTCTAATTTTAAGCCATGGTTGTCTGATAACAGGGGGTTATTTCAATTTTTTGTCTGTTTGTTTTTTTTAGACAGGGTTTCTCTGTATTGTTTGCTCTGTAGACCAGGCTGGTCTCGAACTCACAGAGATCCGCCTACCTCTGCCTCCCGAGTGCTGGGATTAAAGGCATGAGCCATCAATACCTGGCTTTCCAATTTTTTTGTTCCTGTTGAAGTTTGTTCTGTGGTTGAGTATGTGGACAATTTTAGAGAAGATTTCATGTGGCACTGAGAAGAAGGTATATTGTTTTATGTTTGGATGGAATGATCTATAGGTGTCTGTTAAACCCAATTGGCTTATAACTTATGTTAGTTCCTTTGTTTCTTTGTTATGTTTCTGTCTGGTGGTCCTGTCTGGTGGTGAGAGTGGGATGTTGAGTCTCCTACTATAAGTATGTGAGGTTTTATGTGTGATTTGAGTGTTAATAATGTTCCTTTTATGAATGTGGGTGCCTTTGTATTTTGGTCGTATTTGGGTTGAGAATTGAGACTTTATCTTGATGGAGTTTTCCTGTGATGAATATGAAATGACCTTCATCTCTTTTGATTAATTTTAGTTTGAAGTCTAATTTGTTAGATATTTGGATAGCTACACCAGCTTGATTCTTAGGTCCATTTGATTGGAAAATCTTTCTCCAATCTTTAATTCTTAGGTCTTTGAAGTTGAGGTGTGTTTCTTGTATGCAGCAGAAGGATGGATTCTGTCTTCTTATCCATTGTGTTAATCTGTGTCTTTTTATAGGCGAGTTAAGACCATTAATGTTGAGGGATATTAATGACCATTGGTTGTTCATTCTTGTTTGTTTTTGATTTGGTGATGGTGGTGAAATTGTGTGAGCGATTCTATTCCTTTTTCCTTTTGGCTGTTGGTAAAGTGGGGTTATCTATTGCCTATATTTTTCTGGTTGTAGTTAACTTCCTTGGGTTGCAGTTTTCCTTCCAGAACTTTCTGTAGGGCTGGATTGGTGGATATGTATTGTTTGAATCTGGTTTTGTCATGGAATATCTTGTTTTCTCCATCTATATTGATTGAAAGCTTTGCTAGGTATAATAGTCTGGGCTGGCATCCATGGTCTCTTAGTGTTGGTAGAATATCTAACCAGGACCTTCTGACTTTCATAGTTTCCATGGAAAAGTCAGATGTAATTCTGATAGGTTTGCCTTTATATGTTACTTGGCCTTTTCCTTTGCTGCTCTTAATATTCTTTCTTTATTCTCTATATTTGGTGTTTTGATTATTATGTGACGAGGGGGCTTTTTTGGTGGTCCACTTTATTTGGTGTTCTGTAAGCTTTTTGTACTTTCATTGGCATGTCTTTCTTTAGGTTGGGAAAGTTTTCTTCTATGATTTTCTTGAATATGTTTTCTGCATCTTTGAGGTGATTTTCTTCACCTTCTTCTATACCTATTCTTAGGTTTGGTCTTTTCATGATGTCCCATATTTCCTGGATATTTTGTGTTAGGGATTTGTTGGACTTAAGATTTTCTTTGGTTGATGAATCTATTTTTCCTAGTGTATCTTGAATGCCTGAGATTCTCTCTTCCATTTCTTGTATTCTGTTGGTTATGTTTGCATCTGTAGTTCCTGATTGTTTACCCAGCTTTTCTATTTCCAGCAATCCCTCAGACATTTTTTTTTATTGTCTCTATTTCAGCTTTCAAGCCTTGCACTGTTTGAATTGTTTCCTTCATTTGTTTGTTGTTTTTTCTTGGCTTTCCTTGTTCTCTTTAAGAGATTTGTTTATTTCTTGAAATTTTTGGTTTGTCTTTTCCTTCATTTCCTGATTTTTTGTTTATTTTTTCTTCCATTTCTTTAAGGGATTTTCTCATTATGTCTTTGAGGGTCTCTATCGTGTTCATAAAGTTGTTTTTAGGGTCGTTGTCTTCTGCTTCATCTGGGTTGGGATGTTCAGGTCTTGCTGGTGTGGAGTCTAGACTCTGGTAGAGTCATATTGATCTTTCTGTTGTTGAATGTGTTCTTATACAGTTGTCTTCTCATCCCTTCTTCCAGTGAGTGCCAGTGGGGTCTCTCCCTCTCCTGGTGGGTACAGGTCCAAGGTTCTCTTCCAGTGGCTGCAAGCAGGTCCAATACTCCGATGGCTCTCCTCTTCCTGTGGGGTGGAATTGGGACTAGCACCTTGACTTGGGCAGACTCCAGATGGGCTGGTCTGCAGGGACAGCTTCTCCAGTGTGTAGTCCCCAGGCCTCAGGAGGCTCTGAACAGGGCACCAATTATTAAATTCTTAGAACATCATGTACCTCAATTTCAGGTACCTGACCTCTAAGAAACAAGACAAGGGAACAATACCTTAACAGATGTAACCACATCAATCATAGTCCCCTGAGATTCATGTTATAGAACTATGCATCTACTTAGTTTCATTCCATTCAAATATGATAAAGGCGTTCACATTCATTAGGGAATTAGGGTATTTCCAAGAACTTTTATTAGCAAGCTGTCCTGTAGTCAAGCTAATGTTACTCATATATTTTAATAGACTTACCATAGTTTAGTGAGGGGGTCAATTTGTAACAATCAAGAAGGGTGTTGTGATAGCGAGACCTTAGTCTGTCTATCCTATCTCTCTGAGGAACATACGGTTAAACTGTATGAATGCAATGTGGAAAACCTTTTGTTTGTTATTCTTTGTCAAATAGGTATATGATCTGCCACTGTGGATACAAGCCATGTGATCCTAAGGGGTATGGAAAGAGACAGTGTTCCTCTGTGTCTTCCAGAAAGGTTGTTCCCACTGTGACAAGACATAGTGGCCATGATACAAGTGTAGGATTAATTGAATTTCCAGCTTCAATGGGAATACATCAGCAAACTCACGTTGTCTGTCCTGGTTCATGTTGCCCATGTAATGTGACTGATACCACAGGAAAATGTTATGAATTCGATAAATATGGTAAAACTCTGAGTTCTTCCGGTTCTCTTCAAAGATGTGAAAAAACTCATATGGGAAAAGAGTGCTGTAAATGTGAGCCCCGTACTAAAGGCTTAAACCATCACATGTATCTTCAAGCCCACAAAAGAACCCATCATGAAGAGGAACCCTGTAAATGTAAACACCATGACAAAACATTTAGCTCTGATTCCTCTTTAAAATTACACCAAAGAATGCATTTAAAAATGAAGCCCTATGAATATAATCAAGGTGTTAAAGATTTTGCATGTCACAGTTATCTTCAAGTGCCCAAAATTCATACTGGAAAGAAACCATATGAATGTCATCAATGTGGAAAAGCCTTTGCACGTCCCAGTGAACGTAAAATACATGAAAGAAGTCATACTGGAGAGAAACCCTATGAATGTAGTCAATGTGGTAAAACCTTTGCATATCCCAGTAGTCTTCAAAGACATGAAAGAAATCATACTGTTGAGAAACCCTTTGAGTGTCACCAGTGTGGTAAAGCCTTTGTACATAACAGTCATCTTCAAAGGCATGAAAGAAGTCACTCTGGAGCAAAACGCTATGAATGTAGTCAATGTGGTAAAGTCTTTGCACACAACAGCCATCTTCAAAGGCATGAAAGAAGTCATACTGGAGAGAGACCCTATGAGTGTAATCAATGTGGTATAGCCTTTTCATCTCGCAGTAATCTTCTCAGTCATGAAAGAAGTCATGCTGGTGTGAAACCCTATGGATGCAATCAGTGTGGTAAAGCTTTTGCTCGTAAGAGCCATCTTCAATATCATGAAAGAATACACACTAGAGAAAAGTCCCATGAACCTCATAAAAGAGGTAAAGCTTTGCACAAGAAGCAAAGATACCATCATTTTGGGGGTACCAGTACCATGGGGTGTCCACCAAGACCATCAGCAATGGTAAAGTGGAACCAGCCAGAGCCTAGACGAGAAGTTGTGTGTGCTGCAGAGGCCGGTGCTAGTGTAGCGACTCAAGCCCTTTGGAGAAGCCCTGGAGATTGTGAGTGGATCCCAGGCATTAGTAGTGGGGTTATTTATACTGTTGGAGTTTGTTTTTCTTTCTTTCAGAATGTGTCTACCCTTATTCTTCCCTCTTGAAGGGAGAAGGTGTTTAGTTTTGATTTTTTAAAAAAAGCCATAATTGGAATACTTTGAACTTTTAAAAGAGATTTTGGATTTTTAGTGAGATTGGATATTTTTAAAGAAAAATTTTAATGTGTTTGAATTTGTAAAGATTATAGGACTTTTATTAAAGTCATTTATGTTTTTAATATGAGATCTTGGGAATAAATAAGAAAGGGAAGGTTGTGGCTCAATATTGATGTGTTGCATGTTAAGTTGACAAGTGGTCAATTGTACTGACTCCTCTTATGTCAACTTCACACACAAACTAGAGTTGTCTGAAAGGAAGGAAACTCAGTTGATAAAATGCCTCCATAAGATCCTGAGATCTGTAAGAAAGTAGGCTGAGCAAGCCACAGGTGACAAGTCAGTAAGCAGCACTCTCCATGGCTTCCTCATCAGCTCCTGTGTCCAGGTTCCCACCCCATTTAGGTTTCTGTCCTGGCTTCCTTCAGTGATGAACAATAATATGGAAGTGTAGGCCAAATAAAGCCAAATAAACCCTTTCCTCCCAATCTTGCTTTATTCTTATGGTGTTTCATTGCTGAAATTCTAAGATGTCCTGTCTCAAAAAATCCAAAAGTAAAAAACAAAAAAAAAAGGTGGGTTGTGAACAGATGGTTCAGCAATTAAGCACACTGGCTATTGTTTCAGATGACACAGTTTCAATTCCCAGTACCCAGATGAAAGTTCACAACTGTAAGCCCTGTTCCAGAGCATCTAACACACTCATACAGAATGCATACAAACAAAACACCTATGCATGCAAATAAAAATAAACTATTTTTTAAAAGAAGAATGTATCACATGGAACTTTCCCTAAGATAATCGGGACTCATCTCTACTCAGGTAACAAAATAGTTACAAAATAGTTGTCTTCATTCTCATCAAGAGAACAGTGTTAACAACAACAATAAGAAGCAATGTGCAGAGTCCACTCACAGAGGGATAGAAATCATACAATCCTTCAGTGAGCAAGTAGGGAATTTCTTCACCTCCAGGTAATAAAATAGAAACAATAATGGTCCATCTTCACCTTCTATAGTGTAATGACACATTTGGGAGTTGGGGATTTGCCTTACTAGTGCTTCTGCTGTTGGATTCCCATGTTTGATTCCTAGCATCAACATCAGGTAGCTCAGAACTACTTCTAATGCGTTGTCCTGGATATCTGATGCTTCCTTGGGTACCAGGTATACAAATGGTTCAAAGACAGATATTTATGTATTTGTGTATGTGTATGCTCCATATTTTTAAAAGATCTTCTTCATTTATATGTTTTGTTTTTTTCCTAAAATTAAAATAAATTTAGTTGGAACATGGTTCCAGAAAGAGGTCATTGAAGAGAATTCTACATCCTTATGTTAACAATCCAAGAAAAGACAAGAGTCTTCAAAACATGAAATTGTTCTTGGATTGTGTTTTTGTGCTCCTCCCAGATGTAGCAGATAGATATGAGTTGACTTCAGATTACACATTATTGCTTGGTGTTGTTATTCATTAGATGTTTAAACTATCATTTATATGCCTTATGGAAAAACATGTTTGTCTCATGTGACTTGTTTTTATCATTGTATACAGCTTGAAGTCATGAGCCCTTTCTTCCTCATGTGACCTTTCTTAACCTGCAGAATATAAATTATCTTGGGCTCTGAATAAAGTTGGCTGTTGTGTGAGACTTTCGTCTTCCATATTTTTTTGGCTCCTTTCTCCCAGGTCCCACCATCTTTAGAGTGGTGAAAAGTGGTGCTTGAAGAGGAACCAGAAGCTGGCTACAAGATAAGAGAGTGAAGACCACAGAAAAGGAGTTGAGTGACAAGGCAGCAGCAGGGGGGGGGCTTTGCCTTGTGTCTGACTAGTGCATCATTTTTAGAGCAAGGAGGAACACAATTATTAAAACTACAACTCTTGAATTGCTTGCAAATTGTTTATGATTGTAATTCCTGGTTTCCAGAAGAAGGAATTTTAGATGAAGCAGCATGGGACAGAATCCAAAAGGACATTGAGAAAGCATATAGCCAAGGGGAAAGATCCCTGTTCAATTTTGGGTCACTTGTTCATTAACTTGGGCTCTTACCAAAATGACTAAGGAAGATAAAGAGGATATTATTCATGAAGGAGTGATGGTGAATTCCTTGAATGAATATAAACTTTATGATCAAACCTTAAAAGTGGTAAAAGAAGCAAAAAAAAAAAAATGTGATTTTTCTTGTTAGGGGAAAAATCAAAAGTAAATATAGCATCACCAGTATCTATTCAAGTGACAGTTCCCTCAGCTCCCATATTGGAGCCACCTCTAAATACATGTCATCCATTTTCTGAAAAAGACCTTGAAGTATGATGTGAGTAATTTACTCATCAACCAAATATTGAATTCTCCATTTTGATGAAGACTTAGGAGAGTCTGTGGGAAAGCTCATTTTCCAACTTCTTCCTGACCTAATTGGTATGTCCAGAGCAACTTCAGCAAAATCTTAAATGTTACAGCTATTGAATCCAGACCAAGGAGGCATTTGTTATTGTATGGATCATTTGTTGCCTTTAAACATACTCATTCCCTCACTAAATTGTCACCTATAGATATTATAGCATAAGATGATAAATCTTGGAAATCGATTTATTTATACCATCAAGGCCACCAAACACTAACTGGCCAACAGGAGGGTTACAGCCATGTTCACCCATGCCCACAGGTATTCCTAAATACTGGCCTTTAATAGTTTTGGATTTAAAAGATTGCTTTTATAATACACATACTCATCCTGATAATGATGTGAATTTCGCTCTTTCTGTTCACTCAATCATGAAGAACCTCTGCTCCAATGCCAATGGACTGTATTACCTCAAGGCACGACAAACTCCCCTACTATGTGTAAATACTGTATCAGAAAGGTGTCAGAGGCTGTGAGAAAAGCCTTCCCTAGCCTTCTATCATTCAGTATATGGATAATACTCTGTTTGCATGTTCCAAAGAGGCAGAGCTCCAAGTCATATATGATATGTATCAGGACATGCCAAGAAAATGGACTTAGTTTTGCACTGAAAGATCAGACACTGCAACATTTGGGATAATTAGTTACTAGAACAACTGTTAAACCACACACACAAAAATGTTCACTAGACAATTTAAAAACAATGACTTTCAGAAATTTTTAGGTCATATTAATTGGCTGTGTCATTCTTTAGGAGTACCTAATGATGCACTAACTATTCTATTTAAAACTGTAGAACCATAGGCAGCATTGGATAGTCCTCACATGTGACCTCCAGAGGCAAAGGAAGAACTACAGGTATTTGAATATGGACCAAAAGAGACATTTGTGCATCATGTGGATTCCTCACTGCCTTTAAAATGATTGTTCCCACTAACTTGTCTCCTATCAGCGTTATAGCACCAGAGGATAGACCTTTGGAATGGACTGATTTATACCTTAAGGGGTAAAAATGCTACCAGATTTCCAGTACCAATATTAATATTTTCAGTACCCAATATTAATATTAATTTGATTTTTGCTGTATTATATTACCCTTAACTAACAATCAGTGCTTACACCTGTTAACTCTATAGACTTTCGAGTCATTTGCAGATGACTGTGGAAGCCTAGGAAATTATTATCCAGCTGTCAAGCTATGGTATTTTTTAATATGATCTGATTTGTGATTATAAAAATTGTCCAAACTCCTTCTATTCCACAGGCAGAAACATTGATGCCTCATTAAATGAATTAGGAAGGCTTCATAGCCCCAAAATTCATCAATCTACTAACAATTCTTTTTCCTGAGCTCAACAGGTAGAGCCAGCTGTTTGAGATGCTGCTTATACTGTAGGAGTATTTCCAGCAATAGAAGCTGCTTTAATTTTATTTTCACTCCCTGTTACTCTCCCATTCCTATAGGAACTACAGCATCTGGTAAAAACCAGTACACATCCTTTTTATCACTCATCCTCTAACCTCCCTGCATCTTTTATTGCAGAAGGGAAAAGGCAAGCTGATGCATGAGCCTGCCCTAATTTTACTTCTCCAGAACAGGTACATAAGCAGCAACACACTAAAGCTGTTTGACTTTATATACAATACCCCACTCCACTTAAAAGGGAGGTGAATTATGCAGGAATGTCCTACTTATATTTTTTTACACTATCAGAATCATATAACTTGAGAGAGTTAAAAATACCAAGGACTTTTGGCTAATGGCTGTCATTCCCTTTGCTCTTGAACCTTAGATGATGTTCCTGCATGTCTTTGTTTATATAGATTCTCAGTTTCTTTGGGCTGCACCTCAATCCTCAAAGAAAGCTTCTGCAATATGCTCTTCTCTTATACAACCCTTTACTATTATAGGAGAGCCTACCTCTATGTAACTTGAAATGGAGTAGCATATACTAATAAAGATATTTAAGAACTGTAAATAACAGAGAATCATATTACAGGCATTCCTTAAAATCCCCAATGTCAAGATGTAATTGAAGGAGCACATAGAATATTAAAACAACAATTAATTAAAAGTTAAAGGGGAAAGTACCGAGGGGCACTTTTAAGCTTTAAAATTTAGCTCCAGGTTATATATGCTTGAGAGCTCAAAATCATTTCTCTATAGAGCACACTGGACTGCCTTGAGAGAGGCCTGTGTGAATTAAACAGTTTGAGACTTGGAAATAAGGTTGGCTGAAAATTTGGGAAGGGATATGTATCTGTTATTGCAGATAGATCCACCAAAATTCCGGATTTCTATGCAGCTCCTCTGGCCAAGGGCCATTGTGGACAGCTGTGCAGGGTGAGAAGAGGATGAAAGTCACAGGAAAGATAGCATCCCTCCAGCCAATGGGCAGAAGGAGATATCAACTATATAATCAGAACTGCATTTGTCCCACTGGGGCTGAGGTACCTGTACACCAAAGGAGAAGACATTCTATGTACACGGAGTCCTAGGTCACCTGAGAATCTTTCTGACCATGTTAGTGGCTTTGACCAATGCAGCTCCTGTGAGTGCCCTGAATATGTGTACTGATCTGGCATTACCCATCTTCCTTTGCTTCACATTGTGAATTGTTTGGATCCAGCTCCTGTTATCAATACCAATGACTGTTTGTTACTGGACCCTGGGACCATAAGAGACGCAATCATCCTTTCTAAAGAAGGAACTGTGTTCAGTTTGTCCTTGGGATTTGAATCACTTTCCATTTGCATAGGAGATATATATGATCCCCCGCCCCCCAAGACAAGGTTTCTCTGCATTGTTTTGGAGCCTGTCCTGGAACTCGCTCTGGAGACCAGACTGGTCTAGAACTCAGAGATCCACCTGCTTCTCCCTCCTGAGTGCTGGGATTAAAGGTGTGCTCCCAGCTTGCATAGGGTATCTTAACATTAGTATTCCTATTGAAGACAAATATGGACTTATGTTCTATGAGATGCCAGAACTACTAATCTTATGGGTCTCTTTTTGAGCTATTCTCTAGATATTTTGATGAATATGATAATATAACCAGTAGTAGTCAACATAGTTTGGATCACTGTTCTTGGTGACAGATAATTCTTTAACAATTTCAGTATTATTTATTACATTTATAATTTGCTTGTTATAGGATACTCATGTAGCAAATGACAATTAGATTTATATACAGCATCTCGAATTAAAACCATTCTGGATTTCCTGTGTTTAAAAAGTAAAGACAGAGCAGACATTGACGGTGCACGCCTTTAATCCCAGCACTCTGTAGGCAGAGGTAGGTGGATCTCTGTGAGTTCCAGACCAGCCTCGTCTACAAGAGCTAGTTCCACGACAGACTAAAAAGCCACAGAGAAGCCCTGTTTTGAAAAACCAAAAGGAAACAACAACAAAAACACGAGAGTGAGCTGGTGGAACAGAGTCCATTAATGGTGTCCTGTGAGAATTCTGAGAGCTTGTGACGACACTCCAAGACAACAAGACTAGATTCTTATGGCTTCAATTTCTTCAAAACATGGACTTGTTGTTGGACTGTGTAGCATTTAGGAATTGATTGAGATTACCCATTATTGATTGCTGATATTCAATTAAATTTTTAAGTTACCCTTTACATGCTTCTAGTGAAAAGCATGTTTTCCATGGCTGCCATACCCTTGTACCTGTATGCAGCTTGAACTTAGGGAAACTTTGCTCATGTGACATTTCTTGACGCACAGAGTATAAATTGGCTGAGGCTCTGATTACAATTGGCTATTGCATGGAAATATGGTACACTTCATTTATTGATTAATGCAAGTGGCCAGGCCTCCCACCGACCTATAAATTCCAGGTTTCACCCACAGAACACTTCCCCAGCTACTGGACCCTGCCCCCACCCTACAGAGTAAAAAGCCCAGTCGCTGGATATAAAATCCCACCAATCTCTACCCAGAGAGCTCCACTGTGAAAAACTCAGTCCCTTTCCAAAGAAACTATATAAAAACACTGTATCCTGTTCAGTTTGCTGCTGTTTCTCACCCAAGCAGAGGCAGCCACCTCCTGGTGTTTTGCCCTCCCGATAAATCTCTTGTGGGAGGTTTGTTGTGCTGTGTGATTTTATGGCTCCTGACTGTCAGGATGTCTTCCTATTAAGCTGAAGTGCTTACATTTGTTGCTGAGTTGGATAGGCTCTCCTAGTGCCTGTGTTTCCCCTCATGGTCTACACTGCACTGGGACCCTGTCCCTCATCTCCAGTCCACCCACAACAGACTCACTTTCTGGCTCACTGATCACCCAGCACCCCGTCGACCAGCAGCAGTTGGGTAAGTTTCCACTTTGATCAATGTAAATATTTCCCTTAGTCCGAGGAAGTTTTGTGCCCAGCACCCTCTGTTATTTTTGAGGTGGAGGTGCCCTCAGCCACTGTCTTTACCTGACCCCATATGCCCACCCTTGGAGGTGCACTTGGAAAACTTCCAGTCTCTCCACCTGATACCCCACCTGAAGGGCTCTAAACTTGTCCACTATTTAATCAAATTTGTCTTCAATACCCCTTAGATAATCAGTCCAGTGGGCCACCTAATGGCACCTTAGATCTTAATATTAATTGGGACCTTACAAGTACTGTGAGCAATTAGAGAAATGAGATTGCCCATTCTTTCTTTCTCTGCTCCAAGCTGTGTTTGTTTTTGTCTATCCCCTAACCTGTGTAAAATCCTGTCTGTTAAGGTAGCACACTTGGATCTCTAAGTTTGTTGCAGAGTGGGAGCTGGGAGTGAGACCTAGCAGTAGGGGGAGAAAGCAAGAGAGTAGGCCAGCTGGAACATGCACACACCCTGCACACATCTTCACTGGCCGGTGCTGCTCTCAGCTCCCTCCTGCAGCATCCTCTGTCTGTAGCCAGGACTCAGAATTTCCTATCTCTAAGCCTTCCTTGTTCTCCGCCTACTGGATAGTTTACAGGGATTCTGATGTCATTTAGGTGTTAGTGGCATTAGACTGGTTTTTTGGGGAGGGGGTTGAGACAGGGTTTCTCTGTGGCTTTGAAGTCTGTCCTGGAACTAGCTCTTATACACCAGGCTGGTCTTGAACTCATAGAGATCCGCCTGCCTCTGCTCCCTTAGTGCTGGGATTAAAGGTATGCACCACCAACGCCCTAGACTGTTGTTTTATACTGTCCCACTTGAATTAAAATCTGGTTCTGGAATTAGGGTATGGCTTATTCAAATGTTTCTTCCAAAATCTGTCCCATGCCAGGTAGCAGTCTGCTGTGTGACAGAGAAAGGAGCACAAAACTCATCTCATACTCTTGGTTTTTGATTAACTCTAAAACTTTTGCTTAGGTATAACTCTTATCTCAATATTTGTAAGGTTGTTGTTTAATCTTCTGGTACTTCAAGATTTGTAAGCATATTGGGTATGATTAAATAGCTGTAAACTCTGTAACAAAAGGGTTAATTTAAAACTCCTAACACCAGGAATGATAGTTAAAAATCTATACATAGGTAATCTTAATGGAAACACGGGCCTTGCTGTCACCTTAGCTGCCATCTCCCACTGGGATGGAAGTAGCCATGTGGCTGACAGCCATCTTTGCTAGGGTTGGAAAGGATAGATTTTGCCATTTGACCTCACTTCCATCCTGATAAAAGTGACCACATGCCATAAAGCTATCCCAAGGAAAAACAACTCCTCCTAGCTGTGAGGTCCAAACTAGATAATTCTACTTTTTTTTTTTTTTTTGATCATACAAGTCTCAATCCACAGTCCCTTCTCTTCCTCTCCAGCCTTTCTGTTTTCCCTTACTCCCTTCTCAGTGATAAGCTGTCCCTGACCAGGACCCTTAACAAAATAACAATATCGAGGGGCATCCTTGCTAGGGATCAGTTTATAACTTGCCTCCTAGCTGGCCACCCTTAAAGAGGTAAATTATGAAAAAATCCAAGAGGTCACCCAGGAAAAACAAAACAACCCATCTTAATTCCTAGACTGCCCTCCAAGACCCTCTTTCAATATACCAATCTGGATACTGAGAACGCAGATGAAAAGCCACTCATGACCCACTTCTTCCAGAGTTTCCTTGACATTAGGGCCTAACTTAAATAGAGAAAGGATCCTTGTCTCCACAGGCAGATGTCTTAGGAATGGCCTTTAAGGTGTACCATGGCAGAGACGAAAGAAAGCTCCAAGTCAAAAATAGCTAAAGCTAGTGAAGGCCTTTGGACTGGCCATAACAATTGCTCAGGCTCCCTGGCCTCCCAAAGTCCAAGAACTTCTAAGTCTCTGTTTCAGAATCAGTCAGGGAGGGTCACTGGGTCCAGGCCTGTCTAATCCCTCATAAACCACCCAGACCAAAATCACTGTGTCATCAAGAGGGGCATTGGGGTGTTGACTGCTCCATGTCCCACACAGCATGAGGACATCAAGCCCATATGGCCCTTCAACTGACCTAGATCTGGCTATGGATGACTAAGTGGACCCAGGCTTCCTTGGCCTGACCACTGCCATCTCTAACTGGAACCCTCAAGTAGACATCACAGTATCAGGGTGATCTATCTCTCTGAATGTGGCCACAATAGTTTGGAGACAGGGTAAACTAAGTTTCCTTTAGAATCCATTGGCTATGTCAAGTGAAATGTCTGTAAAGAAAAAAAAACCACTCTGGAGGTCTAGTGTTCCCTTCTTAAATCTATTGTATAAGACATTCTCATTAAATGATTGAAAAACAATGTAAAAGTGTAATACACTCATAATTACTACTCTTTAGTTGCAGTGAATACTTTTTCAATATTTGTATCACTAGCCAGTTGTTATTTGCTGAGGATTTAAAGGATGGCCTCCCAGACCTTACTTATCATGCGTTACTCCAAGATATTTGATGTTATTTGTGGCTATTGTGAAATGTGATGTTTCTCTGATTTCTTTCTCAGCCCATTTATCATCTGTATATAGGAGGACTACTGAGTGTTTTGAGTTAATCTTGTATCCTGACTGTGTTTATCAGCTGTCAGGGTTCCCTGGTAGAAATTTTGGGGTTACTTATATACACTGTCATTCTAGCAACAAATAATGAAGGTTGGACTTCTTGCTTTCCAATTTATATCCCCTTGGTCTCCTTTTGCTGTCTTATTGCTCTAGTTAGAACTTCAACTACTATATTGAATAGGTATGGAGATAGTAGACTGGCTTGTATTGTTGTTCCTGATTTTAGTGGAATCACTTTGAGTTTCTCTCCATTAGTTTGATATTTAGGTATCCCTTATCTCTGCAAGACCTTTATTAAGAAGGGGTGTTGGATTTTGTTGAAGGCTTTTTCAGCATCTAATGAGATGATCATGTGGATTTGTTTTTGTTTTTTGTTTTTTCTTGTCTTTCAGTTTGTTTATATGGTGGATTATATTGATGGATTTTTATATATTGAATCATCCCTGCATCTCTGGGATGAAGCCTACTTGGTCATGGTGGATGATTTTTCTGATGTGTTTTTGCATTTGGTTTGCCAGTATTTTATTGAGTATTTTTTGCATCAATGTTAATGAGAGAGATTGGTCTGTACTTTTCTCAGTTGCATCTTTGTGTGGTTTGGGTATCAGGGTAACCATAGCCTTGTAAAAGGAGTTCAGCAATGTTCCTCTTCTTTCTATTGTGTGGAACAATTTGAGGAGTATTAGTATTATATTTTCCTTGAAATTCTTCTAGAATTCTGGGCTGAAACCATCTGATCCTGGGCTTTTTTTTTTTTTTTTTTTTTTTTTTTTTTTTTTTTTTTTTTTGGTTGGAAGACTTTTGATGACTGCCTCTATTTCCTTGGGGGTATTGAGTCTATTTAAATTGTTTATCAGATCTTGACTTAATTTTGGTATTAGTACCTATCCAGAAAAATGTCAGTTTCTTTTAGATTTTGCAATTTTGTGGAATACAGGTTTTTGGATGATTCTCTGGATTTCCTCAGTGTCTGTTTTTATGCCCCCCTTTTTATTTCTGATCTTGTTAATTTGGATATTTTCTCTGCCTTTTGCTTAGTTTGGATAAGGTTTTATCCATCTTGATTTTCTCAAAGAAAACCAACTCTTTGTTTCATTGATTCTTGTATTATTCTCTTTGTTTCTATTTTATTGATTTCAGTCCTCAATTTAATTATTTCCTGTCATTTACTCCTCCTGGGTTAGTTTGCTTCTTTTTGTTCTAGAGCTTTCAGGTGTGCTGTTAAGTTGATAGTGTAAGATTTTTCCACCTTCTTTATGTAATGCTATGAATTTTCCTCTTAGCACTGCTTTCATAGTGTCCCATAAGTTTCAGTATGTTGTGCATTTTTTTTTCATGAAATTCTAGGAAGTCTTTAATTTCTTTTTTGACCTGGCATGATTCAGTTGAACTTTGTTCAATTTCCATGAGTTTTTAGACTTTTTACAATTAGTGTTGTTGTTGGATTCTAACTTTAATCCATGGTGATCCAGTAAGATACAGGGTGTTATTCTAATTTTTTTCTATCTGCTAAGGTTTGCATTGTTATCAAGTATGTTGTCTATTTTAGAGAATGTTCCATGAGGTGCTGAGAAGAAGGTATATTTTTTTGTCTTTGGGGTGGAATATTCTATAGATGTCTGAAACTGAGAGGCTTCTATAAGGCAAACAACATGGCCAATAAGACAAAATGGCAGCCTACAGAATGGGAAAAGGTCTTCACCAACCCCACATCTTACTTTACATAAAGAACTCAAGAAACTAGATATCAAAATACCAAATAATCCAATTAAAGAAAAGGGTACAGATCTAAACAGAATTCTTAGCAGAAGAGATTCAAATAGCCAAAAGACATTTAAGGAATTGCCCAATACCCTTAGCCATTAGGGAAATGTAAATCAAAAAAACTCTGAGACACCATCTTACACCCATCAGAATGGCTAAGATATAAAAACCACTAATGATATATTATGCCGGAGAGGATGTGGAGTAAGAGAACATTTCTCCATTGCTGGTGGGAGTGCAAACTTGTGCAGCCACTGTGGAAATCAGTATTCAGTTTCTCAGAAAATTGGGAATCAATATATCTCAAGATCTACCAATACCACTCAAAGGATCACTCATACCTCAAGGACATTTGCTCAACTGTGTTTGTAGCAACATTATTTGTAATAGTCAGAACTGGAAACAACCTAGTTGCCCCTCAACTGAAGAATGGATAAAGAAAATGTGATACATCTACACAATGGAGTATAACTTAGTTGTAAAAAGCAATGACATCTTGCAATTTGTAGACAAATGGTAGAACTGGGAAAAAAAAATCCTGATTGAGGTAACCCAGACCCAGAAGACAAACATAGTATTACTCAATCATATGTGGATATTACATGTAAAGCAAAGGATAACCAGGCTACAATCCTCAACCCCAGAGAAGCTATGTAAAATGGAGGACCCTAAGAGGGTCACAAATAGAGGGCCCCAGGAAGGGGAAGTAGTGAAGGTCTCCTGAGTATCCAGGCAGTGGTGGTTTATGCCTTTAATCCCAGCTCTTGGTAGGGAGAGGCAAGTGGATTTCTGTGAGTTCAAGGTCATCTTGTTCTACAGAGGGAGTTCCAGGACAGCCAGAGCTGTTATACAGAGGAATCATGTCTCAAAATAACAACAACAAAAGATCTCCTGGATAAACTTTGAGGGGGGAGGTAAAAGGGGTGGATGGGGTTTAAGAACATTAAGGATCAAGAAGGCCAGGTTGGGAGAGGGATGAAGGGGGACACCAATGAAAGAGATACTTTGATAGAGGAACATTGTGTTAGGGAAATTCCCAGGAATCTACAAGGATGATCCCAGCTAGGACTCCTAGCAATAGCGGAGAGGGGCACTGACTGGTCTTCCAGATTGGTGACTACCCTAATTGTCATCATAGAACCCACATCCAGTAACTGATGGAAGCAGATGCAGTGATCCACAGCCAAACACTGGGCTGAGCTCCTGGAATTCTCTTAAAGAGAGGGAGGGGGATCATATGAACAAGAGGGGTGGAGATCTTGATGGGGAAAAACAGAGACAGCTGACCTGAGCTAGTGGGAGCTCACAGACTCTCGAGTGACAGCAGTGGAACCTGCATGGGACCAAAGTAGGTCCTCTGAATGTGGGTGACAGTTATGTGGCTTGGTCTGTTGTGGGGGGCTGGCAGTGGGACCAAGATCTATCCCTAGTGCACAAGCTGGCTTTTTGGAGCCCATTCCCTATGGTGGTATACCTTGTTCAACCTTGATATGGGGGGGGGGTCTTGGTTCTGCCTCAAGTTTGTATACCAGATTTTGTTGACCTCCTCTGAGTAGTGGATAGGTGATGTGATGTGGAGGAGGTGGGGCTGTTGGGAGAAAGGGTGGGAGGAGGAACTGGGGTTCATATGTAAAGTGAAAAAATGTAAATGAAAAGTAAATAAGTGCCGGGCGTTGGTGGCGCATGCCTTTAATCCCAGCACTCGGGAGGCAGAGGCAGGAGAATCTCTGTGAGTTCAAGGCCAGCCTGATCTCCAGAGCAAGTGCCAGGATAGGCTCCAAAGCTACACAGAGAAACCCTGTCTCAAAAAAGCCAAAAAAAGGTAAATAAGCATGAATGTAGCTACAAACACAAGAGTAATAAATATATCATGAATGCACTGCACACCCATGTCAACTTTCAATTAAAAAACTTCTCAAGCAGGTAAAAAACACATTTGTCTTTCATATGAACTTTCTGAAGTGTTCCCAACTGTTATAAATTATATTACTTACAAAACTGTCCAGATGCCCTGCGTAGCACTGGTCAGTAGAAGAAAGAAGGTGCTCCAAGATGAAATTTGAAGGCCTATGTGGCAGCAGGATGATCCAGCCTCTCTGATGGACGGAACCCTGAACTACTATACAAAGGCGTATTTATTGATTGTTAAACAAAGCATTTCCTCATAACATGGTCCCTAATCTATTTTACATGTCTTTTTGTTTATTTTAAAGAGAGCAACAAACAAAGTCTTGTTTTATTTTAATGACTGATCCAACTGAGGCCACAGGCAGCCCACTATGTACAGACATGAAGGGAACTTTATTTCTTGGTCTCTTCCTCCTTGGACAGAGTCTTGATGATCTGCTCCATGGCCTGGAGCCTCCTGGTGCTTTGGTGCTTCCTGCAAGCCTCCTGGTCAGCCAGGAGCTGCTTGCGGGCCTTGTCTGCCTTCAGCTTGTGGATGTGCTCCATGAGAATCTGCTTGTTTTTGAAGACATCCCCTTTGACCTTTAGGTACAGGCTGTGGTACATAAGGAGGCCAATCATCTTGGATTCACGGTATCCTTGGCATCCAGGTCACCTTCTCGGGCATTCTCAGTACTGCATTGGCAGGACCCTTCCACTTCCCTATGCCCATATGCCTGTCCTTCCATGGTGCCAAAGTGTTTTTCTGGCATCGGCCCAGGAATGGACAGTCATGGGCTTCCGGATGATCAGCCCATCTTTGATCAGTTTCTGTATCTGCTGACAGGAGTTGGCATTGGCTATTTCATTGGTCTCATTGGGATCCAACCAGACCTTCTTTTTACCACACCAGAGGACACTAGAGGCAAGCCTCTTCTGTAGCCTGAGCATACTCCCGTGAAAGGCTATTTTACACGTCTTACTAAAGGAAAGTATCACATGTTCTCATAACTCTAGTCCATTATCATGTATCATTCTAATACATAATACTACAAGAGCTGCAAGTATAACTGAAGCATCTTGTGACCAAAGTCATGGGATGGCTGCAATGCTCCTTCAGCAAAACAGGAATCCCTACCATGGGAAACAATCACTGTTTTCCATAAGGATTCTTCAAGGTCAAAGTACTAAAAATGGTTGTTCATTCGAATATCTACCCCGGATACAGTGATTCTGATAAATTCCGACATTTCTCCCTTTTGTTAAAGCTAATTTAACTACTGTGGAGTGATCAATGAGCAGCCAATAGAGCTAAGGTTTTCTTTATTTAGACACATCAGTCAAGTGCAGGCCAAAGCGAGAGGGAGGGAGCTGGAACCAGCGCCAGTAGCTGGGGGAGCAGAAGAGAGCATGCACCCGTCTGCTGACCCCTTAAGAAGCCCTTCTACATCAGCCTAAGACTTCCCCTTGCCCTGCCCTCACGGGCGTGTTCTGGCACACCTGTCCGGGTACCTGGGGCCGGACTAGAGTCTCCCTACAAATTACTTTGCAGATTATGTAGCTGCATAGTGAATAGAGCTTTTTTGTATCAGTAAAACAACATCAATAATAGTAATAATATTTTTTTGAAACAGGGTTTCTCTGTAGCTTGGAGCCTGTCCTGGATTCACTTTGTAGATCAGGTTGGCCTTGAATTCACAGAGATCTTGTCTGCCTCTGCCTCCTGGGTTCTAGTATTCTAAGTGAGTGCCATTACTGCCCAGCTAGAAAGCCAGCAAAATTATAACAAAAAACAAGTATAGCAATTGCTAGAATGAGAATCTTATCAAAATGATTGATAGGATTAAATGAAGGCGAGGTATCTGCAAGGCTTTCTATGACATCCATTCCAGATACAGCGGGGAACTTAATTAACAAGGGCTCCTTAATTTCATGTAAATTTTAAATCATTTGAGAAGCATTAGGGTGACTCAACAAATGCATTTTTACTTTTCCCCCATCATACTTGCTTTCATTAAACTTTGAAGGTGTAATACAATAAGTTTCAACCACATTTTAATTTGTTTTCTTAAAACCTCTAACTGATCTCACAAAAGTGATATATGTTGCTTCAAGTCAGTTATTTCGTCAACTGTCTCACTGTCTATTTGATTCTGATGAGCCCAAAGTTCTGCAGAATGTTGGTGCCCAGTCGATAACAAATTCATCAGTTTGAATTTCTTTATTAGGAGCCACTCTGGCTGTTGCAGCAGTAAGAGTCAATGCAATACTCCCCATAATTACAGCAGTAATCAGTCCGTGTGCTCTTTTTCATTGAGTTTTTGGACTAGAATCAGCACAGGTGATTCTTGCCACATCCTTGACAATATCACTGGTATCCAGACTGCTGGCCTTTCTCTAAGAACATATAAACTTTCAGCAGTAACACCCAATAATTATCAGAGAATCCCACTGAGCTGTACCTGGTCTGGCTCCAGAGTGCTAGCACCTAGCCTTAAGTACACCTTTTGTTTAGCAGTTATCTTTTGTTTTTCTTGTTGCCTTCTGTGTGAGTCTTGCCTGAGAATTTCCCAAGGGTACAAACTCTATGCAAATTTGGTTGGGAAAAATCAAACATATTGCTGGGTCCTAACAGCTCCCTCGTGGGAGGGGGTGAGAAGGCACGGAGTCTATGGCACAGACACCAGGAGTCAGGAGAAAGGGAAATGGCAGACTCACTTATTTAGCAACGGGGAGAACCTTACATACCCTTAAGCACCCAGGTGTTCTGATCTGTTGCTATCACGTGGCCACTCCTCATTGGCTAGGCATAATCAGGACCTCTGACACGGCCTTTGAGGGCTTGGCAGCATTGCATGGTAGCCCCTCATTGGCTGGACAGGATCTGAACCACCGAAAGCGACTTTGAACTTCTGGTTGACTCATCTCTCAGCCTAGTACTTAACTTCCTACATACCCACCCTTTTTTATTTAGTACATGGGTGCTAAGTGGGAGCCAGAGTTCTTTGCTCAGGCCTTGTTGACCCCGCCTCAGGAGGGCTTGGCAACTGGACTGTCCCTTGTCTTAGGTTGGCCTGGGAACAAGCTAAGTATGAGTAATAAACAAAGGATGTCTGTAGGGAGAATCCCCACCTACCTGTTTTGGCGTGGTCACAGGTATGCAGAAGGGATGGGCTAAAAGGACTAAGGAGGAGGCTGTCGCCCTCTTTCGGGGTTCAAGCCAGGTTCCGTAGTGCGTTATCGACTTCTTGTTATCGGCGCCTTCTTAATAAATATGCCGTTTAATAACCTATCCCATGTTCGATTCTGTTCCTTTTGAGCTGGTATCAGGAGCAGATTCACCCCCACGCCCCGCGCCCCTCCCCCGGCCGCCTCCCGGTTTGAACTGAGGCGAACTCTGCATTGCTGATGCAGCACAAAAGCCTACTGAAAACTCCTCCCCACATCCGAGAGCCTCCACCCCACAGTCTCCGCAGCGCCCACTCTCAACCCGCCCAGAGACTGCATCTCCTGGACCCGGCTACCGCCCTGCTGGTTTCCAAAACCCTTTCTTTTAACGGAATCCTACCCATTTTAACCTCGTAGCAACTTTGAGAATTTTTCAGATTACATCCAGACATATCGACCATATTAGGCTGAAACGTGCTCTGTGGTACACCTGTGCCACCTGCTGGCCAAACTAGTTACTGCGGCTGAAAAATCCATACCACAGCTCTTATGATGGCAGAATGTTAGGAATCTTTTTGCTTCTTATGTGGATGGCATGTTAGCGGTTTATGACATGTCTGGAATATATAATATATATATATATATATATATATATATATATATATATGTATATATATATATCCATCAGCTTTATGATCAATGTAATATTCCCAAGGGGAGGATTTCAAATAAAGCAAACAACAAGGAATTTGTACAAACTATTGATAAATTAGAAAGGGAAATTCAGGATATGAAGGGCAACCAGGAGATGATGATCTCTAAAATGGAAGACATAGAACACTTATGAAAAAAGGTTGAGGATATTGAATCTGGTCATGCTGCATTATCGACAAAAATAGAACTTAATTATGGCCAAATAGGAAATAGAATTTGTCCCATGTCTGTTGCTTTAATGATCAAAATAGGGAAAACTCAACACAGCACTAACAGACTAGCAGAGACAACTCGTTCCATGTCTGATTCCTCTATTAGTAAAAACCAAAAGCTGGAGCTTCTCATTGGAAACCTGACAGAGAGAACTTGTTCCATGTTGGAGGATATTCACCAGCTAGCAGATAAAACAGTTTCTGGAAGGCAATTTACATGCCATTCAGATACTATCTAAGGGTGAGAACATTAAATGTTTAGAAACATATGTAAATAGAGAAAACAAAAATTACCGATTTCCTTAGAAACTTATATGTCCCAGGAATTTCAAATACTTAGGGAAACAATGGTAAACAGATTACAGGCCTTAGATAACCTTCAATCTGATACCTCTGAATCTGATACTTTTCAAATAAATATAACAGGCTATCAAAGAGGGTTAAAATCACCTACACCATTTAGATGTTGGGAAGACGTTGTCCTAAGGTTGTTCTGCCCTCTCCAGTGGTTTTCCCAGGACTATGTCAGACAAGCCACTGACAAAGTAACACCTGAATGGCTATGTTGCAGATCAGTGGGAACCAACACAGCTGAAAGACTTAGAGGGCACTAAGGAAGCTGTCGTCACTCACAGCCTCCACTCACCTTATGTCAGGGAACTACCCACCGCATGTGCAACCATAAATAGGGTGACCCCTAAAGACTGGGCACATATAATATCAGCTGTTCTTGAAAACTAGTCTCAAATACAATGGAGGTCTTTATGGAGGGAGGAAGCAAAAGGCCTTGAGCTTCAAGGCTTAAAGAAAGGTTATGAAGCTCCCCAAGATAAATTCTTAGTCAAAGTCTTTATGCTGACCCAAAAACTCAGGCTGTTAGATTTTTGCTTAAATTAGAAATAAAAGAAGAGGCGCAGGATGAGTCATAAGACTATTAGACATATTTACCAGTTTAGTATAGGCCCGGCAGAGTAGAGAGACTAAGAGAGAAGAGGAACAGGGTTAGTGGCTGACTGCCATGGCCAGTTGCCATAGAGAGGCAGAGAGTGTAAGAGAAGAGAGGAGAAGAGAAGAACAGAAAAGGAGACAGTGTAAGTGGGCAGGGGTCTATCTTTTAAAGGGGTCCTTTGCACCTGTGTGCAGACTTAGTTTCCATGGAACCCTGGGCTGACCAGGGTACTGACTGAGTGGATTCCTCCAGGTAACAGAGGCAGGCCAGCAAAAGCCTTTCACAGGCTTCATATGACCAGCACACATTGTCCTTATGCTAGACAGCAGCCTTCAATGCCTGGGATAAGGTTCGTAAACCAGGAGAGAGAGTAGAAACCCATACCCAAGTGGTACAGGGACCACCAAGAGAAATGTTCTCTGAATTTTTACAAAGATTGTCCAGGGCATTAGAGTTACAGGTAACATATTTAGATTCTAGAAAAATACAGATACAATCTCTAGCTTATGAAAATGTGAATCCATAATGCAAAGGGCGCTTTTGCCTTTAAAGATCAGATCAGCACCACTGGAGGAATGGGTTTTGCATACAGCTAATCTCAAGTACAATCACCAAGATACAGAAGCTTGGGTAGGAGAAGCAATTGCCAAAGGTTTAAAAAGACACTGAGAGGTCAGTTTTGCCCTAACTGTACTGACACAGAAACTTGGGTAGGAGGAGCAATCTCCAAAGGGTTAAAAAGACATCAAAATACCAGATGTTTCAACTGTGGCAGAATAGGACATCTTAGAAATTTTAGGCAAAGCATTTCCAACAATGTCTCAAGTAGAAGGCCTCTGCCTCTCGAATTATGTAGAAGATGTGGTAAGGGCAGACACCAGACCAATGAATGTAGATCCACCAGAGACATACAAGGAAACCATTTACAATCAGGAAAATCCTGGGGGGGAACTCTTGAAGGCCCCCATGTCAAAAGCAGTCTGGTTATTCCGAGTCATTGTGGAAGACAATCTCCCCCAGGGCATGAGAAAATCCATTGCCTATTGTAAAGAATGATACCACTCTAGATGGTAATTTAACTATAGAGGAGGAAATCACACATAACTGGAGGAAACAAAACACATATATTTTGGCAAACTCCTATAAAGGATCAGAGGCCTAATTTAAAAGTAAAAATAAATAATAAAGTGATTATTGGCTCAGTAGACATTGGCACCAACATGACTATTATAACCCAAAAGTCTTGGCCTCCAAGATGGGCCCTACAAGAATTAAGTGTTCAGTCCCTAGGGATTGGAACCATATCTCAAGTAAAACAGAGCATGAGATGGGTTGACTGCATAGGACCAGAGGGGCAAAGAGGAAGACTAAAGCCATATGTGGCGGACATCACAATTAATCTCTGGGGTCATGACCTTTTGTAACAATGGAATACCCGATTAACATTCCTCCAGCATCAGATACAATTCATAAACAAGCTCTAGATGGTAGAAAAAATATTGTAAGGCACTATTGAAAACAGCGATACTAACTATGCAGGCAGAATACAAATGCTAAACCTACAGAGTAACCAAAATTTCTACCCTTAAAATGGCTGATTAACTTGTCTGGGTAGGGCAATGGCCTATGACTTCTGAGAGGTAGAGGCTTTATAAAAGCTGGTTCAGGAACAGTTAAATACTGGACATATCAAAGAATCTACCAGCCTTTGGAATTCTCCTGTATTTGTTGTCAAAAAAGGTCTGGTAAATGGAGGATGCTGACAGACCTGAGAGCCATCAATAAAGTAATTCAGCCTATGGACTCTCTACAACCTGGGATGCCCTTGCCCAAAGGATGGCGTATCATAGTCATTGATCTAAAAGATTGCTTCATTACAAGAAAAAGATAGGGAAAAACTTACCTTCACAATGCCTACTTGAAAATTCTCAGCCAGTTAAGATATCAATGGAAGGTCTTGGCACAGGGAATGTTAAATAGTCCTACCCTGTGCCAATACTTCATGCAAAAACCTTTGGAAATAATTGGTAAACAATTTCCACAATCAATAATATAACATTGTGGGGCTGTTTCCAGTTCCAGTTCAGAGGGATCCAACACACCCGGACACTGCTGAGGCCCTGGTGGCAGTTCTACCTCCATCCACCAGCCCGGGTGGCCTAGGGGAAGTTTCCAGTTCTGGATAAGCAGCCCTGCTCAGAGGCATCTGACGCCAAGGGTTTGCTCACCGGATCCAAGATCGGCATCGGGATCTGACACACCCGAACACTGCCGAGGCCCTGGTGGCAGTTCTGCTTCCATCCATGACAAGAGGACAGACATCAGAGTATTGAAACTGTTTGCATCTACCAGAATGGAATCTTGGCCCCCTACCCACCAGGAGAGGAAGAGACTCCTGTTACACCCACCAGAAGAAAGGATGAGATGATGTCAATGTAAAAGCACATTCAACAACAGAAAACCCAATATGACACCACCGGAGACTAAGAACCATACACCAACAAGACCTGACCATCACAATTCAGATGAAGCAGAAGAGACTGACCTTAAAAATATCTTCATGAAAATGAGAGAGGACCTCAAAGAGGACAGGAGAAAATCCATTAAAGAAATGGAAGAAAAAACAACCCAAAAAATACAAGATATCAACAAATCTCTCAAGAAACAGTTCAAGACCTAAGAGCTGAAATAGAGACAATAAAGAAAGAACAATCTGAGGGAATGCTGGAAGTAGAAAAGCTGGGTAAATGATCAGGAACTACAGATGCAAGCATAACCAACAGAATACAAGAAATCGAAGAAAGAATCTCAGGAGTTGAAGATACGCTAGGAGAGATAGACTCATCTAGCAAAGAAAATCTTAAGTCCAACAAATTCCTAACACAAAATATCCAGGAAATATGAAATACTGTGAAAAGACCAAACCTAAGAATAATAGGTATAGAAGAAGGTAAAGAAATCCAACTCAAAGGCACAGAAAACATATTCAACAAAATCATAGAAGAAAACTTTCCCAACCTAAAGAAAGGCATGCCAATGAAAATAAAAGAAGCCTATAGAACACCAAATAGACTCAAACAATCAAACAAAAAAGGTCTCCTCGCCACATAATAATCAAAACACCAAACACACAGAATAAAGAAAAAATACTAAGAGCAGCAAAGGAAAAAGGCCAAGTAGCATATAAAGGCAAACCTATCAGAATTACACCTGACTTTTCCATGGAAACTATGAAAGTCTGGTTAGATATTCTGAGAGACCATGGATGCCAGCCCAGACTATTATACCTAGCAAAGCTTTCAATCAATATAGATGGAGAAAACAAGATATTCCATGACAAAACCAGATTCAAACAATACATAACTATCAATCCAGCCCTACAGAAAATTCTGGAAGGAAAACTGCAACCCAAGGAAGTTAACTAGAAACAGAAAAATATAGGCAATAGATAACCCACTTTACCAACAGCCAAAAGGAAAAAGGGATAGAATCGCTCACACAATTTCACCACCATCACCAAATCAAAAACAAACAAGAATGAACAACCAATGGTCATTAATATCCCTCAACATTAATGGTCTTAACTCACCTATAAAAAGACACAGATTAACACAATGGATAAGAAGACAGAATCCATCCTTCTGCTGCATACAAGAAACACACCTCAACTTCAAAGACCTAAGAATTAAAGGTTGGGGAAAGATTTTCCAATCAAATGGACTCAAGAAACAATTGGGGGTAGCGATCCTAATATCCAACAAATTGGACTTTAAACTAAAATCAATCAAAAGAGATGAAGGAGGTCACTTCCTACTCATCACAGGAGAAATCCATCAGGAAGAAGTCTCAATTCTGAACATTTATGCCCCAAATACAAAGGCATCTGTAGGGGAAGCTGTAGCCACGCCTTCTTAGGGGCTGGCTACAAGAGTACCTGAGGGCTTGTGAGGGCGTGGTCAGAGTGAGTAGGGGGACTGCGTTTTCGGTTTCGGTTTCTCTTTGCTTCTTGCTGTACAGACTACCACCGGCTGGCTGGTTCGCTCTGTAAGTAAGGCTTTTCCCTATTAAATACCCTTATATTTCTACCTGACTCCGTATTGGTAATTTCTTACTATATCTGGTGTCAGAAGCGGGATATTGGAAACCCACACCCCATTTGGGACAGGCTGTGGGTTCCATCGGGCCCTCCGCCTAGGCCCGGAAAGCACCCACTCTCCACAGGCGTTCCCGGCTAGCAGCCGACCCACTGCTGCTGAGCTGCTCAGAACCATCCACCCAGCTCAGAGACAGTTTCTAGCTGCCTAGAGTCCAGGTAGGCCTCCGCTTTCAGCTGTGGCTTCCCCTGGCCTGCGGGAAAGCCCGAATCTGTTTCAGTGGTTGTAGCCGCAAGGCCGTATACTCTCTAAGATAAGCGCAGCCGCTTTTGTGACCTCTCTCCACCGCTGACCGACTGCTGCCAAACGCCTCGGAATAACTGAACGCCTGTGCTACCTGCTGATCAAATATATTTACTGCATCTGGAGTAGAAATCAGGTAAAATTATGGCGGAATATTTATCATTTGCTAAAATTGGTAATATTTTTGCTTATTACGTGAATTCACTGTTTGAGGAGGATGTTAATGTGCCAATTACTGGCCTATATGCCATAATGGCAGTTAGCTTGCTGGTACAAATAGTATTACTAGCCAGAGGACACAGGAATAGGGATAAGGATAACCTCACCACCTGCTTGCAGGAAATAACAGCTTTACGATTAGGTCAGACCACAATTGTGCAGCAAGTGGAACAGAAATTGGATGATAAGCTTGGCTCTGTGTCCAATACACTAAAGACAGAGCTGTCTGATGAGATACAGCGTATTTATGATAAGATAAACACAGAGAGATCCTCCATGTCTGAGGCCTTAGAGGCTAGGCTGTCAGAAGACCATGACCAGCTAAAGAATATCTGTAGCCAGCTAGAAACTCAGATAGGCAATGTTACTCATCAACTAGATGCAACGGTGCAAAATACCCAGCATAGGGTTGAAGAATTGGACAATGCCATTCAATCAGTCATTGAAGCATCCAAGGTAGCAGATCAGAAGTTTGAGTCTAGATTTGAATGTTTGGAAGATAATTTACAGTACAGGGCTGACAGATTACATAGGTCCATACGGTCGATTGCTGAGGACTCAAAATCAGCAAATCATGACCTGGAATCTAGACTCCAATACCTAGAAGGCAGTTTCCATGCCATCCAGATGCTGTCTAAGGATGATCATATGAAAGACCTAGAAAAACGTGTAGATGAGCAGTTAGAGCAATTTACAGATTCACTAACGTGCTTGGAATCTTTTATGATTAAGGAGATTGAAACTTTTCAAAAGGATATCATTGCTAGGCTTAAAGATCAGTGGGATGCCTCAGAAGCAGAATCACTCCAATCCCAGGCACCTACTCCACCCAGGTATCGTGACTATTCTTCTAAGGTTGTTACTCGTACACCATTAGTGTACCCAGCTACCATGGTAGAAAAGCCAGCTTCTAAGAAACACCCTCATGGACGAATGGTTTATGAATGGCAACCTATACAGCCGAAGGATCTTAAGAATATTAAAGAATCAGTTGTCTCATATGGTCTCCATAGCCCATACGTAAAACAGCTATTACATTCATGGGCAACCTTTAACAGGGTGACACCCACAGATTGGGAACGATTGGTAGCAGCTGTACTTGAGAATTCATGCCAAATCCAGTGGAAGGCATTGGTAAGGGAAGAGGCAAAGCTCCTTGAACGTCAGGGCATAAAGGAAGGTTTTGAAGCGCCTCTAGATAAGCTTCTTGGTCAGGGTATTTATGCTGACCCACAGGTTCAGGCTGAATATGATGACGATATACTGTCTCTTTGCAGGAAAGCAGCATTAAATGCCTGGGATAAGGTTCGTGAGCCAGGAGAACGTCTAGAAGCTTATACCAGAATAGAACAGGGACCTACAGAACAGTTCCAGGACTTCTTACAAAGGTTAACTAGGGCAGTAGAATTACAGGTAACAGATCCAGAAACAAGACAATCAATTATATATACAATAGCTTATGAAAATGCAAACCCTATATGCAAAAGAATACTTTTGCCTTTAAAGATCAGATCAGCTCCGTTAGAAGAATGGGTTTTGTATGCAGCCAACATTGACTATAATGTGCAAGATACTGGAGCTTGGGTAGGAGAAGCCATCTCCAAAGGTTTAAAATGGCAACAGGAAATTAAAAGGTCTAGAGGTGAGGATGTAAGGGCTTGGCAAGGAGAAGCACCTTACAGAGGTCAACATAGATACCAAGAGGCTAGAGGTTACTACTACTATGAACCAGAACCTTGGGTAGGAAGAGCCTTCCCCTGGAGACCACGAAGGCTCCAGGAACCTAGATGTTTCAACTGTGGTAAAATGGGACATACTAAGAGAAATTGTAGACAAATGAATTCTAACAATGCCTCATATGGAAGGCCACTGCCTTCTGGATTGTGTAGAAGATGTGGTAAGGGCAGACACTGGACCAATGAATGTAGATCGACCAGGGACATACAAGGAAACCCCTTAAGGTCGGGAAACCCCGAGGGGGGCCTCAAGAAGGCCCCCACATCGAGAAAGGTCAGGTCATTCCCAATAGCAGTGGAAGACAATCTCTCACAGGAACAATAGATAGTACTTTGCATATTGTGAAAAAAGATATTGCTCTAGATGGTAGTTTGAATAGTGATGAAGAATCAAGTGTGAATGGACAAAATGAGAAACGCATATTTTGGCAAGCTTCTATTAATGATAAAAGGCCTCAGTTAAAAGTTAAAATTAATAATAAAGTTATTTCTGGCTTAGTGGACACTGGGGCGGATGTAACTATTATTACTCAAAAGTCTTGGCCTCAGAAATGGCCTCTTAGAGAGGCAAATGTACAATTTTTAGGAATTGGAACTCTATCTAGAGTTCGACAGAGTGTTAACTCAGTGGTCTGCATTGGACCGGAAGGACAGAAAGGGATACTGAAACCATACGTGGCAGATATAGCTATAAATCTCTGGGGTCGTGATCTCTTACAGCAATGGAATACTCAGATTAATATTCCTCCAGTGTCAGATACAAATTATGAAAAAGATCTGGTGAGACGCTATGGAAAACGGTTACCAACCATCCATGCTGTACAGAAACTAGGTACAAATGATGGACCTTCAGAGGAGCCAAAGGCCCTGCCATTGAAGTGGCTTACAGATGAACCAGTTTGGGTAGGACAATGGCCTATGACCTCTGAGAAGCTAGAGGCTTTAGAAAAGTTAGTACAGGAACAGCTAGATGCTGGACACATAGAGGAATCTACCAGTCCTTGGAATTCTCCTGTCTTTGTCATCAAAAAGAAGTCAGGTAAGTGGAGAATGCTGACAGACCTGAGAGCTATAAATAAGGTAATTCAACCAATGGGCTCTCTGCAACCTGGAATGCCATTACCTTCCTTAATACCTAAAGGATGGCCTATCATAGTCATTGATCTAAAAGACTGTTTTTTCACAATACCGTTACAGGAAAATGATAGAGAAAAATTTGCATTTACTGTACCAACTCTTAATAATTCACAGCCAGTTAGGAGATATCAATGGAGGGTTTTGCCACAAGGAATGCTAAATAGCCCTACTTTGTGTCAACACTTTGTACAGCAACCTTTGGGAGTAATTCGTAAGAAATTTCCACAATCTCTTGTTTATCATTACATGGATGATATTCTTTTATCAGATTCTAATAAGGAAACTTTGGAACGTATGTTTGAAATGGTGAAGGAAGTTCTGCCTCGTTGGGGATTACAGATTGCACCAGAAAAGATACAAAGAGGAAATTCTATTAACTATTTAGGTTACAAGATAGACTTACAGAGAATCAGACCTCAAAAGGTACAAATTAGGAGAGATCGGTATCAAACTCTTAATTCTCTTCAGAAATTATTAGGGGAAATTTCTCAATTACAGACAATTATTGGTGTAGAAGGACATGACTTAAAGCATTTAAAAATGGCCCTTAAAGGTGATAAGGACCTAAACAGTCCTAGAATATTATCTGATGAGGCAGAAAAAGAGTTACAATGGGTAGAAAACAGAATATTGAATGCAAATGTAGATCGGATAAACCTTAATTTAGACTGTATTCTGGTTATCTTGCCATCCAGAGAATACCCTTCTGGAATTCTGATGCAGAGGGAAGACACTATATTGGAATGGATATTTCTGCCACATAAACAGAATAAAAAGTTAAAGACATATATAGAAAAGATTTCTGATTTGATTTTAAAGGGTAAATTAAGACTTCGCCAGCTGACTGGAAAAGATCCAGCAGAAATTATAGTACCTTTAACTAATGAAGAAATTTCTTCCTTATGGAAAGATAATGAATATTGGCAAATAGCTCTTACTGACTTTTTGGGAACAATTAGCAACAACTATCCCAAAACTGACAGAATTAAATTCATAAAAAAGACAGTCTGGATTCTTCCACGTATTGTAAGACAAACTCCCATTTCTGGAGTTCTTACCTTCTACACTGATGCCAACAAATCAGGTAAGGCAGGTTATAAAGCAGGTGAGGTAAGTAAAGTAGTTCAAAGTCCATATACATCTGTACAGAAGGCAGAATTATATGCAATTCTCATGGTACTTAAGGATTTTACAGAACCTCTTAATATAGTTACTGATTCTCAGTATGCAGAGAGAGTCGTGTTACATATTGAGACTGCAGAATTTGTTCCTGATAATACAGAATTAACTTCTCTGTTTTTACAATTACAGGAAACTATCAGAAACAGAAGTAATCCTATGTATATTACACATATCAGATCCCATACGGGTCTGCCTGGCCCACTAGCACAAGGCAATGATGAGATTGATCGTTTATTAATTGGAAGTGTGCTAGAAGCCTCAGAATTTCATAAGAAACATCATGTAAATAGCAAAGGTTTGAAAAAGGACTTCTCTATCACTTGGCAACAAGCCAAGGAGATAGTGAAAAACTGTCCTACTTGTTCCTTTTATAATCAAACTCCATTGCCAGCAGGTTGTAATCCTAAGGGCATTCGGAGAAATGAGGTTTGGCAGATGGATGTCTTTCACTTTGCAGAGTTTGGAAATTTGAAATATGTGCATCATACCATAGACACATTCTCAGGGTTCCAATGGGCTACTGCTCTTAACTCTGAAAAAGCTGATTCTGTTATTATACACCTGCTAGAGGTGATGGCAGTTATGGGTATACCTGCACAAATAAAAACTGACAATGCTCCAGCATATGTCTCTACGAAATTGGAACAATTTTTCAAATATTATAACATAAAGCATGTTACTGGTATACCACACAATCCTACAGGACAAGCAGTGGTTGAGCGATCTAATAGAACACTTAAGGAGATGCTCAACAAACAAGCTTGGAAGACTAAACCCCCCAAACATAGGTTGCATAATGCTTTATTAACACTAAACTTTCTTAATGCCAATGAAAAAGGACAAACAGCTGCAGAAAGACACTGGACTACGGAAAAAACTGCTGAACTCAATCAGCCAGTATACTTCAAAGATGTACTAACCTCTGTATGGAAACCAGGACATGTGTTACGTTGGGGTAGGGGTTTTGCATTGGTTTCTACAGGAGAAGAAAAACTTTGGATACCATCAAAGTTGATCAAGATTCGAGTGGAAAAGGAAAAACCTCTCGACAAGGACAAATGACAGGTATTCTACTAAGGTATATCTTATAAACTAAATAGAAACCTCCCAAAGGAAAGGGAAGTGTTTTGCTTTTATCTTCACAGGAAAACTCATCTTCAGAAGGCAAAAGACACTGCATGGGTAGATACTTAAGAAGAAAAGGTAGCTATAACCATCAAATAGAAGGAATGTGCCATACGGTAAACTTTACAGCTGTCTCTCAAAAAACTCTATTTCTCTTTATTTCCTAGTCCCTATTCAATTAAACCAATGCTGGACTTAGAGGTGGATTTGGCTTTCCTCCTCTAAAATCCAAGCACATTATTTAACTAAGCTTTAGTGTTTCTGTGTTGTATCAAGAAGCCAATTGATGTAATACAGAATAAAAGAAGAATTTGGGGACTGTCTTTGTCTTTTCTTGGATCTTTCTCTCAAGGTGTACACCCTTTCATAATTGTTATGCTCTCATGGTTGCATTCCCTAGCATGTGTACATACACAAGCAAACATTTCTCTGCTAACTGTTCATGTTTGAGTCCCACACAGCCAATGAAGACCTGCCTGACAGCAATCCCTGGACACCCTGGAAAGAAAATGGGCCACAGCTCCTCGACTGCACTGGATCCAACTTGCTCCATTTCAGCTGACACTCCGGCCAGAGGTTCGGGTACTGACTTCAATCAAGTTGAGGATTTCAAGCGAGATCTTCAATCAAGTGAATCCCATCTAACATGGACTGGATACTAACATTTTCTTTCTACAGGACCCCACATGACTATCATCGTCCCATTTCAGCAGGAAGTAACTTGGAGAATGCTACGCCCCCTTTCCCCATTGTTGTCACTTAGGATAGTGTATATACCTAGTTAGGAATAGCTTCCTATTGTTTATGACTTTAGGGTTTAGTTAAAATAGATAGTTATCTTCTTATATTTTACCTTTATACTGTTAAGTTTTAATCCTCTTTTAGACTAAAAGGGGAATTGTAGGGGAAGCTGTAGCCACGCCTTCTTAGGGGCTGGCTACAAGAGTACCTGAGGGCTTGTGAGGGCGTGGTCAGAGTGAGTAGGGGGACTGCGTTTTCGGTTTCGGTTTCTCTTTGCTTCTTGCTGTACAGACTACCACCGGCTGGCTGGTTCGCTCTGTAAGTAAGGCTTTTCCCTATTAAATACCCTTATATTTCTACCTGACTCCGTATTGGTAATTTCTTACTATAGGCATCCATGTTTGTAAAAGAAACATTACTAAAACTCAAATCACACATAAAACCACACACACTTATAGTGGGAGACTTCAAAACCCCACTCTCACCACTAGACAGGAACACCAGACAGAAACTTAAGAAACAAAGGAACTAATAGAAGTTATGGTGCAATTGGACTTAACAGGTATCTATAGAACATTACATACAAATACAAAACAATTTACCTTCTCAGCGCCACATGGAACCTTCTCTAAAATTGACCACATACTTGGCAATATAGCAAATCTCAACAGGTACAAAAAAAAAAAAAAAAAAACCCTGTATCTTATCAGACCACCATGCTTTAAAGTTAGAATTCAACAACAACATGAATTACAGAAAACCTACAAACTCATGAAAATTAAGTAACACCCTATTGCACAATTCCTGGGCCCAGGAAAAAACAAAAAAAATAAATTAAAGATTTCCTAGAATTCAATGAGAATGCGGACACAACATACCCAAACCTATGGGACACTCTGAAAGCAGTGCTAAGAGGAAAGTTCATAGCACTATGTGCCCATATGAAGAAACAGGAGAATAATCACACTAGAGAATTAACAGCACAACTGAAAACTTTAGAACACAAAGAAGATAATACACCCCAGAGGAGCAGATGCCAGGAAATAATCAAATTGAGGGCTGAAATCAATAAAATGGAAACTAGGAGAACAATATAAAGAATCAATATAATGAAGAGTTGGTTCTTCAAGAAAATCAACAAGATAGACAAACCTTTATCCAAACTTGCCAAGCGGAACATAACAACAGACACAGAGGAAATCCAGAGAATCATCAGGTCATACTTTGAAAACCTATATTCCTCAAAATTGGAAAATATAAAGGAAATGGACAATTTTCTGGACAAATTTCACTTACCAAAATTAAATCAAGAACAGATAAGCAACTTAAATAGACCTATAACCCCTAATGAAATTGAAGCAGTCATCAGAAGTCTCCCAACCAAAAAAAGCCCAGGGCCAGATGGCTAGAGTGCAGAATTCTACCAGAAATTCAAGGAACAGTTAATACCAATTCTCCTCAAAGTATTCCACACAATATAAACAGAAGGGTCATTGCCAAACTCTTTTTATGAGGCTTCAATAACTTGATACTCAAGACACACAAAGACACACTAAGAAAGAGAAATACAGACCAATATCCCTCATGAACATTGATGCAAAAATTCTCAATAAATTACTGGCAGATAGAATCCAAGAACACATCAGAGAAATCATCCACCATGATCAAGTAGGCTTCATCCTAAGGAATCAAGGCTGGTTCATCATACACAAATCCATCAATGTAATCCACCATATAAACAAAGTGAGGGATTAAAAACCACATGATCATCTCACTAGATGCCAAAAAAGCCCTTGACAAAATCCAACACCCCTTCATGATAAAGGTCTTGTAGAAATCAGGGCTAACAGGAACATACTTCAACATACAACAAAAGCAATATACAGCAAGCCAACAGCCAACATCAAATTAAATGGAGAGAAACTCAGTGCAATTCCTCTAAAATCAGGGACAAGGCAAGGCTGTCCACCTCTCCATACCTCTTCAATATTGTCCTTCAAGTTCTAGCTAGAGCAATATGACAACAAAAGGAGATCAAGGGAATACAAATCGGAAAGGAAGAAGCCAAACTCTCACTATTTGCAGATGATATGATAGTCTACATAAGTGACCAAAAAAAACCTCTACCAGGGAACTCCTATAGCTGATAAACACCTTCAGCAAAGTGGCTGGACACAAGATTAACTAAAAAAATCTGTAGCCCTACTATATACCAATGACACATTGGTGGAGAAAGAAATGAGAGAAACATCACCCTTTACAATTGCCACAAACAACATAAAATACCTTGGGTTAACACTAACTAAAAAAAGTAAAAGACCTGTACCATAAAAATTTTGAGTCTCTAAAGAAAGAAATTAAAGATACCAGAAAATGGAAAGATCTCCCATGCTCTTGGATAGGTAGGATCAACATTGTAAAAATGGTAATCTTTTGAAAGGCAATCTACAGATTCAATGCAATCCCCATCAAAATCCCAACACAATTCTACACAGACCTTGAAAGATCAATTCTCAACTTTATATAGAGAAACAAAAGACCCAGGATAGCCAAAACAACCCTGTACAATAAAAGAACTTCTGGAGGCATAACCATCCCTGATTTCAAGCTCTATTACAGAGCTATAATCCTGAAAACAGCTTGGTGTTGGCACAAAAATAGACAGGTAGACCAATGGAATAGAGTTGAAAACCCTGATATTAACCCACACACCTACGAACACCTGATTTTTGACAAACAATCCAAATTTATATGATGGAAAAAAGAGAACATCTTCAACAAATGTTGAGGGCATAACTGTAAGCAGACATGTAGAAGACTGCAGATAGACCCAAGCCTATTGGCATGCACAAAACTTAAGTCAAAATGGATCATGCAGAGGACATGAGGGAGAAGAAAGGTTGAGTCAGGGGAAGAAAAGATGATAACAAGAATGAAGATATAATGGAGACATTTTTGTTTTACAGAGAAATCAGGCACTAGGGAAAGATCTGGAGATCTACAAAGATGACACCAGCTAACAATCTAAGCAACAGAGGAGAGGCTACCTTAAATGCCCTCCCCTGATAATGAGATTGATGACTGACTTATATGCTACCCCATAGCCCTCATCTAGCAGCTGGTGGAAGTAGAAGCAGACACCCACAATAATCACTGAACTGAACTGGAATCCAGATGCAGAGAAGGACGAGTGAAGAGGAAAGGGGTCCAGACCAGGCTGGCAAAACCCACAGAAACAGCTGACCTGAACATCAGAGAACTCTTGGTCCCCAGACCAAGCTGGAATATCAGCATGGGACTGAACCAGACCCCAGGAACCAGACCCCAGGAACATGGGTTTCAGTGAGGAACCCTCAGAAATCTATGGTAACTCCTGTAACAGTTCAGTACTTATCCCTAGCACAGGTGTGGACTTTGGGAGCCCATTCCAGATAGAGGAATATTCCCTGAGCCAAGACACACCGGGGGTGGGCCTAGGCCCTATCCCAAAGGATACAAGATAGACTCTGATGACACCCTATGGAAGGCCTCACCATCCAGGGGGAGCCAAAAGGATGTGTGATAGGTAGTGTTTTAGTTGGGGGGTAGTAGGCAAGGATGGGAGGGAGAAGGGAACTGGGATTGTCATGTAAAACCATCTTGTTTCTAATTCAAATAAAAAAATCTGAGGAAAAATAATAACATACCATTATATGCATGATATAAGGTTGGCTGACTCTAAGAAAGGAATTTTGGAAAGGATATATGAGACAGTGAAGGAAGTTTTACCTCGATGGCGATTACAGATTGCCCCTGAAAAGATACAAAGATGAGATCCTATTAATTATTTAGGCTATAAAATAGCTCTACAAAAAATTAGACCACAAAAAGTATAGATCAGAAGATATCGTTACCAGACTCTTAATGTCCTTTACAGGGAGAAATTTCTCAACTACAGACAATTATGGGAGTAGAAGGACATTAAAAAACAGCCCTAAAAGGCACAAGGACTTAAATAGTCCACAGATATTGTCAGCTGAAGCTGAAAAGGAATTAGAATGGGTAGAAAAGCGAATACTGGAAGCACATATGAACCGTGTGGGCCCAGAACTAGACTGTATTCTGGTTATATAACCATCTAGGAAATACACCTCAGGGATTCTGATGCAGAGGGAAGATGTCATATTGGAGTGGATATTTCTGCCACATAAATAGAATAAAAACTAAAGACATATATGGAAAAGGTCTCTGATTTGATTTTAAAAGGCAAATTAAGATTTTGTCAACTGACTGGAAGGGACCCATCAGAAATCATAGTACCTTTAACTAATGAGGAAATTTCCTCCTTATAGAAGGATAATGAATATTGTCTTGTAGTAACTTTTTGGGAACAATTAGCAATAATTATCCCAAAACAGAGAGAATTAAATTCATAAAGAAGACAATTTGGATACTTCCATGTATTGTAAGAAAAACCTATTTCTGGAGCCCCTACCTTCTACACTGATGCAAACAAATCAGGTAAGGCAGGATATAAATCAGGGGATATAAGTAAATAGTTCAAAGTCACTATAACTCTGTACAAAAGGCAGAATTGTATGCAATTCTCATGGCACTTACGGATTTTTACAGAGCCTCTCAATATAGTTACTGACTCTCAATATGCAGAGAGAGTTGTTTTACACATCAAGACCACTGAATTCATTTCTGATGATACAGAATTAACTTCATTGTTTATAAAATTACAAGACATGATCAGGATTAGGACTCATATATATATATATATATATATATATATATATATATATATATATATATATATGCATATATATATATGATAGATATGATAGATATCACATCAGATCCCATACGGGTCTGCCAGGCCCTCTGACACAAGGCAATGCTGAGATTGATCACTAAATAGGAAGCATGCTAGAAGCCTCAGGATTTCATAAAAAATACCATGTAAATAACAAAGGTTTAAAAAAGATTTTTTCCATCACTTGGCAACAAGCCAAGGAGATAGTGAGAGACTGCCCTACCTGTTCATTCTATAATCAAGCTCCATTACCAGCAGGCAGTAATCCCAAAGGTAGTTATAGAAATGAAATTTGGCAAATGGATGTGTTTCACTTTGCAGAATTTGGAAATTTAAAATATGTACACCATACTATAGACACATTCTCAAGGTTTCAATGGGCCACTGCTCTTAGCTCTGAAAAGGCCAATTCTGTTATCACACACACACCTAATAGAAATGATGGCCATTATAGGTATACCTGCACAAATAAAAACTAACAATGCTCCAGCATATGTCTCCAGCAAATTGGAACATTTCTTCAAATATTATAACATACAGCACGTAACTGGTATACCACACAATCCCACAAGATAAGCAGTAGTGGAGAGATCTAACCACACTCTGAAAGAAATGCACCATAAATAGGCAGGGGGAACAAAGACCCCCAAACACAGATTACACAATGCTTTATTGACACTAAATTTTCTTAATGCTAACGAGAAAGGACAAACAGCTGCAGAAAGACACTGGACTACAGAAAAAACTTCTGAACTGAATCAGCTGGTATCCCTCAAAGATGTATTGACCTCAGTAAGGAAACCAGGACATGTGTTACATTGGGAAAGTGTTTTGTCTTTGTTTCCACAGGAGAAGAAAAGCTTTGGATACCATCAAAGTTGGCCAAGATTAGGGTCAAACAGGAAAAACCTCTTGATGAGGAGAAATGACAGGTCATCCACCAAGGAATATCCCACGAATTGTATAGAAACCTCACAAAGGAAAGGAGAGTGTTTTGTTCTTGTCTTCACAGGAAAACCTGTCTCCAAAAAGCAAGAAGACACTAAATGTATAGATATCTAAATAAGAGAGGATAGCCACCAAAAGAGAACCATCAAACAAAGGAGAATCTATCACGTGGTAAACTTTAAAACTATTTCTATATAAGAATCTATTTCTCTTTACTTTCTAGTGCCTAGTCCCAATTCACTTAAACCAATGTTGGATTTAAAGGTGGATTTGGCTCTCCTCCTCTAAATCCAAGCATGTTGTCAAAACAAACTTCAGAGTTTCTGTATTATATCAAGAAGTCAGTTGATGTAAGATGGAAGAAGAGAAAAAAATCCAGGGACTGTCATTTGTCTACACTTGGTTCTTTCTCTGACAGCCTAAATCCCCTCTTAATTATTATCTTCCCTTTTGCTGCCCTTCCCGGTATGCATACCTATAAAAGTTGAAATTTCTATGTTGACATTAGTGTTTAAGTCCCCCACAGTGGATAAAGAATTTCCTAACGGCAATCTCTGAACTCTTCAGAAAGAAAATGGGGCCCCACTTCATTGATTCCACTGGATCCAACTTGATGTGTTTGAACTGTCAATCACCACTCTAAAACTGGTTTGGGTCTACATCACTCCAGATAACTCAAGCAACTAGCTGAGATGATAACATTCTAATTTCACTCCGGCCAGAGCTTCAGATAAAAACTTCAATCAAGAACTCCAATCAAGCACCTCCTGCCAAACAGGCTGGGAACAAATGTTGTAACTGGTCCACTCAAGCCTTTCACTATTCTAAAATTTTCTTCCTACAGGATCCCATGAGATTCATTGTCCTATTTCAGCAGAAAGTAACTCTGAGAATACTACGCCCCCTTTTCCTACTGTTGACACTAAAGGATAATGTACACCTGGTTAGGATTAGTTTTCTATTGTTTAGGGTTGGGTTTGGAAGGAGGTGTTCAGGCTTGGATATCTCTTTCAAATGACTTTAGAGTTTAGATGGGATAGATCTGGTTAGGATAAGACATATTAGATTATTATATCTTCTTGTGATTCACCTTAGTGATTATTAGCTATAGACAACTTACACTATTATAGATCCTTGTATGATGTAACATGTATAATTTGTATATCATAATTCATCTTACTGTGTAAAGTCTATTTTCTAAATCCTTTTTTTTTTTTTTTTTTAGAATACAAGGGGGAATTTTAGGGAGAATCCCCACTTACCTGTAGCCCTGACTATGCCTGTTTGGGTATGGTCACAGGTATGCGGAAGGGATGGGATAAAAGGACTAAGGAGGAGGTGCTCGAGCTCTTTTTGGGGTTTAAGCCAGTTCTCTGAGTGCATCTGAGACCAGGCTCCTTGGAGTGCTAATTTGGTTATTGGCTACACATTGTTCTCATTTATAATATACCATGAATAACAATATCTTGCATATGCTTGTGTTCCTTCCACATGTCTATGGGTTTTACCAGATGTTTTAGTTCCTATAGTAATAAGAGCATAACAGGAAGTGTAGATAAAATTAAGGCAGTTCTATTGCTGGAAATATTCATACAACATAAGCAGAATCTGAACTATTTGAAGGTTTATAAATTAACTATAATACATGAATTAAAACAGGCAGTTCCACATGTTGAGCTCAGGAGAAAGAAGAATTAAAAGATTGATGAATATCTGGACTATTAATCCTTCCTAATCGATTAGATGAGAAATAAACATCTACCTGTGGAATGGGAGCGTTTTGGACAATTTTTATAATCATAAGTTCAGATTATATGACAGCTGGATAAAGATTTCCTATTTTTCCACAGTAATCTGTGAATGATTTGAAAGTCCATCCAGTTCTTTTTTTAAAAAGTCTTCGTTTTTAATTTTTGAGACAATGATTCTCTGTGTACTTTGTAGACCAGGTTGGCCTTGAACTCACAGGGATCTGCTGGCCTCTGCCTCCCAACTGCTGAGATTAAAGGCATGAGCCACCACTGCCCAGCTTGTACATCCAGTTCTTTAACGTTTAAATATTTCAGTTTTTTGAAGTTGCACTGGAAATACCAATTACACCTATGAGGCCAGTAAGGAATTGATAAAGTCAGCTTTTTATAGGCTCTCCTAAGTCTTCACCAAAATGGAGAGAATTCAGTAAATTACCTGATGCTTCAGGGTCATTTTCAGAAAATTCAGGATATGTATGTAAAGGAGGCTTCCATGAGGCACTTTTGATTTTGCTTGAACAAGGAAAATCACCTCTTTACCTCTTTTACTAATTTTAAAGTTTGATCATAAAGTTTATATTAATTACAGGAATTCACTGAGTCCTACATGGTTTCTGTCCTCCTTATCATCCTTAGTTTGACAACAGTCCATTTTAATGACAAAAGGACCCAGAATTGAACAGGGATCTTTTCCTTGTTTGCCTTTTCAATATTGTTTTGTGTTCTGTCCCATACTTAACCTAAAATTCCATCTTCTGGAAACCAGAAGTTATAATCATAATTAATTTGTAAGCAATCTAATATTTGTAATTTTGATATGGATACTTTCTTTAAAGAAAATGATACACTTGGGCAACATTAGGACCTCGCCCCCAGTTTCTTCCCCATCATCCTCATTCACCTCCTTCACTGAGGGTTGCCACTCTCTTAACTTGTAGACAACTTCCAGTTTTTGTTCAAGTGCCACTTTTCACTACTTAAGAGGTGGTGTGACCTGGAAGAATGGAGTCAATGAATGAGGACTAAAGTTTCACACAATAGCCAATTTTATTCAGTGTTTCAGACAATTTATAGTCTGCAGGTTAAGGTTATGAGTAATATTCTTATGAGTTCAGGCTGTATACAATAATAAAAAATGAGTCACATAGACCAAAAACATGTTTTTCCATATAGTCCTATAAAGGTTAGCTGAAACATTTAATTGAATAACAACAGCAAGCAATAATGAGCAATCTGAAGTCAACTCACACCTATCTGCTACACCTGGGAGAAGCACAAAAACACATTCCAAGAACAATTCCATGTTTTGAAGAAACTGAGGTAACAAGATTGTTTTGAAGTGTTAACACAAACATTTAGAATTCTCTTCAAATAACTCTATGAAGTCACACACACACACACCGACACACACCCCTTTGCACCACTTGCATACTTGGTGTTTAAGGAACCCAGAAGAATACATTGGATCTCCAGGATAAACCTTTATAAGTAGTTCTGAGCCAACTGACGTGGATGCTAAGAACCAAACTTGGTTACCCAACAGCAGCAGTACAATTGAGTCAAATCCCCAACTCTCAAATATGTCATTATTATGAAGATGTGCCATTACTCTTTCTTCTATCACTTGGAGGTGATGAAATTTCCTGTTATTTGGACACTGAAGGATTGAATAGATTTCTATGAATGGACTCTGCACATTGTCTATTATTATCATTGTTAACACAATTCTCTTGATGTGAATGAAGACAACTAAAGATTTACTTGAGTAGAGACTATATTAGGGAAAGTTCCATAATGTGATATATATGTATATTTTTTAAATAATTTGTTTCACATGCATGGGTATTTTGTTTGTATGTAAGACTGTGTTAGGGTGTTGGGTAACCTGGAACAGACAGCTTTACCACATTGATTACATTCATAGGGATTCTTTCTTTCATGCCCGTGGGTGCTGGGAAATGGAACTGTGTCTTCTGGAAGAACAGCCAGTGTGTTTAATTGCTGAGCCATCTGTCCACAACTTTTTTGTTGTTGTTTTGTTTTTGTAGTCTTAGAATTTTGGCAATGAAACACAACAATCAAAAAGCAAGATGAGGATGAAAGGGTTTATTTGGCTTACACTTCAGCATTGCTGTTCAGCACTGATTGAAGTCAGGACAGGAACTCCAACAGGGCAGAAGCCTGGAGGCAGGAATTAGGACATTTCTGTATCTATCACATTTAAAAATATGTCCAAAAGCCAGATCTTATGGAGGTATTTCTCAACTGAGTTTCCATTAAGGTAACTCTATTTGTGTGTGAAACTGACCTAAGACTAGCCAATACAACTGACCACTTGTCAACTTGACATGTAAACAGTCACTATTAAGCCACCTTCCCTTTCTTATTCATTCCCTAGATCTCACATTAAAAACATAAAACACATTAAAACTTCTCCTTAAAAATATGCAATCTCACTATAAATTTAAAATCTCTTTTAAAAGTTCAAAGTCTTTCAACTATGGCTTTTGTAAAAATCAAAATAAATACCTTCTCCCTTCAAAGGGAAGAAGCAATGCAGCCACAATCTGAAAAAAGTAAAAACAAACCGATGCGTTCTGCTTCACCACTGCTAATGGTCTTGGTGGACATCCCATGGTACTGGCATCTCCAAAATGATTGTCTCTGTCTAGTGTGCAAGGGTTTACTTCTTTTTCATGTTAATGGGATTTTTCTCTAGTATGTATTCTTTTATGATTTTGAAGATGAGTGTTACACGCAAAAGCTTTACATTGATTACATTCATAGGGATTCTATCCAGCGTGACTTCTTTCATGCCTATGACGATGACTCTTCTCGGCAAAGGCTTTTCCACATTGATTACATTCATAGGGTTTCTCTCCAGTATGTGTTTTTTTCATGACTGTGGAGATGACTCTTCTGGGCAAATGTTTTACCACACTGATTACATAAATAGAATTTCTCTCCAATATGAGTTTTGGGTACTTGAAGATAACTATAACATGCAATGGCATTTTCACCTTGATTATATTCATAATGTTTTATTTTCAAAGGAGTTCTTTCATGTAATTGTGAAGAGGAATCAGATCTCAATGTCTTATCCCATTGTTTACATTCATAGGATTTGTCTTCATTATGGGATCTTCTGTGTGTTTGAAGATAACTGTGATGGTTAAAGCCATTAGCACATGGCTCACATTTACAGCATTCTTTACCCATATGAGGTTTTTCACTTGTTTGAAGAGAACTAGAACTCAGAGCTTTACCACACTGATGGAATTCATAACATTTTCCTGTAGTGGGAGTCATATTACATGTGCAAAATGAATCCGGACAGACCGAAGAATTTCCATATTCATGGTACTCATAAGGCTTTCCTCCAGTGTAACTATGCTGATGTATTCCCAGTGAAGATGGAAATCCAATTAATTCTACACTTGTATCATGATCACCCTGGCTCCTAATAGTGCTAACTACTATATATCTTCTAATTTTTCTGGGAGAGACAGAGGTACATTGCTTCTTTCCAGATCCCTTATGCTCACTTGGCTTGCATCCAGAGTGACAGATGATAAACCTATTAAAGGAACAATTATAAACAAAAGGTTTTCACATTGCATCCACACACTTTAATGTTTTGTTCCTCATAGAGATATGGAATAGGGATCAAGATCTCTCCACCACAACCTTCTTGATTCTCATAAACTGCCCTTCTCATTACATTATAGTTAAGTCACTAGAAGTACATGAGCAACACTAGCTTTACTATGCACTATTTGTTTATAAAAGGTCTTAGAATATCTTAATCCCCTATTCAAATTGAATGCCTTTACAATATTTGAATGAGAGGAAACTGTATGAATGGATATTTCTGCAACATGGATGTCAGGGAGCTATGATTAGTATGGTGATATTTGCTAAGTAAGGCATTCTTTCCTTGTCTTGTTTCTTAGAGGACTGCATTGCAAACACAGATCAGCTACCTGAAACAGAAGTACACAATATTTTAAGAATGTTTTTTAAAGATTTATTTATTTATTATGTATATAGCATTCTGCCTGCATGTATGCCTATAGGTCAGAAGAGGGCACCAGATCTCATTACAGATGGTTGTGAGCCACCGTGTGGTTGCTGGGAATTGAACTCAGGACCTCTGGAAGAGCAGTCAGTGCTCTTAATCACTGAGCCATCTCTCCAGCCTGATGTTTTAAGAATTTAATAATCATCACAAAGCTGTAATTTTTATACTGTTGCTTTTCATTAAATATTAGGGCATATTAAAATTTTTTGAAGGCATAATTGTATCTCCTTGCACATGAAATATACCTTCCATGTCTTCTAGAACTTTGCCAATGTTCTTCAATATTCTGTTCTTCCCATTTGTAGCCTAAAACACATTACCAAAAATGTATAATTATTGGAAATAATGCAAAATTTGAGTTATCTTCAGTGATTGTTACCAGATTCTTCTTCTTTAACAGTCAAAATCACAGTGGATCACCAATCTCCAATAAAGGCTTACCCCCTTAAGTTATGAAGTGACAGAAAGCTCATATTCTTACCTATAGAAATGAGGTTCTCCCAGGTTTCCAGCATGACATCTTTGTAGAGACTCTTCTGGGAAGGGTCCAGCAAAGCCCACTCTTCCTGAGTGAAATTCACATGCACATCCTCATAGGTCACGGCATCCTAAAGTATCCCATTTTGTACATAATAGAAATGGTGAGACCGACTGCACTGCAAAAGTGCACTTCATTGTGAATATATTTACATGATTCTGTGTGCTGAACAAAATTATTTCATATCACAGAATCTCAAATGCAATCACCAAGTCCTTTTAGAAGGAAACAGAGAACCATGACTCTCATTTTGGGCCCTCTGAATAGTATACGACATTGCAAGAAATGCGGATATATATATGTTTATATGGAGAGACATATAAACACAGCAAAATACTAGAACAAACATCAGCAAAATAGTATCTAAACTACTGACATCAAAAAAGGATGGACAACATGGCCATGGTGGTGCACACTTTTAAACCCAAAACTCAGGAGGCAGAGGCAAGTACATCTCTGCGATTTCCAGGCCAGACTGGTCTGTGTAGAGATTTCTAGGACAGCCAAAGGTACATACTGAGACCCTGTCTCAAATAAAACAAAACAAAACAGAGAGCACTCAGGCTCATGCAGCATTCCACCAATGAGATAAACACCATAAATGTAGTGTCTTTCAGAAAATTGGAGTGCCTCATCTAAACTCTAAGGGTCATATAGTATTCCTATGAAGGAATGCATTTTTAGTAAGTTATTGAGTGACAAAACAAAAGGGTTCTAAAAACATTAGTAAGTAAAGACTGATGATAGAAAAAAAATCAATCAATCAATCAAACAAACAAACAAAACCCAGTAGAGTATAAAGATGCTTCAAGAGTTACAGTTTTACCTGTTGCTTTTGCATTGGACCTGCAACAATCCTCAGCACTCACTTGGAGCTCCCAACAATTTGTAACTGCAGATCAAGAGAATACAATGATCTCTTCTGACTTCAATGAACACCAGGCACACACACACACACACACACACACACACACACACACACACACACACACACACACACACACAAGACTCATACACACATTTCAAAAATTAAACAAATTAAAACATGCATAAAGATATGGAGATGTCCCGCATCTGTAATGTAATGATTCAGGAGATCAGTATTAATGTCATGGATGCATACCATCCTGGTGGGAAATAAATGACACTTTCTGCTAAATTTTAAAAGTAAAGAAATGGCTAAAGCTCAGCACAAGAGGAAATGCTTCACAAACACAAGAACATCATTCTATCAGTGTAAATAAAAAAAATAAAAATATCATGGCAAAAAATGGCTTAGAAAGAAAAAACAATTACATCTATTTTACCTTATGTTATTTAGGGATGGTATCTGTTATGGTGGTAATGGCATGGCTGAATGAGAAGGAAGGGGACACTTGGTATCAACCACAGAATGAAGACAAGTGTGGTTGTGGGTATAAACACTCAACCCCCATCCCCAGAGACTAACATGCACTAAAAAGGCAATTCATTCTGTAGAGGTACCATATTCATCCTGATGAAAACCACAGTCTCAAATATATCTTTGTGCTTGGGAGATTTTCCACTCAACCCACCACATACTGACAGGTCATGAGAGGCTCATGCTCAACCCATAACTCAAAATGGAATTAATCTAACCATAAGATGCCCAATAATCTGTAACTGTCCCAACACTGTTAAGAATGTACAATGCTTTTTTTTTCTGACAGTGAGGGAAGTCTCTTGACTGATATCTTGTAAAATAAAAAACAAAAACAAATTATATCTACACAATGTACAAAGGAAAAGAATACACATTTCCTTCTCAAAGAAGTAAGCAAAAGTTGGACCAAGGTAAGACTGAAACCCCAAGGGGCAAACACTAAATGCTGCAGCTGTGTCAGACACCTGGGGCTTTAATTTCAAAGGGCTTAGGTATCTCTTTCTCTCTGAAACATTATACACATCTCTCATTGGCCACTTCCACTCTACATGCAGCTATTTATGGCAGGTGTCTCACAGCTTGGGCATCTCAACATCCAGTGGTCTCAAAATGCAACACCTTCATACAGCATCCTCACTGGGGCTATGCTCTGCAAACAGGTGGCTACAACAGTGTTGTTGATGGAGTTTTCTTGTCCTGCCTGGTCCCACAACCACCTTGCCCTGAATAAACACACAGAGACTTACATTAATTACATAGATCTGCTCTGCAGCATGCTGTGTGGCTTGGAGATGTGGTTCACTGTTGCCACCAGCTGATCATACACACCATTTACCTGTTTAGTAGCAGGGCCTCTTAAAAGAGCCATGCAGGTTTTTGCTGCTAATGTTGAATCAGGAAGACCCTCTTAAAGGAGCTGCAACACTCTGCTTGTCTCTAGCAAACAGAGCCCACCCCAAAAAATGCTACTACCAGGAAGCCGTAATTGTCTCTTTGGTTTAGAATCCCTTTTAAAACTTTTGTCTGGTTTTAGGCAGAAAACCTTGCTCCCCCTGTGGGCGCCATTTTGTTGCTGGAGTTTTCTTGTCCTGCCAGGTCCCTCCTCCTTTCTTTTTTTCTTCCTTTTCTTTTCTTTTTTCTTCCTTTTGGTTTTTCGAGACAGGGTTTCTCTGTGTGGCTTTGGAGTCTATCCTGGCACTCGACTCTGGAGACCAGGCTGGCCTCGAACTCACAGTGATCCTCCTCCACCTCTTCCTCCTTCTTTTATTTAAACATCTATATTTTTCATTTTATATAACAAACCCAGTTCCCCATCCTGCCCCTTCTCCCACGCCCTTTCTCACCCCCATCCACTCCTCAGAGGGTGTAAGGCCCTCCTTGGGGAGTCCACAAAGAGCATACAAAGTTGGGGCAGGACCAAGCCCCTACCTGCTGTATCAAGGCTGAGCAAGGCATTCTACCATAGGAAATGGGCTCCCAAAAGTCAGTTCATGCCCCTGGGTTAGGTCCTGGTGTCATTGCCAGATCCCCCCACCCCCCGGACAGATAAGGTCTGATAACTGTCACCCACATTCAGAGGGTCTAGGTCTGTCCCATGGAGGTTCTCCAAGTTTTCATCCACAGTCCGTGAGCTCCCACTAGTTCCGATCAGCTGTCTTTGTGATTTTCTCCATCATGGTCTTGACACCTCTTGTTCATATGATCCCTCTAGCCCTCTCTTCAATTGAACTCCAGGGGTTCAGCCCAGTCTTTGGCTGTGGGTCACTGCATCTGCTTCCATCAGTTACTGGATATAGGTTCTGTGATGACAATTAAGGCAGTCACTAATCTGATTGAAGAGGAAGGCCCATTCAACACTCTCTCCACTACTGCTAGGAGTTTTAGCTGGGGTCATCCTTGTGGATTCCTGAGGGTTTCTCTAGTACCAGGTTTCTCCCTAACCCCATAATGGCTCACACTGTCAAAATATGTCTTTCATTGGTGCCCCCTTAGTCCCTCCTCCAACTCAGTCTTCTGGATCACTCATGTTCCCTCCCCTACCCCCTCCTTTCTACCCAGTTATCCCAGTTTACCCAGGAGATCTCAACCATTTTCCCTTCCTGGGGCCCTCCATGTGTGTTTCTCTTAGGGTCCCCCATTTTACCTAGCTTCTCTGGTGCTGTGGATTGTAGACTAGTTATCCTTTGCTTTACATCTAATATCCACTTATGAGTGAATACATACCATGTTTGTCTTTCTGGGTCTGGGTTACCTTACTCAGGATGGTTTTTTCTAGTTCCATTTACTTGCCTGCAAATTTCAAGATGTCATTGTTGTTACCAATGAGTAATAATCCATTATGAAAATCTACCACATTTTCTTTATCCATTTTTGGTTGAGGGACATCTAGGTTGTTTCCACGTTCTGGATAATATGAATAATGTTGCTATGAAAATAGTTGAGCAAATGCCCTTGTGGTATGATTGTGCATCCTTTGGGTATATACCCAAGAGTGGTATTGCTGGGTCTTGAGGTAGACTGATTGTAATGATAAATCTTTCCACCATCTGCCTGAGCCCTGCCACCACATGGGCACCCAGAATAATACAGAGTCTTACATTAGTTTACAATGCTGCTGGCCAATAGACTAGGATTTTTTATATGCTAGTTCAGTCTTAGTTACCATAAATCTATATATTTTATAAGACTTATATTATCGAGAACACATTCCACTAGCTCCTCTACTTGGGATCACATGGTGGCTCTGTGGAGAGCAGGAGGAAGTGGAAGAGAGTGATTTCCTGCTTATAGTCTGAGTCTGCCTGCCATGTCACTTCCTGCCTGGATCACAAGACTTATTTTTACTACATTTCCCAGAATTCTCCTTGACCCCTAGTCCCGCCTAACTTGCTTCTTCATTGGCCAACAATACTTTATTCAACAACTAATAAGATAAACATACACCGAAGGACTTCCATCTATTTGCCTGCAAATTTCAAGATGTCATTGTTTTAACCAATGAGTAAGAATCCATTATGAAAATGAACCACATTTTCTTTATCCATTTTTTGTTGAGGGATATCTAGGTTGTTTTCAGGTTCCAGGTAATATGAATAATGCTGCTATGAATGAGCAAATGCCCTTGTGGTATGATTGTGCATCCTTTGGGTATATACCCAAGAGTGGTATTGCTGGGTCCCAATTTTCTAAGAAACAGCCATACTGATTTCCAAAGTCAGCCTGCTTTGTTACAGAACACAGGACCACCAGCCTAGGGACTGCACCGTACACAATGGGCTGGACACTTCCCAATCAATCACTAATGAAGAAAATAGTCTACAGGCTTACTTACAGCCAGATCTTATGGAGGCATTGTCTCAATTGAGGCTCCTTCCTCTCAGATGAAACTAGTTGTGCCAAGTGGACATAAAACTATCACACTGATGATTCACCTTGATTGATTAAACAGAAAACTGGATGAATGACCTCTGAAGTGGGGGAGAACATAAAGGAGCTGCCAGAGCTAATATTCTGCTGGATTTAACTCCTAGGGCCAGAGGAATGTAAATACATTCTGCTGTTAATACTTCTGTTTGATTAGGAAGTCTTTACCCCCAACTCTCCAGGAAACTTTTAAATATTACATCAAGCTGACTGGGTAGCACAGCCTGTAATCCCAACATCCAGACTAGCATGGGCTACACAGTAAGGTACAGGAGATCAGGAACAGCAAGATATTTGTCTGAGGTATTAGGATGGGGGGACCCAGAGCTTTCACATGCTTGGTCAGTGTTCTACCCCTGACCTGCATCCCCAGCATCCTGCTTTCCATGCATCGTGACTTAACTGTTGCACTTCTGTGGAAGTCAGAGAACAACTTGTGAGACTCATTTTTTTCTATCATGTAGGTCCTGGGGATTGAACTCAAGTCATCAGGCTCAGAAGCAAGCACCTTAACCACCTGTATGTATTTTGTCATGAGTTACAACATCAGTTGATGTTTTGCTATGGAGACAGGGTTTTCCTATGTAGATCTCACTGGTCTGGAACTCTGTGAAAACACCAGGTTAAACTTGCATCCATCCTTCTACCTCTCTGACCTGAGTCCAGATATTACCCTGTGCACAATTGCATACAACTGCTTTTGTTGTGGGAGGAATTGTCTCAAGTAGTTCACATTGGCCTCAAGTTCAATAAATATCTGAGGTTAGGCTTGCATTGTTTTTCCTTACCAAGCTCCATCCTCCAGGCAGTGACACTTAAATAGTAAACACTGAGGATAGGCACAGTGACATACACTTTTAATATTAGCATTGGGGAGGCAGAGATGAACCTGCTCTATATCATAAGTTCCAGGCGATCGAGAAGACTCAGTAAGACTCTTTCTGAAATCACTCATATTGGGTGCCAAGTTGTGGTTGCAGTATTACCCGCATGTCTGCCAACAAGACCACATTGCCCATGGGTCAGTAGAAAGCATAGAGAAGAACCATCCAGGGATTTTTTTTCAGAGACCAGCACCTACTTTACTGAACTTCTATGGTGAAAGCCTATTGACTGTGATTGCTTAGCACATTAGCTTGGATTGAAAAGTGAAGGCTCATACAATTTCAGTGTTTCTATATAAAAGTACCTCATAAAAGGAGACATGGAGAGTATAAACAGACCAGCAGGTAGCTACTGGCTACCCATGCCACTTTATAATTCAATATTCTGATTTTGGGTAATAGTGAGGAGCATAGTGGGCCATGCTTGTTACTTAGAAGCCCAGTGTATGAGGTAGGCTGACTGTCAGGACATGCCTGCATTTTTTTTTACCACATTTGCCACCTCTATAGCATTTTACATTCCCAAGAGCAGAACCTCATGATCAACAGGTAGAATATGTCAACAAATATTATTAAAAACAAAAAGATAACAATGTCAAGACCATTGATTTTCCTTGTTCAGGCAAAATCAAAAGTCAAAATATCATCACTTGTATGTTTGCTGAGGACAGCTCACTCAGCTCTCTCACTGGAGCCTTCTTTACATACATATCTCCATTTTCTGAAAGTTAGCCTGAAGCACTGGGTGAGTAATTGACTGATCAATCTAATATTGAATTATCTCCATTTGATCGTCACAGGAGAGCCTATGATAAAGTTGACTTCACTTATAAATTCCATCCTGGTCTCATGGGGTATGATTGGTATTTCCAGAGCCACTTCAGTGAAATAAAAATGTATAATAGCTAATTATGCATATACAATTCATTGAAAATTCTTGAAGGAGAGATGGCAATTTGAATGCATTACTGAAAACACAAGAGGTAAAAAATACTACCAGCTCAAGGGTATATAAATTGGAAATGAAGAAGTCAAACTTTCGATATTTGTAGATGATATGATAGTTTACATAAGTGAGTTTAAAAACTCTATCAGGGAACTCCTACAGCTGAGAAACACCTTCAGCAAAGTGGCAGGATACAAGCTTAACTAAAAAAAAATCAGTAGCCCTACTATATATGGATGATAAATGTGCTGACAAAGAAATCAGAGAAACATCACCCTTTACAATAGCCACAAACAACATAAAATATCAAACAAGTGAAGAGACCTGTATAGTAAGAACTCTGAGTCTTTAAAGAAAGAAATTAAAGAAGATACCAGAAAATGAAAAGATCTCCAATGCTCTTGGATAGGTAGGAACAACATAGTAAAAATGGCAATATTGCCAATAGCAATCTGCAGATTCAATGCAATTTCCATCAAAATCCCAGCACAATTCTTCACAGACCTTGAAAGAATAATACTCAACTTTATATGGAAAAACAAAAACCCAGGATAGCCAAAACAACCCTGTACAATAAAGGAACTTACAGGCATCACCATTCCTGACTTCAAGATCTATTATACAGCAATAGTCCTGAAAACAGTATTGGCACAAAAGTAGACAGGTAGACCAATGGAATAGAATTGAATAACCTAATATTAACCCACACACCTATGAACACCTGATTTTTGACAAAAAAGCTAAAGATATATATATTAAGGTTGGGACAGATTTTTTGTTTGGACTTCTGTAGATCCTGTGAGATGGACCATTTCTTCTGTTACCGTCCACCTCTCCTGGCACTTGCCTATGGCGATGCATCCCATAACAAGGCTGCAGTTTTTGTGGCAGCAGTCCTCTGCATATCCAGCCCATTTTTACTGATCATTTCTCCCTATGTCAGAATTCTGATTGTAGTGCTGGTGATGTGTTGGGACCCAGCCCCCATGAGGTCTCTAAGAGTTGTTTTCCAGCATAACTACAGGTACCACCTGTTTCCCTGACCTCACCCTACTATCATCAATATCCTGTTGTGAACCCTTCACCTGGGGTTTTGTAAGTCTGTAAGTCTGTAAGGCTGCTCCACAATAAAGGTGGGAGGCATTCTCTCAGAAAATGGACCAGGTGTTTTGTCATTCATCCAAATCTCCAGGATTTTGCCGATACTTGGACTTAATGGTGGCCAAGGGAAGCCACAAGTGGAGGTTATACCGAGATCAGGAAAGAAAGGGGACCCTGAGAGATCACCCTCAGAAGTCTGGCCAGCAAGTAAGGAGTGGTGAGGGTGAATTGAAAAAAGTACTAGAAAATAGGTACCTTAACTCCTAAGAGAGTTGGATTGAAATAGAGAAAATAAACAGAGAAAGTTTAAAGAGAAAAGGTACTGGCAAGATCTCATTTTAACTTTGGATTAAGTAATAATGCTAAGGAAATTATTAAAGCAATATGGGAAATCCTCCTCTGAAGAATCTCTCCCCCTGTGAGCTGTGCACCAAGAGCGAGGTGACCCAGCAGTCCATGCCCTTGTCCACTTGAGCCTGCTGCGGGCTCCAGTCAAATGGCAAAAATGTGGTGTGCAGAGGCTGGCTGGGGAAATCACCTCTCAGCAGTGTAGTTTCATCTGGGTAGTCATGTTTTAAAGTGCAAAATTACCAATACAGAACCAAGTAGAAATATAAAGGGAATAGGGAAATAGGGAAAAGCCTTACTTACAGAGCGAGCTAGCCAGCCCTTGTGGCAGCAGCCGGAACAGCAAGCTGAAAAGTGAAACTGAAAGCGCAACACAGTCACCTGCAACTGTCAATCTGTGTCTCCTTGACCACGCCCTCCTAGTATTGGCCAGGTACACCCCTAAGCGGGCAGCTTCCCCTACGTTGTATGACAATGATCGAGGGAGATGGCTGTACTTCATACTATGGGAACTTTGGAACTTCAGTGAGGTGAGTTTTGTGAAGTTTGTGTTAGAGCATATTAGGAAACTTACAATGAGTGAGTTTTGTGTATTCTGTAGAGGGGAATCGTTTAGGACATTGACTGAGTGTGTTTTGTGTGAGTCAGGTACCGTAAATTGAATGAGTTTACTCTAATTTCAGCAGGGCAGTCATGTACAAAACGATGGGCCTAGTGTTGTCTATATCATTCCATCCGAAGTTTGGAACCACAACAAAGTTAGTTTGGTGAAGTTTGTCTTTGCGCATGTCAGATACTAACGTTGAGAGAGTTTCATTCATTCTCAGCAGGGTGATCACAGAGGACAGTGACTGAGTGTGTTATGTGTGAGTTATGTCATTTAAATTGAGTGTTGTGTAATTTTATCATGGGAGTCATGTAACACAAAGATGGAGATAGTTTTCTGTATTTCATTCTATTCAAACTGTGGAAGTAAAACGAAGTTAGTTTCAGGGAGTTTGTGTTTGCAGATGTCAGCTTACTTACACTGGGCGAGTGCCCTGCATTCTCAGCAGGGGATTCATGTGTGTCAGTTAGGTAACTTGAATTGAGAGAATTTTGTGTAGGGGAACCTGTAGCCACGCCTACTTAGGGGCTGGCTACAGGTGTGCCTGACTACGCCTGTGGGGGGCGAGGTCAGGGTGATGTAGAGTGAGGCTTTCAGGGGACTGAGTTTCTCTTTCAGTTTTGCTTTCATACTTGCTGGGCAGACTGCTGCTATGCCGGCTGGCTAGATTGCTCTCTAGGTAAGGCTTTTCCCTATTAAATACCCTTATATTTCTACTTGGCTCCATATTGGTAATTCATCACTGTATCTGGTTGTCAGGAGTGGAATATTGGAAACCTACACCCCATTCAGGACAGGCTGTGGGTTCCACCAGGCCTGAGAATTCATGAAACTCACTCAATGTAAGATACCTACATGGGCCAACACAAACTTCACCAAATTAACTTTGACATGACTGCCCTGATGATATTGTACTACACTAAATTTAATATCTAACTCACACATAACACAGTAACTGTCCTACGTGAATCCCCTGCTGAGAATACATGAACTCACTCAATATACTTACCTAATTTGTGCAAACACAAACTTCACCTAACTAACCATTTTGTAGTTCCAAAGTTCGGATACAAGGAAATAGACAACACTAGCTCCACGATTTCATACATGACTGCCCTGAAGAAATTGCACTAAACTAAATTTAATACCTAACTCATACATAACACAGTAACTGTCCTACATGAATCCACTGCTGAGAATACATGAAACATATTCAATATAACTTGCCTAATATGGACAAACACAAATTTCGTCAAACTAACTTTGTAGTAGTTCCAAAGTTCGGATACAACAAAATAGACAAAACGAGCTCCATGGTTTCATACATAACTGCCCGGATGAAATTAAACAAAAGTAAATTTAATACTTAAGTCACACATAACACAGTTACTCTCCAACATGAATGCCCTGCGGAGAATACATGAAACTCACTCAATGTAAGTTACCGAACATCGGAAACACAATCTTTTCCACACAAACTTTGTTGTAGTTCCAAAGTTCGGATACAACGAAATAGACAAAACTAGCTCCAACCCTTCGAGGAAGACTTCCCTGTTGAAATTACACAAAATAGACATAGGTTACTTAACTGACAAGTAACATACTCTGTCACTCTCCTATGTGAAACTACTGCTGAGTATACATGAAACTCACTCAATGTAAGTTACCTACATGAGCCAACACAATTTTCACCACACTAACTTTGTTGTATTTCAAAAGTTTGGATACAACAAAATAGAAAAAACTAGCGACATCCTTTAGTACATGACTGCACAGATGAAATTACACTAAAAATTTTTTAAGTTTCCTATCTCACAGGTAACATACTCAGCCACTGTCCTATGTGAATCCCCTGCTGCGACTACATGAACTGACTTAATATACTTACCTCACATGTGCAAACACAAACTTCACCAAACTAACTTTTTTGTAGTTCCTAAGTTCGGATACAACAAAATAGACAACACAAGCTCCACGATTTCACACATGACTGCCTTGATGAAATTGCACTACACAAAATTTACTACCTAACTCACACATAACACAGTTTAAACTGTACTACGTGAATCCCCTGGTGAGAATACATGAAACTCACTCAATATAAGTTACGTAACATCAGCAAACACAAACTTTACCACACAAACTTTGTTGTAGTTCCAAAATTCTGATATGACGAAATATACAAAACTAGACCCATCCTTTCGTAGATGACTGCTCTGATGAAATTACACTAAATAGATTTAAGTTACCTAACTGACAAGTAACATAGTCACTGTCCTATGTGAATCCCCTGCTGAGAATTCATAAAACTCACTCAATGTAAGATACCTACATGGGCCAACACAAACTTCACCAAATTAACTTTGTTGTATTTCAAAAGTTCGGATACAAAGAAATAGACAAAACTAGCGACATCCTTTTGTACATGATTGCTCAGATGAAATTACACTAAACTAAATTTAAGTTTCCTAACTCACACGTAACATACTCAGCCACTGTCCTACGTGAATCCCCTGCTGAGAATACAAGAACTGACTTAATATACTTACCTTACATATGCAAACACAAACTACACCAAACTAACTTTTTTGTAGTTCCAAAGTTCAGATACAAGAAATAGACAACACTAGCTCCACGATTTCATACATGACTGCACTGATGAAATTGCGCTACACTAAATTTAATACCTAACTCACACACAACACAGTAACTGTCCTACATGAATCCCCTCCTGAGAATACATAAAATATACTCAATATAACTTGCCTAACATGTGCAAACACAAACATAACCAAACTAACTTTGTTGTAGTTCCAAAGTTCGGATAAAACGAAATAGACAAAACGAGCTCTATCCTTTCGTACATGACTGCCCAGAGGAAATTATACTAAATAGATTTAAGTTACCTAACTGATAAGTAACATACTCAGCAACTCCCTACGTGAATCCCCTGCTGAGAATACATGAACACACTCAATATACTTACCTAACATGTGCGAATGCAAACGTCATCAAAATAACTTTATTGTAGTTCCAAAGTTCGGATACAAGGAAATAGACAACACTAGCTCCACGATTTCGTACATGACTGCCCTGAAGAAATTGCACTAAACTAAATTTAATACCTAACTCACACATAACACAGTAACTGTCCTACGTGAATCCCCTGTTGAGAATACATGAAGCATACTTAATATAACTTGCCTAACATGCCCAAACACAAACTTCACCAAACTAACTTTGTTGTAGTTCCAAAGTTTGGATACAACGAAACAGACAAAACTAGCTCCATCCTTCTGAGGATGACAGGCCTGATGAAATTACACTAAAGAGATATAAGTTACCTAACTGACAAGAAACATACTCTGTCACTGTACTACGTGAATCCCCTGCTGAAAATACATGAAATTCACTCAATGTACGTTATGTACATGGGCCAACACAATTTTCACCAAGCTAACTTTATTGTATTTCAAAGTTCAGATTACAATGAAATAGACACTACCTCCACAATTTCGTACATGACTGCCCTGATGAAATTGCCCTACACTAAATTTAATACCTAACTCTCACATAACACAGTAACTCTCCTAGGTAAATCACCTCCTGAAAATACAGGAAACATACACAAAATAACTTGCCTAACATGCCCAAATGCAAACTTCACCAAACTAACTTTGTTTTAACTCCAAAGTTCAGATACAATGAAAGGACAAAATGAGCTCCATGGTATTTTAAATAACAGCCCTGATGAAATTAAACAAAACCAAATTGAATACCTAACTCACAAATAACACTGTTACTGTCCAAATTGAATGACCTGCTGAGAATACATGAAACTCACTCACCGTAAATTACCTACATGGGCCAACACAATTTTCACCAAATTAACTTTGTTGTATTTCAAAAGTCCAGATACAACGAAATAGACAAAACTAGGGACATCCTTTCATATATGACTGCCCAGACGAAATTACACTAAACTAAATTTAAGTTACCAAACTCACACGTAACATACTCAACCACTGTCCTACATGAATCCCCTGCTGAGAATACATGAACTGACTCAATATAATTACCTAACATGTGCAAACACAAACTTCAACAAACAAACTTTTTTGTAGTTCCAAAGTTCATATACAAGGAAATAGACAACATAGCTCCTCGATTTCGTACATGACTGCCCTGATGAAATTGCACTACACTAAATTTAATACCTAACTCACAAGTAACACAGTAACAGCCCTATGAGAATCCCCTGCTGAGAATACATGAACCTCACTCAATGTAAGTTACCTACATGGGCCAACCCAATTTTCACCAAACTAACTTTGTTGTATTTCAAATGTTCAGATACAACGAAATAGACAAACTTAGGGACATCCTTTCCTACATGACTGCCCAGATGAAATTACACTATACTAAATTTAAGTTACCTAAATCACACGAAACATATTCAGCCACTGTCTTACGTGAATCCCCTGCTGAGAATACATGAACAAACTCAATATACTACCTAACATGTGCAAATACCAACATCACCAAACTAACTTTGTTGAAGTTCCAAAGTTCGGATACAATGAAATAGAGAAAACGAGCTCCATTCTTTAGTAGATGACTGCACTGATGAAATTACACTAAATTGATTTAAGTTACCTAATTGACAAGTAACATACTCAGTCACAGTCCTACGTGAATCCCCTGCTGAGAATACATTAATTTCACTCAATGTAACTTACACAAACTTGAAAAAACTAACGTTGTTGTGATTCCAAAGTTCGGGTACAACGACACAGACAAAACGAGCTCCATGGTTTCGTACATAACTGCCCTGAATATAAAACAAAATCAAATTTAATAACTAACTCACAAATAACACTGTTACTCTCCAACGTGAATGCACTGCTGCAATACATGAAATTCACTCAATGTAAGTTACCTACACGGGACAACACAATTTTAACCAAACTAACATTGCTGTATTTCAAAAGTTCAGATACAACAAAATAGACAAAACTAGTGACATCCTTTCATACAAGACTGCCCCAATGAAATTACACTAAACAAAATTTAAGTTACCTAAATCACAGGTAACATACTCAGTCACTTTCCTATGTGAATCCCCTGCTGAGAATACATGAAACTCACTCATTGTAAGTTACCTACATAGGGCAACACAAACTTCAAGAAACTAACTTGGTTGTGGTTCCAAAGTTTGGATACAACGAAATACAGAAAACTAGGTCCATGGAATCTTACATAAGTACCCACTATAACTCTTGTAGTTCCAAAGTCCAGATAAAATGAAATACAGAAAACTAGGTCCATGGATTCATACTAACTACCAACTTACTCTGTTGTTGTTCCAAAGTCCAGATAAAATGAAATACACAAAACTAGGTCCACGGATTAGTACATAACTACCCATGATCTGTGTTGTACTTCCAAAGTCCGGATAAACGAAATACACAAAACTAGGTCCATTGAATCGTTCATGACTACCCACTAACTCTGTTGTAGTTCCAAAGTCCAGATACAATGAAAACACAAAACTAGGTCCATGGAGTCATACATAACTACCCACTATCTCTGCTGTAGTTCCAAAGTCTAGATACAACGAAATACACAAAACTAGGTCCATGGAATGGTGCATAACTCCCACTATCTCTGTTATAGTTCCAAAGTTGGGATACAATGAAATACACAAAACAAGGTCCATGGTTTGGTACATAACTACCCATTATCTCTGTTGTACTTCCAAAGTCTGTATAAACAAAATACACAAAACTAGGTCCATGGATTGGTACATAACTACCCAATATCTGTGTTGTACTTCCAAAGTCTGGATAAATGAAATACACAAAACTAGGTCCGTTGAATCGTTCATGACTACCCACTATCTCTGTTGTAGTTCTAAAGTCTGGATACAATCCAACTACTGAAAACTAGGTCCATGGAATCATACATAACTACCCACTATCTCTGTTGTAGTTCCATGGTCTGGATACAATGAAATACACAAAACAAGGTCCATGGAATGGTATATAACCCATTATCTCTGTTGTACTTCCAAAGTCCAGATAAACGAAATACACCAAACTCGGTCCATTGAATCATACATGACAACCCACTGTCTCTGTTGTAGTTCCAAAGTACGGATACAACGAAAAACAGAAAACTAGGTCCATTGAATCGTACATAACTACCCACTATCTGTGTTTTAGTTCCAAAGTCCGGCTACAACGAAATACACAAAACTAGGTATATCGAATCATTCATAACTAGGCAGTAACTCTGTTGTAGTTCAAATTCTCAATAAAACGAAACACAGAAATCTAGGTAACTGGAACCTTACATAACAACCCACTTACTATGTTGTTATTCCAAAGACCAGATATAATGAAATACAGAAAACTAGGTCCATGGAATCTTACATAACTACCCACTATATCTCTTGTATTTCCAATGTCCGGGTACAACGAAATACACAAAACTAGGTCCATTGAAACTTACATAAGTACACACTATCTGTGTTGTAGTTCCAAAGTCCACATACAACCAAATACAGAAAACTAGGTCCATGGAATCTTACATAAGTACCTACTATCTCTGTTGTAGTTCAAAGTCGTGATACATATTAATACAGAAATCTAGGTCCGTGGAATCATACATAACTACCCACAATCTCTGTTGTAGTTCCAAAGTCCAGATACAATGAAAAACAGAAAACTAGGTCCATTGAATCGTATATAACTACACAATATCTGTGTTTTAGTTCTAAAGTCTGGACACAACAATATACATAAAACTAGGTGTATGGAATTGATAATAACTACGGACTAACTCTGTTGTAGTTCCATAGCTGTATACAATGAAATAAAGAAAACTAGGTAAATGGAATCATACATAACAACCCACTTACTCTGTTGTTTTTCCAACAACCAGATATAATGAAAAACAGAAAACTAGGTCCATGGAATCGTACATTACTACCCTCTATCTCTCTTGTAGTTCCAAAGTCCAGACACAACAAAATACAGAAATAGGTCAATGGAAACATACATAACTACCCACTATTTCTGTTATAGTTCAAAGTCCGCATACAACTTAACACAGAAAACTAGGTCCATGGAATCAAACATAACAACCTATTATCTGTTTTAGTTGAAAAGCCCACTATCTCTCATCTAGTTCCAAAACCTGGATACAACCAAAGCCAGAAAACTAGGTCTGTGGAATCACACATAACTACCCACTATCTCTTTTGTAGTTCCAAAGTCCAGACACAATGCAATACACAAAACTAGGTCCATGGAATCTTACATAACTATCACAAACTCTTTTGTAGTTACAACGTCCGGATACAATGAAATACACAAAACAAGATCCATGGATTGGTACACAACCTTCCATTATCTGTTTTACTTCCAAACTCTGGATACACAAAATACACAAAACTACATCATTGACTCCTACATGACAACCCAATATCTCTTTTGTATTTCCAAAGTCCAGATACAAGGAAATACAGAAATCTAGGTCCATGGAATCGTATATAAGAACCCTTTATCTCTGTTGTACTTCCAAAGTCCGGATAAACGAAATACACAAAACTAGGTCCATTGCATCGTTCATGACTACCCTCTATCATTGTTGTAGTTCCAAAGTCCAGACATTACGAAATACAGAAAACTAGGCCATGGAATAGTACATAACTACCCATTATCTCTGTTGTATTTCCAAGCCCACATACAGCAAAACACAGAAAACTACATCCATGAATTCGTACATAACTACCCTCTATATCTCTTTTACTTCCAAAGTCCAGACACAACGAAATACAGAAAAGTAGGTCCATTGAATCTTGCATAACTACGTACTATCTGTGTTGTAGTTCCAAAGTCCACATACAACCAAATACAGAAAACTAGGTCATTCGAATCTTACATAACTACCCACTATATCTCTTGTAGTTCCAAAGTCCTGATACAACGAAATACACAAAACTAGGTCCATTGAATGTTACATAACTACGCACTATCTGTATTGTAGTTCCAAGTCCACATCCAACCAAATACTGTAAACTAGGTCCATGGAATCTTACATAACTACCCACTATCTCTGTTGTAGTTCAAAGTCGATATAACTTAATACAGAAAACTAGGTCCATGGAATCATACCTAACAACACATTATGTGTTGTAGTTGAAAAGTCCGGATAAACAAAATACATAAAACAAGGTCCATGGATTGGTACATAACTACCCATTTTCTTTGTTGTAGTTCCAATGTCCGGATAAATGAAATACACAAAACTAGGTCCATGGATTGATACATAACTACCCATTATCTCTGTTGTACTTCCAAAGTGGGGATAAATGAAATAAACAAAACGAAGTCCATTGAATCATTCATGATTCCCCTGTATCTCTGTTGAAGTTCCAAATTCCAGATACTACGAAATACAGAAACCTAGGTCCATGGAATCATACATAGTTACCCACTTACTCTGTTGTAGTTCCGAAGTCCGAATACAACGAAATAAAGAAAACTAGGCCCATGGAATAGTACACAACTACCCATTATCTCTCATGTAGTTCCAAAATCTGGATACAATGAAATACAGAAAACTAGGTCCATGGAATGGTACATAACTACACACTATCTTTCTTGTAGTTCCAAAATCCAGGCACAATGAAATACAGAAAAATAGGTCCATGGAATCTTACATAACTACCCACTATCTCTGTTGTAGTTCAAAGTCCGGGTACAACAAAATACAGAAAACTAGGTAAATGGAATCTTAAATAACAACCCACTTACTCTGTTGTTATTCCAAAGACGAGATATAATGAAATACAGAAAACTAGGTCCATGGATGGGACATAACTACCCACTATCTCTGTTGTAGTTCAAGTCCGGATACAACGAAATACAGAAAGCTAGGTCCATGGATGGGACATAACTACCCACTATCTCTGTTGTAGTTCAAGTCCGGATACAACGAAATACAGAAAGCTAGGTCCATTGAATTGAACATAACTACGCACTATCTGTGTCTTAGTTCCAAGTCTGGATACAATGAAATACACAAAACTAGGTATATGGAATCATTCATAACTACACACTAACTCTGTTGTAGTTCAAAGTCCGGATGAAACGAAATATAGAAAAGTAGGTAAATGGAATCTTACATTACAAGTCACTTATTCTGTTGTTATTCCAAAGACCAGATATAACGGGAAATACAGAAAACTAGGTCCATGGAATCTTACATAACTACCCACTATATATCTTATAGTTCCAAAGTCCAGATACAATGAAACACACAAAACTAAGTATATGGAATCTTCATTACTACCCACTATCTCTGTTGTAGTTCCAAAGTCAAGATACAATGATATACAGAAAATTACTTCCATGGATGCATACATAACTACCCACTAACTCTGTTGTATTTCCAAAGTCATGATACAACCAAATCCAGAAAACTAGGTCCGAGGAATCACACATAACTACCCACTATCTCTTTTGTATTTCCAAAGTCCAGATACAATGCCATACTCAAAATTAGGTCCATGGAATCTTACATAACTATCACAAACTCTTTTGTAGTTGCAACGTCCGGATACAATGAAATACACAAAACAAGATCCATGGATTGGTACATAAACTTCCATTATCTCTGTTTTACTTCCAACGTCCGGAAAAACGAAATTCACAAAACTACGTCATTGACTCGTACATGACAACCGAATATCTCTGTTGTAGTTCCAAAATCCAGATACAAGAAATACAGAAATCTAGGTATATGGAATCATATATAAGAACCCCTTATCTCTGTTGTACTTCCAAAGTCCAGAAATAAGAAATACACAAAACTAGGTCCATTGCATCGTTCATGACACCTCTATCATTGTTGTAGTTCCAAAGTCCAGATATTACGAAATACAGAAAACTAGGCCATGGAATTGTACATAACTACCCATTATCTCTGTTGTATTTCCAAGTCCACATACAGTGAAACACAGAAAACTATGCCATGGAATCATACATAACTACCCTCTATATCTCTTTTACTTCCAAAGTCCAGACACAACAAAATACAGAAAAGTAGGTCCATTGAATCTTGCATAACTACGTACTATCTGTGTTGTAGTTCCAAAGTCCACATACAACCAAATACAGAAAACTAGGTCATTCGAATCTTACAACTACCCACTATATCTCTTGTAGTTCCAAAGTCCTGATACAATGAAATACACAAAACTAGGTCCATTGAATGTTACATAACTACGCACTATCTGTATTGTAGTTCCAAAGTCCACATCCAACCAAATACTGTAAACTAGGCCCATGGAATCTTACATAACTACCCACTATCTCTGTTGTAGTTCAAAGTCTGGATATAACTTAATACAGAAAACTAGGTCCATGGAATCATACCTAACAACACATTATGTGTTGTAGTTGAAAAGTCCGGATAAACAAAATACTCAAAACTGAGTCCATGGATTGGTACATAACTACCCATTATCTTTGTTGAAGTTCCAATGTCCAGATAAATGAAATACACAAAACTAGGTCCATGGATTGATACATTATTACCCATTATCTCTGTTGTACTTCCAAAGTCTGGATAAATGAAATAAAAAAAACTAGGTCCATTGAATCATTCATGATTCCCCTGTATCTCTGTTGAAGTTCCAAAATCCAGATACTACGAAATACAGAAACCTAGGTCCATGGAATCATACATAACTACCCACTTACTCTGTTGTAGTTCCGAAGTCTGAATACAACGAAATAAAGAAAACTAGGCCCATGGAATAGTACATAACTACCCACTATCTCTCATGTAGTTCCAAAGTCCGGATACAACAAAATACACAAAACTAGGTCCATGGAATCACACATAACTACCCACTATCTCTTTTGTATTTCCAAAGTCAGCACACAATGAAATACACAAAACTAGGTCCAAGGAATTGTACATAACTATCACAAACTCTTTTGTTGTTACAACGTCCGGATACAATGAAATAAACAGAACAAGATCCATGGATTGGTACATAACCTTCCATTATCTCTGTTTTACTTCCAAAGTCCAGATACAATGAAATACACAAAACTAGGTCGATGGAATCCTACATGACAACCCAATATCTCTATTGTAGTTCTAAAGTCCAGATACAAGGAAATACAGAAATCTAGGTCCATGGAATCGTATATAAGAACCCTTTATCTCTGTTGTACTTCCAAAGTCCGGATAAACGAAATACACAAAACTAGGTCCATTGCATCGCTCATGACCACCCTCTATCATTGTTGTAGTTCCAAAGTCCAGATATTATGAAATACAGAAAACTAGGCCATGGAATTGTACATAATTACCCATTATCTCTGTTGTATTTCCAAGTCCACATTCAGCGAAACACAGAAAATTACGTCCATGAATTTGTACATAACTACCCTCTATGTCTCTTTTACTTCCAAAGTCCAGACACAACGAAATACAGAAAAGTAGGTCCATTGAATCTTGCATAACTACGTACTATCTGTGTTGTAGTTCCAAAGTCCACATACAACCAAATACAGAAAACTAGGTCATTCGAATCTTACATAACTACCCACTATATCTCTTGTAGTTCCAAAGTCCTGATACAATGAAATACACAAAACTAGGTATATGGAATCATTCATAACTACGCACTAACTCTGTTGTAGTTCAAAGTCCGGATGCAACGAAATATAGAAAAGTAGGTAAAGGGAATCTTACATTACAAGTCACTTATTCTGTTGTTATTCCAAAGACCAGATATAATGGGAAATACAGAAAACTAGGTCCATGGAATCTTACTTAACCACCCACTATATATCTCACAGTTCCAAAGTCCGGATACAACGAAATACACAAAACTAGGTATATGGAATCGTTCATAACTACCCACTAACTCTGTTGTAGTATGAACTGACTTCCAAAGTCAGGATAAAACGAAATAAAGAAAACTAGGTCCCTGGAATCACACATAACTACCCATTATCACTGTTGTTGTTCCAAATTCCGGATACAACAAAATACACAAAACTGGCAGCATTGAATCTTAAATACCTAAGCACTATCTGTGTTGTAGTTGCAAAGTCCACATACAACCAACTACAGAAAACTAGGTCCATGGAATCTTACATAACTACCCACTATCTGTGTTGTAGTTCAAAGTCTGGATAAAACTTAATACTTTGGGACTACAACAGAGATAATGGATACTTATATACGATTCCATGGACCTAGATTTCTGTATTTCCTTGTATCTAGACTTTGGAACTACAACAGAGATATTGGGTAGTCATGTAGGAGCCAATGACCTAATTTTGTGTATTTCGTTTATCCGGACTTTGGCAGTAAATCAGAGATAATGGATAGTTATGTACCAATCCAAGGACCTTGTTTTGTGTATTTCATTGTATCTGGACTTTGTAACTACAAAAGAGATTGTGGTAGTTATGTAGGATGCTATGGACCTAGTTTCGTGTATTTCATTGTATCCGGAATTTGGAACTACAACAGAGATAATGAGTAGTTATGTGTGATTCCAGGGACCTAGTTTTCTGTATTTCATTGTATCTGGACTTTGGAACTACAAGAGAGATAGTGGGTAGTTATGTACTATTCCATGGGCCTAGTTTTCTTCATTTAGTTGTATCTGGACTTCGGAACTACAACAGAGTAAGTGGGTAGTTATGTATGATTCCATGGACCTAGTTTTCTGTATTTCATAGTATCTGGACTTTGGAACTACAACAGAGATACAGGGTAGTCATGAACAATTGAATGAACCTAGTTTTGTGTATTTCATTGTATCCATACTTTGGAACTACATCAGAGATAATGGGTAGTTATGTGTGATTCCATGGGCCTAGTTTTCTGTATTTCATTGTATCCGGAATTCAGAAATACAACAGAGTAAGTGGGTAGTTATGTAGGATTCCATGGACCTAGTTTTCTGTATTTGGTTGTATCCGGACTTTGGAACTACAACAGAGATCATGGGTACTTATATAGGTATCCTTGGACCTAGATTTCTGTATTTCCTTGTATCTAGACTTTGGAACTACAAGAGTGATAGTGGGTAGTTATGTAGCATTCCATGGACCTAGTTTTCTTTATTTCGTTTTATCCTGACTTTGGAAGTACAACAGAGATAATGGGTTATGTACTATTCCATGGACCTTGTTTTGTGTATTTCATTGTATCCATACCTGGGAACTACAACAGAGATATTGGGTAGTCATGTATGAGTCAATGACCTAGTTTTGTGTATTTCGTTTATCCGGACTTTGGAAGTTCAACAGAGATAATGGATAGTTATGTACCAATCCATGGACTCTGTTTTGTGTATTTAATTGTATCTGGACTTTTTAACTACAAAAGGGATTGTGGTAGTTATGTACAATTACAGGGACTTAGTTTTGTGTATTTCATTGCATCCAGACTTTGGAACTACAACAGAGATAGTGGGTAGTTATGTTTCCTTCAATGGCACTAGTTTTCTGTATTTCATTGTATCCGGACTGTGGAACTACAAGAGAGATAGTTTGTAGTTATGTAGTATTCCATGGGCCTATTTTTCTTTATTTCATTGTATCCGGACAATGAAAATGCAACAGAGTAAGTGGGTAGATAAGTACGATTCCAAAGACCTAGTTTTCTGTATTTCATAGTATCTGGATTTTGGAACTGCAACAGAGATAGTGGGTTGTCATGTATGATTCAATCGACCTAGTTTGGTGAATTTCCTTTATCCAGACTTTGGATGTACAACATTGATAATGGGTTATGTACCATTCCATGAACCTTTTTTTGGGTATTTCATTGTATCCCTACATGGGAACTACAAAAGTGATAGTGGGTAGTGATGTATGACTCCATGGACCTAGTTTCCTGTTTTGGTTGTATCTGGACTTTGAAAATACAACAGAGTTAGTGCGTAGTTATGTACGTATCCATTCACCTAGTTTTCCGTATATCGTTGTACCTTGATTATGGAACTACAACAGTGATAGTGGGTAGTTATGTAGGATTCTATGGACATAGTTTTCTGTATTTCGTTGTATCCGGACTTTGGAACTACAACAGAGATAATGGGTAGTTATGTATGATTCCATGGACCTAATTTTCTGTATTAAGTTGTATTTGGACTTTGAACTACAACAGAGATATGTGTAGTTATGTAGGATTCCATGCACCTAGTTTTCTGTATTTCGTTTTATCTGTTCTTTGGAACAACAACAGGGTATGTGGGTATGTATGATTCCATTTACCTAGTTTTCTGTATTTCATTGTATCCGGTCTTTGGAACTAAAACACAGATAGTGCATAGTTATGTACGATTCAATATACCTAGTTTTCTGTTTTTCGTTGTATCTGGACTTGGAACTACAACAGAGATAGTTGGTATTTATGTTAGATTCCATGGACCTATTTTTCTGTTTTTTGTTGTATCAGGACTTTGGAACTACAAGAGAGATAGTGGGTAGTTTATGTACATTGCTTGGACCAAGTTTTGTGTATTTTGTTGTATACTGACTTTGGAACTAAAACAGAGATAGTGGGTAGTTATGTGGGATTACATAGACCTAGTTTTCTGTATTTCGCTGTATGTGTCCTTGGAAATACTACAGAGATAATGGATAGTTATGTACGATTCCAAAGACCTAGTTCTCTGTATTTCATAGTATCTCGAATTTGGAACTAAAACAGAGATAGTTGGTTGTCATGTATGATTCAATGGACCTAGTTTGGTGAATTTAGTTTATCCGGACTTTGGAAGTACAACAGAGATAATGGGTTATGTGCCATTCCATGGACCTTGTTATGTGTACTTCATTATATCTGTACCTGGGAACTAAAACAGAGATATTGGGTAGGTATGTATGATTCCATGGACCTCGTTTTCTGTATTTGGTTGTATTCGGACTTTGAAAATACAACAGAGTTAGTGGGTAGTTATGTACTTTTCCGTGCACCTAGTTTTCTGTATATCTTTGTACCTTGACTTTGGAACTACAACAGAAATAGTGGGTAGTTATGTACGATTCCATGGACCTAGTTTTCTGTATTTCATGGTATCTGAACTTTGGAACTACAACAGAGATAGAGGGTAGTCATGAACGATTCAATGGACCTAGTTTTGTGTATTTCCTTTATCCGGACTATGGAAGTACAAAGAGATAATGGGTAGTTATGTACCAATCCATGGACCTAGTTTTGTGTATTTCGTTTATCCGGACTTTTCAATTACAACAGATAATGGGTTGTTATGTATGATTCCATGGACCTAGTTTTCTGTATTAAGTTTTATCCGGACTTTGACCTACAACAGAGATAGTGGGTAGTTATGTAAGATTCCATGGACCTAGTTTTCTGTAGTTGGTTGTATGTGGACTTTGCAACTACAACACAGGTAGTGCTTAGATATGTAAGATTCAATGGTGCCAGTTTTGTGTATTTCGTTGTATCCGGACTTTGGAACTACAAGAGATATAGTGGGTAGTTATGTCCGATTCCATGGACGTAGATTTCTGTATTTCGCTGTATGTGGACTTGGAAATACTACAGAGATGATGGGTAGTTATGTACGATTCCATGGCCTAGTTTTCTGTATTTCATAGTATCTGGACTTTGGAACTAAAACAGAGATAGTAGGTTGTGATGTATGATTCAATGGTCCTAGTTTGGTGTATTTCGTTTATCCGGACTTTGGAAGTACAACAGAGAAAATGGGTTATATACCATTCCATGGACCTTGTTTTGTGTATTTCATTGTATCTGTACCTGGGAACTACAACAGATATAGTGGGTAGTTATGTATGATTCCATGGACCTAGTTTTCTGTATTTTGTTTTATCCAGACTTTGGAACAGCAATAGAGATAATGGGTACATATATACGAATCCATGGACCTAGGTTTCTGTATTTTCTTGTATCTGGACTTTGGACTACATGAGAGATAATGGGTAGTTATGTACTATTCTATCGACCTAGTTTTCTTTATTTCGTTGTATCAGGATTTCAGAATTAAAACAGAGATAATGGGTACTTATATCCAATTCCATGGACATAGATTTCTGTATTTCCTGGTATCTGGACTTTGGAACTACATCAGAGATATTGGGTAGTCATATATGAGTCAATGACCTAGTTTTGTGTATTTTGATTATCTGTACTTTGGAAGTACAACAGAGATAATGGGTAGTTATGTACCAATACATGGACCTAGTTTTGTGTGTTTTGTTTATCCGGAGTTTTCAACTACAACAGATAAGGGGTTGTTATGCATGGTTCCATGGTCCTAGTTTTCTGTATTAAGTTGTATCTGGACTTTGAACTACAACAGAGTTAGTGGGTGGTTATGCAAGATTCCATGGACCTAGTTTTCTGTATTTCGAAGTATCCGTATTTTGGCACTAAGACACAGATAGTGCTTAGTTATGTATAATGCAATGGCCCTTGTTTTCTGTTTTTCGTTGTATCCAGAATTTAACTACCCACTACAACAAAAAAAACAAAACTAGGGCCATTGAATAGTACATAACTCCCTACGATATCTCTTGTAGTTCCAAAGTCCAGATACAACGAAATACGCAAAACTAGGTCCATTGAATGTTACATAACTGCGCACTATCTGTATTGTAGTTCCAAAGTCCACATACAACCAAATACAGTAAACTAGGTCCATGGAATCTTACATAACTACCCACTATCTCTGTTTAACTTCCAAAGTCCAGATAATCAAAATACACAAAACTAGGTCATAAACTCGCACATGACAAACCAATATCTCTGTTGTAGTTCCAAAGTCCAGATACAAGGAAATACAGATATCTAGGTCCATGGATTGGTACATAACTACACATTATCTTTGTTGTAGTTCCGAAGTCCAAATACCACGAAATAAAGAAAACTAGGTCCATGGAAATGTACATAACTACCATCAATCTCTCTTTTAGTTCCAATGTCCTGATACAACGAAATACAGAAAACTAGGTCCATGGAATCCCACAAACTACCCATTATCTCTGTTGTAGTTCCAAAGTCCGAGTAAAATGAAATACACAAAACTAGGTCCATGGAATTGTACATAACTACCACAATCTCTGTTGTAGTTCCAAAGTCCGGATACAACGAAATACAGAAAACTAGGTTCATGGAATCATACATAACTACCCACTACCTCTTTTGTAGTTCCAAAGTCAAGGTACAATTATATAAGGAAAATAGGTCCTTGGATGCCTACATAACCACCACAAACCTTTTTGTAGTTACAAAGTTCGGATACAATGGAATACACAAAACAGTGTCCATGGATTGGTACAAAACTATGTATTATCTCTTTTTTACTTCCAAAGTCTGGATAAACGAAACACACAAAACTAGGTCATTGACTGGGACATGACTACCCAATATCTCTGTTGTAGTTCCAAAGTCCAGATACAAGGAAATACAGAAATCTAGCTCCATGGATCGTATATAAGTATCCATTATCTCTGTTGTAGTTCCGAAGTCCAGATACAACGAAATAAAGAAATCTAGGTCCATAAATACTACATAACTACCCACTATCTCTCTTGTAGTTCCAAAGTCTACATACAACGTAATACAGCAAACTGGGTCCATGGAATCTTATATAAGTATCCATTATCCCTATTGTAGTTCTGATGTCCGGATACAATGAAATAAAGAAAACTAGGTCCATGGAATACTACATAACTACTCACTAACTGTCTTGTAGTTCCAAAGTCTAGATACAAGGAAATACAGCAATCTAGTTCCATGGAATCGTATATAAGTACCCATTATCTCTGTTGTATTTCCAAAGTCCGGATAAAACGAAATACAGAAAACTAGGTCCATGGAATCATACATAACTACTCACTATCTCTGTTGAAGTTCAATGCCCAGATACAACTTAATACAGAAAACTAGGTCCATGGAATCCTACATAACTACCCACTTACTCTGATGTATTCCCGAAGTCCAGATACAATGAAATACGGAAAACTAGGCCAATGGAATCACACATAACTACCCATTATCTCTGATGTAGTTCCAAAGTATGGATACAATGAAATACACAAAACTAAGTCCATTGAATTGTTCATGACTACCCTGTATCTCTGTTGTAGTTCCAAATTCCAGACACTATGAAATATAGAAACCTAGGTCCATGGAATCATACATAACTACCCACTTACTCTGTTGTAGTTCCGAAGTCCAGATACAACGAAATGAAGAAAACTAGGCCCATGGAATAGTACATAACTACCCACTATCTCTCTTGTAGTTCCAAAGTCCAGATACAACGAAATACAGAAAACTAGGTCCCTGTAATCACACATAACTACCAATTATCTCTCTTGTAGTTCCAAAATCCGGATACAATGAAATACATGAAACTAGGTCCATGGCATCCAACATAACTACCACAATCTCTTTTGTAGTTACAAAGTCCAGATACAATGAAGTACACAAAACAAGGTCCATGGTTTGGAACATAACTATCCATTATCTCTGATTTACTGCCAAAGTCCGGATAAACGAAATACACAAAATTAGGTCATTGGCTCCTACATGACTACCCAATATCTCTGTTGTAGTTCCAAAGTCCAGATACAAGGAAATATAGAAACCTAGGTCCATGGATTCCTATATAAGTGTCCATTATCTCTGTTGCAGTTCCAATGTCAGGATAAAACAAAATAAAGAAAATGAGGTCCATGGAATGCTACATAACTACCCACTATATCTCTTGTAGTTCCAAAGTCTAGATACAAGGAAATACAGAAATCTTGGTCCATGGAATCGTATATAAGTAACCATTATCTCTGTTGTAGTTCCAAAGTCCGTATACAATGAAATACAGAAAACTAGGTCCAGAGAATCATACATAACCATCCAATATCTCTGTTGTACTTTCAAAGTCAAGGTAAACGACATACAGAAAACTAGGTGCATGGATACTTACATAACTACCCATAACTATGTTGTATTTCCAAAGTCTAGATACAACCAAATACAGAAAACTAAGGCCATGGAATCATACATAACTACGCACCATATCTGTTGTATTTCCCATGTATGGATACAATGAAATACATAAAACAAGGTCCATGGAATGGTACATAACACATTATCTTTGTTGTATTTCCAAAATCCGGATATAAGAAATACACCAAACTAGGACCATTGAATCATACATCACAACCCGCTATCTCTGTTTTAGTTCCAAAGTCCAGATACTACAAAATACAGAAAACTAGGCCATGGAATCGTACATAACTACCCATTATCTCTGTAGTATATCCAAGTCCACATACAGCAAAATACAGAAAATTAGGTCCATGGAATCGGACATAACTACCCACTATATCTCTTGTAGTTCCAAAGTCCAGATACCACGAAATACACAAAACTGGCACCATTGAATCTTACATATCTAAGCGCTATCTGTGTTGTAGTTGCAAAATCCACATACAACCAACTACAGAAAACTAGGTCCATGGAATCTGACATAACTACCCACTATCTCTGTTGTAGTTCAAAGTCCAGATAAAACTTAATACAGAAAACTAGGTCCATGGAATCATACATTACAACCCATTATCTCTTGTAGTTGAAAAGTCCGGATAAACGAAATACACAAAATTAGGTCCATGGATTGGTACATAACTACCCATTCTCTTTGTACTTCCAAGGTCCGGATAAATGAAATACACAAAACCAGGTCCATTGAATCGTTCATGATTACCCTCTGTCTCTATTGTAGTTACAAAGTCCAGATACCATGAAATACAGAAAACTAGGTCCATGGAATCATATAAAACTACGCACTTACTCTGTTGTACTTCCAAAGTCCGGATACAAGGAAATACAGAAAACTAGACCCATGGAATCACACATAACTACCCATTATCTCTGATGTAGTTCCAAAGTCTGGATACAACGAAAAACAGAAAACTAGGTCCATGGAATCGTACATAACTACCCACTATATCTCTTGTACTTCCAAAGTACAGACACAACGAAATACAGAAATTTAGGTCCATTGACTCTTACATAACTACCCACTATATCTCCTCTAGTTCCAAAGTGCAGATACAATGAAATATAGAAAACTAGGTCCATTGAATCTTACATAACTACCCACTATATCTCTTGTAGTTCCAAAGCATGGATTCAATGAAATACACAAATATAGGTGCATGGAATCATACATAACTATGCACTATCTGTGTTGTAGTTCCAAAGTCCACATAAAACCAAATACAGAAACTAGGTCCATGGAATCTTACATAACTACATACTATCTCTGTTGTAGTTCAACGTCTGGATACAACTTAATACAGAAAGCTATGTCCATGGTAGTTTTGTGTATTTCGTTGTATCCAGACTATGAAACTACAACAGCGATAATGGGTAGTTGGGTATGATTCCATGGACTTATTTTGTGTATTTCTTTTATCTGGACATTGCAAGTACAACTGAGATAATGGGTAGTTATGTATCAATCCATCTACCTAGTTTTCTGTGTTAAGTTGTATCCGGTCTTTGAACTACAACAGAGATAGTGGGTAGGTTTGTATGATTCCATGGACCTAGTTTTGTGTATTTGGTTGTATCCGGACTTTGGAAATACAACAGAGTAGTGGGTAGTTATGGACACATCCATGGACCTAGTGTTATGTATATCGTTGTACTTTGACTTTGGAACTACAACAGAGATAGTGTTTAATTATGCAAGTTTCAATGGATCAATTTTTGTGGATTCGTTGTATCCGGACTATGAAACTACAACAGCGATAATGGGTAGTTGTGTATGATTCCATGGACCTAGTTTTCTGTATTTGGTTGTATCCAGACAATGGAAATACAAAAGAGTTAGTGGGTGTTTATGTACATATCCATGCACCTAGTTTTATGTATATCGTTGTACCTTGATTTTGTAACTACAACAGAGATAGTGTGTAGTTATGCACGTTTCAATGGACCTAGTTTTGTGGATTTCGTTGTATCCAGAATATGGAACTCCAACAGTGATAATGAGTAGTTGTATATGATTCCATGGACCTAGTTTTCTGTATTTGGTTTTATCCCGACTTTGGAAACATAAGAGTTAGTGTGTAGTTATGGACGCATCCATGCACCTAGTTTTATGTATATCGTTGTACCTTGACTTTGGAACTACAACAGAGATAGTGTGTAGTTATGCAAATTTCAATGGACCAAGTTTTCTGTATTTCGTTGTATCCGGACTTTGGAACTACAACAGAGATAGTGGGTTGTCATGTATGATTCAATGGACCTATTTTGTGTATTTCGGTTATCCGGATGTTTGTAGTACAACAGAGATAATAGGTAGTTATGTAAGATTCTGTGGACCTAGTTTTCTGTATTTTGTTATATCTGGTCTTTGGAATAACAAAAGAGTAAGTGGGTTTTTATGTAAGATTCCATATACCTAGTTTTGTGTATTTCGTTGTATCCGGACTTTGGAAGTAAAACACAGATACTGGGTAGATATGTACGATTCAATGGACTTAGTTTTCTGTTTTTCGTTGTATCTGGACTATGGAACTAAAACAGAGATAGTGGGTAGTTATGCAAGTTTCAATGGACCCAGTTTTGTGTATATCGTTGTATCAGGACTTTGGAACTACAACTGAGATAGTGGGTAGTTATGTATGATTCCATGGCCCTGTTTTCTGTGTTTGGTTGTATCCGGTCTTTGGAAATACAACAGAGTTAGTGGGTAGTTAAGTTCACATCCATGGACGTAGTTTTATGTATATCGTTGTACCTTGACTTTGGAACTATAACAGAGATAGTGTGTTGTCGTGTATGATTCAATGGACCTAGTTTTGTGTATTTCGTTTATCCTGATGTTGGAAGTACAAAAGAGATAATGGGTAGTTGTGTACCATTCCATCGACCTAGTTTTCGGTGTTAAGTTGTATCCGGACTTTGAACTATAAGAGAGATAGTGGGAAGGTATGTAAGATTCCATGGACCTAGTTTTCTGTATTTGGTTGTATCCGGATTTTTGAAATATAACAGAGTTAGTGGGTAGTTATGGACGCATCCATGGACATAGTATTTTGTATATCCTTATACCTCGACTTTGGAACTACAACAGAGACAGTATGTAGTTATGCAAGTTTCAATGTACCAAGTTTTGTGTATTTCATTTATCCAGACATTGGAAGTACAACAGAGATAATGGGTAGTTCTGTACTAATCCATCGACCTAATTTTCTGTGTTAAGTTGTATCCGGACTTTGTACTACAACAGAGATAGTGGGTAAGTATGTAAGATACCATGGACCTAGATTGCTGTATTTCCTTGTGTCTGGAATTTGGAACTACAAGAGAGATAGAGTGTAGTTATGTAGGAATCCATGACTGAGTTTTCTGTTTTTAATTATATCATGTTTTGGAATAACAACAGAGTAAGTGGGTTGTTATGTTTGATTCCATTTACCTAGTTTTCTGTATTTCGTTGTATCCGGACTTTTATCCACAACAGAGTTAGTGCGTAGTAATGAACGATTCCATTTACCTTGTTTTGTGTATTTCGTTGTATCCGGACTTTAGAAGTAAAACACAGATAGTGGGTAGTTATGTACGATTCAATGGACCTAGTTTTCTGTTTTTCGTTGTATCTAGACTATGGAATTACAACAGAGATAATGGGTAGTTATGTAAGATTCCATGGACCTAGTTTTCTGTATTTGGTTATATCTAGACTTTGGAAATATAACAGAGTTAGTGGGTAGTTATGTACGCATACATGGACCTAGTTTTATGTATATCGTTGTACTTTGACTTTGGGACTGCAACAGAGATAGTGTGTACTTATGCAAGTTTCAATGGACCACATTTTGTGTATTTGGTTGTATCCGGACTTTGGACTACAACAGAGATAGTGGGTTGTCATGAATAATTCAATGGACCTAGTTTTGTGTATTTCATTATCCGGACATTGGAAGTACAACAGAGATAGTGGGTTGCCATGTATGATTCAATGAACCTAGTTTTGTGTATTTCGGTAATACAGATGTTGGAAGTACAACAGAGATAATGGATAGTTATGTACCAATCCATTGACCTAGTTTTCTGTGTTAAGTTGTATCCAGACTTTGAACTACAACAGAGATAGTGGGTAGTTATGTATGCATCCATGGACCTAGATTTATATATATTGTTGTACCTTGACTTTGGAACTACAACAGAGATACAGTGTAGTTATGTAGGAATCCATGGACCTACTTTTCTGTATTTTGTTATATCTGGTCTTTGTAAGAACAACAGAGAAAGTGGGTTGTTATTTTGATTCCATTCACCTAGTTTTCTATTTTTTGTTGTTTCTGGACTATGGAATTACAACAGAGATAATGGGTAGTTCTGGATGATTCCATGGACCTAGTTTTCTGTATTAGGTTGTATCCAGACTTTGGAAGTACAACAGAGATAGTGGGTTGTCTTGTATGATTCAATGAACCTAGTTTTGTGTATTTCGTTTATCCGGACCTTGGAAGTACAACAGAAATAATGGGTAGTTATGTACCAATCCATCGACCTAGTTTTCTGTGTTAAGTTTTATCCAGAATTTGAACTACAACAGAGATAGTGGGTAGGTATGTAAGATTCCATGGGCCTAGTTTTCTGTATTTCTTTGTATCCGGACTTTGGAATTAAAACACAGATAGTGGGTAGTTATGTACTATTCAATGGACCTAGTTTTCTGTTTTTTGTTGTAACAGGACTATGGAACTACAACAGAGATAGTAGGTACTTCTGTATGATTCCATGGACCAAGTTTTCTGTATTTGTTTGTATCCGGTCTTTGGAAATACAACAGAATTAGTGGGTAGTTATGGAAGAATCCATGGACCTAGTTTTATATATATCCTTGTACCTTGACTTTGGAATTACAACAGAGATAGTGTGTAGTTATGCAAATTTCAATGGACCAAGTTTTGTGTATTTCGTTGTATCTGGACTTTGAAACTACAACAGAGATACTGGGAAGTTATGTATGATTCCATGGACCTAGTTTTCTGTATTTGTTTGTGTCTGGACTTTGGAAATACAACAGAGTTAGTGGGTAGTTATGTAAGATTCCATGGACCTAGTTTTCTGTATTTGGTTGTATCCGGACTTTGGAAAAAAAACAGAGTTAGTGGGTAGTTATGTACGCATCCATCGACCTAGTTTTATGTATATCGTTGTACCTTGACTTTGGAACTACAACAGAGATAGTGTGTATGTAGTTATGCAAGTTTCAATGGACCAAGTTTTCTGTATTTCGTTGTATCCGGGCTTTGGAACTACAACAGAGATAGTGGGTTGTCATGTATGATTCAATGGACCTAGTTTTGTGTATTTCATTTATCCGGACCATGGAAGTACAACAGAAATAATGGGTAGTTATGTACCAATTCATCGACCTTGTTTTCTGTGTTAAGTTTTATCAGGACTTTGAACTACAAGAGAGATAGTGGGTAGGTATGTAAGATTCCATGGACCTAGTTTTTTGTATTTCCTTATATCTGGTCTTTGGAATAACAACAGAGTAAGTGGGCTTTATGTAAGATTCCCTTTACCTAGTTTTCTGTATTTTGTTGTATCCGGACTTTGGAAGTAAAACACAGATATTGGGTAGTTATGTAAGATTCAATGGACCTAGTTTTCTGTATTTCATTATATGCGGACTATGGAACTACAACAGAGATAGTGGGTTGTCATGTATGATTCCATGGACCTAGTTTTCTGTATTTGGTTGTTTCCGGTCTTTGTAAATACAACAGAGTTAGTGGGTTGTTATGTATGCATCCATCTACCTAGATTTATGTATATCATTGTACCTTGACTTTGGAAGTATAACACATATAGTGTGCATTTATCAATGATTCCATATACCTAGGTTTGTGTATTTCATTGTATATGGACTTTGCAAGTAAAACACAGATTGTGGGTAGTTATGTACGATTCAATGGACATATTTTTCTATTTTTCGTTGTATCCAGACTATGGAACTACAACAGAGATAGTGTGTAATTATGTAGGATTCCACGGACCTAGTTTTCTGTATTTGGTTGTATACGGACTTTGGAAACATAAGAGTTAGTGGGTAGTTATATTCGCATCCATGGACATAGTTTTATGTATATCGTTGTACTTTGACTTTAGAACTACAACAGAGATAGTGTGTAGTTATGTAAGTTCCATTGGACCAAGTTTTGTGTATTTCGTTGTATCCAGACTTTGGAACTACAACAGAGATATTGGGTTGTCATGTATGATTCAATGGACCTAGTTTTGTGTATTTTGCTTATCTGGACATGGAAGTACAACAGAGATAATGGATAGTTATGTACCAATCCATCGACCTAGTTTTCTGTGTTAAGTTGTATCCAGACTTTGAACTACAACAGAGATGGGGGTAGTTAAGTAAGATTCCAGGGACCTAGATTTCTGTATTTTGTTGTGTCTGGAATTTGGACCTACATGAGAGATAAAGTGTAGTTATGTAGGAATCCATGGATCTAGTTTTCTGTATTTCCTTATATCTGGTTATTGTAATAACAACAGAGTTAGTGGATAGTTATTTTGATTCCATTTTCCTAGTTTTCTGTATTTCGTTGTATCCGGACTTTGGAAGTACAACAAAGATAGTGCCTAGTTATGAACGATTTCATATACCTAGTTTTGTGTAATTGGTTGTATCGGACTTTGGAAGTAAAACACAGATAGTGGGTAGTTATGTACGATTCAATGGACCTAGTTTTCTGTTTTTCGTTTTATCCGGACTATGCAACTACAACAGAGATAGTCGGTAGTTATGTATGATTCCATGGACCTAGTTTTCTGTATTTGGTTGTATCCAGACTTTGGAAGTACAACAGAGATAGTGAGTAGGTATGTAAGATTCCATGGACCTAGTTTTCTGTATTTTGTTATATATGGTCTTTGGAATAACAACAGAGTAAGTGGGTTTTTATGTAAGATCCCATTTACCTAGTTTTCTGTATTTTGTTGTATCCGGACTTTGGAAGTAAAAACAGCTAGTGGGTAGTTTTGTAGGATTCAATGGACCTAGTTTTCTGTTTTTTCGTTGTATCCGGACGATCTAACTACTACAGAGATAGTGGGTAGTTATATATGATTCCATGGACCTAGGTTTCTGTATGTGTTTGTATCCAGACTTTGGAAATACAACAGATTTAGTGGATAATTATGGACGTATCCATGAACCTAGTTTTATGTATATCGTTGTACCTCGACATTGGAACTACAAAAGAGATAGTGTGTAGTTATGCAAGTTTCATTGGACAAAGTTTTGTGTATTTCGTTGTATCCTTACTTTGTAACTACAGCAGAGATAGTGGGTAGTTATGTATGATTCTTTATTTCACTGTATCTGAGTTTGGAATTACAAGAGAGTTAGTGGGTTGTCATGTAAGATTCAATGGACCTAGTTTTGTGTATTTCGTTTATCCGGACTTTGGAAGTACAGCAGAGATAATGTGTACGTATGTACCTAGTTTTGTGTATTTTGTTTATCCGGAATTTTCAACTACAAAAGATAATAGGTTGTTATGTATGATTCCGTGGACCTAGTTTTCTTTTTTTAATTGTATCCGGACTTTGAACTACAACAGAGATAGTGGGTAGTTATTTAAGATTCCATGGACCTAGCTTTCTGTATTTCATAGTGTCTTGACTTTGGAACTACAGGAGAGATAGATTGTACTTCTGTAAGATTCCATGGACCTAGTTTTCTTCATTTCTTTATATCTGGTCTTTGGAATAAAAAGAGAATAAGTGGGTTGTTATGTAAGATTGAATTTACCCAGTTTTCTGTATTTCGTTGTATATGGACTTTGGAATTACAAGAGATATAGTGTGTAGTTATGTAAGATTCCAAGGACCTAGTTTTCTGTAGTTGGTTGTATCTCAACTTTAAAATTACAACAGATAGTGGGTAGTACGTTTCGTTATATCTGGTCTTTGTAATAACAACAGAGTAAATGGGTTGTTATGTAATATTCCTTTACCTAGTTTTCTGTATTTCATTGTATCTGGACTTTGAACTACAACAGAGTTAGTGAGTACTTATGAACGATTCCATATACCTGGTTTGAATATTTCGTTGTATCCGGACTTTGGAACTAAAACAGAGATAGTGCATATTTATGTACGATTCAGTGGATCTAGTTTTCTGTTTTTCATTGCATCTGGACTTTGGAACTACAACAGAGACAGTGGGTTGGAATTAGTTAGTGGGTAGTTATGTAGGATACAATGGACCTAGTTTTCTGTTTTTTCTTATATCCGGACTATGGAATTGCAACAGATAAATTTGGTTGTTGTGTACGATCCATGGACCTAGTTTTCTGTATTTGGTTGTATCAGGACATTAAAAATACAACAGAGTTAGTGGGTAGTTATGTACACATCCATGGACCTAGTTTTCTGTATATCATTGTACCTTGACTTTGTAACTACAACAGATACTCCGTAATTATTAAGTTCCAATGGACCAAGTTTTGTGTATTTTGTAGTATCCGAACTTTGGAACTAAAAGAGTTATAGTGGGTAGTTATGTATGATTCCATGGACCAAGTTTTCTGTATTTCATTGTATCTTGACTTTGGAACTACAACAGCCATAGTGGGGAATTCTGTATAACTCCTAGGACCTAGTTCTCTGCATTTTGTTGTATCCAGACTTTGGAACTAAAACACAGATAGTGGGTTGTCATGCATGATTCAATGAACCTAGTTTGCTGTATTTCATTTATCTGGACATTGGAACTACAACAGATATAGTGGGTAGTTATTTATGATTCCATGGACCTAGTTTTCTGTATTTCATTGTATCTTGACTTTGGAACTACAACAGCCATAGTGGGGAATTATGTATAATTCCTAGGACCTAGTTCTCTGCATTTTGTTGTATCCAGACTTTGGAACTAAAACACAGATAGTGTGTAGTTATGTACGATTCAATGGACCTAGTTTTCCCTATTTCATAGTATCTGGACTTTGGAACTACAACAGAGATAGTGGGTTGTCATGCATGATTCAATGAACCTAGTTTGCTGTATTTCGTTTATCTGGACATTGGAACTACAACAGATATAGTGGGTAGTTATTTATGATACCATGGACCTAGTTTTCTGTATTTGGTTGTATCCAGACTTTGGAAATACAACAGAGTTAGTGGGTAGTTATGTATGCATCCATGGACCTAGTTTTGTGTATATTGTTGTACCTTGACTTTGGAACTACAACAGAGACAGCGTGTAGTTATGTAAGTTTCAATGGACCAAGTTTTGTGTATTCTGTTGTATCCGGACTTTGGAACTACAAGACATGTAGTTGGTAGTTAAGTAAGATTCCATGGACCTAGTTTTCTGTATTTGTTTGTATCTTGACTTTGGAACTACAACAGATAGTGGGTAGTTATGTACGATTCAATGGACCTAGTTTCTGTGTTTCGTTGTATCTGGACTTTGGAACTACAACAGAGATTGTGGGTTGTCATATTTGATTCAATGGACCTAGTTTTGTGTATTTCGTTTATTCGGACGTTGGAAGTACAACAGAGATAATGGGTAGTTATGTACCAATCCATGGACCTAGTTTTGTGTATTTCGTTTATCCGGATTTTGGAACTAAAACACCGATAGTGCATAGTTATGCAGGATTCAATGGACCTAGTTTTCAGTTTTTCGTTGTATCCGGACTTTGGAAATACAACAGAGTTAGTGGGTAGTTATGTGTGCGTCCATGGACATAGTTTTGTGTCTATGGTTGGACCTTGATTTTGAAACTACAACAGAGATAGTGCCTAGTCATATAAGATTCCATGGACCTAGTTTTCTATATTACGTTGTGTCTGGACTTTGGAACTACAAGATCGATAGTGTGTAGTTAAGTACGATTCCATGGACCTACTTTTCTGTATTTCATTATATCTGGACTTTGGAATAACAACAGAGTTAGTGTAGTTATGAACGATTCCATATACCTTGTTTTCTCTATTTTGTTGTATCCAGACTTTGAACTACAACAGACTTAGTGCCTAGTTATGAACGATTCCATATACCTAGTTTTCTGTATTTCGTTGTATCCGGACTTAGGAACTAAAACACAGATAGTGTGTGGTTATGTACAATTCAATGGACCTAGTTTTCTGTTTTTTGTTGTATCCGGATTTTGGAACTACAACAGAGATAGTGGGTAGTTATGTATGATTCCATGGACCTAGTTTTCTCTATTTCGTAGTATCTGGACTTTGGAACTACAACAGAGATAGTGGGTTGTCATGTATGATTCAATGAACCTAGTTTTCTGTATTTCATTTATCCGGACTTTGGAAATACAACAGAGATAATGGGTTATGTACCATTCCATGCACCTTGTTTTGTGTATTTCGTTGTTTCCGGACCTTGGAACTACAACAGAGATAGTGTGTAGTTATGCAAGTTTCAATGGAACTAGTTTTGTGTTTTTCCTTATTCCGGACTTTGGAAGTACAACAGATATAATGGGTAGTTATATACCAATACATCGACCTAGTTTTCTGTGTTAAGTTGTATCCGGACTTTGAACTACAACAGAGATAGTGGGTAGGTATGTAAGATTCCATGGACCTAGTTTTCTGTATTTCGTTATATCTGGTCTTTGGAATAACAACCGAGTAATTGAGATTTTATATAAGATTCCATTTACCTAATTTTCTGTGTTAAGTTGAATCCAGACTTTGAATTACAATAGAGTCAGTGCATAATTATGAATGATTTCATATACCTAGTTTTGTGTATTTCGTTGTATCTGGACTTTGGAATTAAAACACAGATAGTGGGTAGTTATGTAGGATACAATGGACCTAGTTTTCTGTTTTTTGTTGTATTCAGACTATGGAACAGCAACAGATAAAGTTGGTTGTTGTGTATGATCCATGGACCTAGTTTTCTGTATTTGGTTGTATCAGGACATTGGAAATACAACAGAGTTAGTGGGTAGTTATGTAAACATCCATGGACCTAGTTTTCTGTATATCATTGTACCTTGATTTTGGAACTACAACAGATACTCCGTAGTTATTAAGTTCCAATTTACCAAGTATTGTGTATTTTGTGGTATCCGGACTTTGGAACTACAAGAGTTATAGTGGGTAGTTATGTATGATTCCATGGACCTAGTTTTCTGTATTTGGTTGTATCTCGACTTTGGAACTACAACAGCGATACTGGGTAATTATGTTTGACTCCTAGGACCTAGTTCTCTGTATTTCATTGTATCCAGGCTTTGGAACTAAAACACAGATAGTGCGTAGTTATGTACGATTCAATGGACCTAGTTTTCTGATTTTCATTGTATATGGACTTTGCAACTACAACAGAGATAGTGGGTAGACATGTATGATTCCATGCACCTAGTTTTCTCTATTTCATAGTATCTGGACTTTGGAAGTACAACAGAGATTGTGGGTTGTCATGTATGATTCAATGTACCTAGTTTGCAGTGTTTCATTTATCTGTACTTTGGAAGTACAACAGAGATAATGGGTTATGTACCATTCCCTAGACCTTGTTTTGTGTATTTTATTGTATCCGGACCTTGGAACTACAACAGTGATAGTGGGTAATTATGTATGATTCCATGGACCTAGTTTTTTGTATTTGGTTATATCCAGACTTTGCAAATACAACAGAGTTTGTGCGTAGTTATGTATGCATCCATGGCCCTAGTTTTCTGTATATCGCTGTAACTTGACATTGAAGCTACAACAGAGAGAGTGCGTAGTTATGTATGTTTCAATGGACCAAGATTTGTGTATTCAGTTGTATCCGGACTTTGGAACTACAAGAGATATAGTTGGTAGTTATGTAAGATTCCATGGACCTAGTTTTCTGTATTTGTTTGTATTTCGACTTTGGAACTACAACAGATAGTGGGTAGTTATGTACGATTCAATGGACTTAGTTTTCCGTATTTCATTATATCTGGACTTTGGAACTACAACAGAGATAGTGGGTTGTCATGTTTGATTCAATGGACCTAGTTTTGTGTATTTCGTTTATCCGGACGTTTGAAGTACAACAGAGATAATGGGTAGTTATGTACCAATCCATGGACCTAGTTTGGTGTTTTTTGTTTATCCAGATTTTTCAACAACTAAAGTTATTAAATTGTTAAGTATGATTCCATGGACCTAGTTTTCTGTGTTAAGTTGTATCCGGACTTTGAACTACAACAGTGATAGTGGGTAGTTATGTAAGATTCCATGGATCTTGTTTTCTGTATTTGGCTGTATGTGGACTTGGAACTCCAACAGATAGTGCTTAGATATGTAAGATTCAATGGACCTAGTTTTGTGTATTTTGTTGTATCCGGACTTTGGAATTAAAACACAGATAATGGGTAGTTATGTACGATTCAATGGACCTAGTTTTCTGTTTTTTGTTGTATTCGGACTATGGAACTGCAACAGATAAAGTTGGTTGTTGTGTACACATCCATGGACCTAGTTTTCTGTATATCATTGTACCTTGACTTTGGAACTACAACAGATACTCCGTAGTTATTAAGTTCCAATGGACCAAGTTTTGTGTATTTTGTAGTACGGACTTTGGAACTACAAGAGTTATAGTGGGTAGTTATGTATGATTCCATGGTCCTAGTTTTCTGTATTTGGTTGTATCTCGACTTTGGAACTTCAACAGTGATAGTGGGTAGTTATGTATGATTCCATGGACCTAGTTTTCTGTATTTCGTTGTATCCGGACTTTGGAACTAATACACAGATAGTGTGTAGTTATGTACGATTCAATGGACCTAGTAGTATGATTTTCCTTGTATCTGGACTTTGGAACTACAACAGAGATAGTGGGTTGTCATGTTTGATTCAATGGACCTAGTTTTGTGTATTTCACTTATCCGGACGTTGGAAGTACAACAGAGATAATGGGTAGTTATGTGCCAATCCATGGACCTAGTTTTGTGTATTTCGTTTATCCGGACTTTTCAACTACAAAAGATAATAAGTTGTTTTGTATGATTCCATGGATCTAGTTTTCTGTGTTAAGTTGTATCCGGATTTGAACTACAACTAAGATAGTGGGTAGTTATGTAAGATTCCATGGACCTACTTTTCTGTATTTCATTATAAAATGGTCTTTTGAATAACAACAGAGTATGTGGGTTGGTATGTAAGATTCCATTTACCTAGTTTTCTGTATTTCATTTTGTCCGGACTTTGAACTACAACAGAGTTAGTGCGTAGTTATGAACGATGCCATATACCTAGTTTTGTGTATTTCGTTTTATCCAAACTTTGGAACTACAACAGAGATATTCCGTAGTTATGAATGATTCAATGGACCAAGTTTTGTGTATTTTGTTGTATCTGGACCTTGGAACTAAAACACAGATAGTTATGTACCATTCAATGGACACAGTTTTCTGTTTTTCGTTGTTTCAGGGCTGTGGAACTACAACAGTGATAGTTGGTAGTTATGTATGATTTTAGGGACTTAGTTTTCTGTATTTTGCTGTATCTGGACTTGGAAATACTACAGAGATAATGGGTAGTTAAGTAAGATTCCAGGGACCTCTTTTTCTGTATTTCGCAGTATCTGGACTTTGGAACTACAACAGAGATTGTGGGTTGACATGTATGATTCAATGGACCTAGTTTGGTGTATTTTGTTTATCCAGACACTGGAAGTGCAACAGAGATAATGGGTTATGTACCATTCCATGGACTTTGTTTTGTGTATTTCATCGTATCCACACCTTGGAACTACAACAGAGAAAGTGTGTAGTTATGTATGATTCCATTGACCTAGTTTTCTGTATTTGGTTGTATCTGGACTTTGTAAATGCAACAGAGTTCGTGGGTAGATATGTACGCATCCATGGACCTAGTATTATGTATATCGTTGTACCTTTCCTTTGGAACTACAACAGAGATACTCCATAGTTATGTAAGATCAATGGACCACGTTTTGTGTATTTCGTTGTATCAGGACTTTGGAACTACAAGAGATATTGTGGGTTGTTATGTATGATTCCAATGTCCTAGTTTTCTGTATTTCGCAGTATCTGGACTTTGGAAATACAACAGTGATAGTGTGTTGTCATGTATGATTCACACGTACAAATGTGATTCTATCAAACAACCAATCTAAAGATAATCCATGCCTTGTCTTGCCTTGCCTTGCCTAAATGAGATTCTATCTCACCAACCAAATCTAAAGGAAATCCATGTATTCCCTTGCCTTGCCTTGCCTTGCCTAGCCTAAATGTGATCATATCACCCAGCCAAATCTAAAGATAATCCATGCCTTGCCATGCCTTGCATTACCTTTCCTTACCTTGCATTACCTAGCCAAAATGAGATTGTATCTCTGCAACCAAATTTAAAAAAAAAAATCCTTGCTTTGCAATTCTTTGAGTTCCTTTTCCTAAATGAGAATTGACCTCAGCAACCAAATCTAAAGATAATACATTCCTTGCCTTGCCTTGCCTTGCCAATTGAGATTGTATTTCCTGAACCAAATCTAAAGAAAATCCATGCTTTGCAATTCCTTGAGTTCGCTGGGCTAAATGAGATTCTATCTACTGAAACAAATCTAAAGAAAATATATGCCTTGCCTTGCCTTGTCTTGCCTTGTCTTGCCTTGCCTTGCCTTGCCTTGCCTTGGCTAAGTGATATTCTATCTCCCCAACGAAATCTAAAGAAAATCCATCATTGCCTTGCCTTGCATTGCTTAGACTTGCCTAAATGAGATTCTATTTCCCTAACCAAATCAAAAGAAAATCCATGCCTTGCCTTGCCTAAATGAGATTCTATGTCCACAACCAAATCTAAAGGATACCATGCATTGCCATGCCTTGCCTTGCCTTGACTTGCCTTACCGTGCCTAACTGAGATTCTTTCTCCTGAACCATATCTTAAGAAAATCCATGTCTTGCCTTGCCTTGCTTTGACATGTTTGCCTTGCCTTGCCTTGCCTAAATGAGTTTCTATCATCCCACTCAAAATTGAGGAAAATCCAAGCCTTGCCTTGCCTTGTCTTGCCTTGCCTTGTCTTGCCTTGCCTAAAGGTTATTCTATCACCCAACCAAATCTAAAGAAAATCCATGCCTTGCCTTGTCTTGCCAAAATGATATTCTATCTCCCCAACAAAATCTAAAGAAAATCTAAGCCTTGTCTTGCTTGCCTTGCCTTGTCTTGCTTGCCTTGCCTTGTCTTGCCTTGCATTGCCTTGCCTTGCATAAATGAGATTTTATCTCTTGAACCAAATCTAAAGGAAATACATGCCTTGGCTTGACTGTCCTTGCCTTGCCTATCTTGCCTTGCCTAAATGAGATTCTATCTCCCCTACCTAATCTAAAGAAAATCCATGCCTTGCCTTTGCCTTGTCTTGACTTGCCAAAATGAGTTTGTATCTCCCCAACCAAATCTGAGGAAATTCATGCCTTTCCTTGCCTGTTTTGCCTTGTCTTGCCTTGCCTAAATGTTATTCTATCACCCAACCAAATCTAAAGATAATACATGCCTTACCTTGCTTTGATTTGCCTTGCCTATCCCTGCCTTGCATAAATGAGATTCTATCTACCCAAAAAAATCTAAAGTAAATCCATGCTTAGCCTTGTCTTGCCTTGCCAAAATGAGATTCTATCTCCCCAACCAAATCTAAAGAAAATCCATGCCTTGAATTTCCTTGAGTTCCCTTGCCGAATTGAGATTCTATCTCCCCAACCAAATCTACAGAAAATCCATGCCTTGCCTTGCCTTTTGTTGCCTTGCCATGCCTTGCCTAAATGAGATTCTATCTCCCCAACAAAATCTAAATAAAATCCAGGCCTTGCCTTGCCTTGCCTAAATGAGTTTCTATCTCCCCATACAAATCTGAAGAAAATACATGCCTTGCCTTGCCTTGTGTTGCCTTCTCTTGCATTGCCTAAATGTTATTCTATCACCCAGGCAAATCTAGAGATAATACATGCCTTGCCTTGCCTGTACTTCCCTTGCCTGTCCCTGCCGTGCCTAAATGAGATTCTATCTATCCAAAAAAATCTAAACAAAATTCATGCTTTGCCTTGCCTTGCCTTGCCAAAATGAGATTCTTTCTCCCCAACCAAATCTAAAGAGAATCCATGCTTTGCCTTGCCTTGACCTCCCTTGCCTAAATCAGATTTTATCTACCAAACCAAATCTGTAGAAAATACATGCCTTGCCTTGTCTTGCATTGCATAAATGATATTCTATCTCCCCATCCATATCTAAAGAAAATCCATGTCTTGCATTTCCTTGCTTTGAATTGCTGTGCCTTGCATTGCCTAAATGAGATTCTATCTGCCCAACCAAATCTGAAGAAAATCCATGCCTTGCCTTGCCTTGTCTAGCCTTGCCTTCCCTTGCCTAAATGAGATTCTATCTCAGCAATCAAATCTAAAGGAAATCCATGCTTTGCCTTGCCTTGGCTTGCCTTGCATTGCCTAAATGTGATCATATCAAGAAAACAAATCTAAAGATAATCCATGCCGTGCCTTTCCTTTCCTTTCCTTTCGTTTCATTGCCTTGAAATGCCTTGCCATGTCTTCCCTTGTCTTGCCTTGCCTAAATGAGATTATATGTCCCCAACCAAATCTGAAGAAAATCCATCCCTTGCCTTGCATTGTCTTGCCTTGTCTTGCCTTGCCTAAATGTTATTCTATCACCAAACCAAATCTAAAGATAATACATGCCTTGCCTTGCCTTGATTTGCCTTGCCTTTCCTATACCTGCCTTGCCTAAATGAGATTCTATCTCCCCAACCAAATCTAAAGAAAATCCATGTCCTGAATTTCCTTGACTTCCCTTGTCTAAATGAGATTCTATCTCCACAACCAAATCTGAAAAAAATCCATGCCTTGCCTTGCCTTGTCTTGACTTGTCTTGCCTTGCCTAAAGTTATTTTATCACCCAACCATATCTAAAGATAATGCATGCCTTGCCTTTTCATGCATTTACTTGCCTTGCCTATCCCTGCCTTGCCAAAACGAGATTTTATCTCTCCAACCAAATCTAAAGAAAATCCATGCTTTGCCTTGCCTAGACTTCCCTTGCCTTGACTAAATGAGATTCTAACTTAGCAACCAAATCTAAAGGAAGTTCATGCCTTGCCTTGCCTTGCCTTGCCTTGCCTTGCCTTGCCTTGCCTTGCCAAAATTAGATTGTATCTCCCCAAACAAATCTAAAGAAAATCCATGCTTTGAAATACCTTCAGTTCCCTTGCCTAAATGAGATTCTATCTACCCAACCAAATCTAAAGAAAATATATGCCTTGACTTACTTTGTCTTGCATTGCCTTGCCTTGCCTAAATGTGATTCTATCATGCAACCAAATCTAAAGATAATCCATGCCTTCCCTGGCGTTTTCTTGCCTTACCTTGCCTAAATGAGATTCTATCTCAGCAACCAAATCTAAAGGAAATCCATGCCGTGCCTTGCCTTGCCTTGCCTTGCCTAAATGTGATTCTATCATGCAACCAAATCTAAAGATAATCCATGCCGTGCCTTGCCTTGCCTTGGATTGCCTAAATGTGATCATATCACTCAACCAAATCTAAAGATAATCCATGCCTTGCCTTGCCTTGCATTTCCTTTCCTGCCTAGCCTTGAAAAATGAGACTGTATCTACCCAACCAAATAAAAAGAAAATCCATGCTTTGCAATTCCTTGAGTTCCATTGCCTAAATGAGATTCCATCTCAGCAACCAAATCTAAAGATAATACAAGCATTGCCTTGCCTTGTCTTGCCTTGCCTTGCCTTGCATAAATGAGATTCTATCTCCTGAACCAAATATAAAGGAAATATATGCCTTACCTTGACTGTCCTGGCCTTGCCTTGCCTATCATTGACTTGCCTAAATGAGATTCTATCTCCCCAACCAAATCTAAAGAAAATCCACGCCTTACCTTGCCTTGCCGTGCCTTGCCAAAATGAGATTATATCTCCCCAACCAAATCTAAAGAAAATCTGTGCCTTGCTTGCCTTGTCTTACCTTGCCTTGCTAGGCTAAATGAGATTCTATCTCCCCCCACCAAATCTAAATAAAACCAGGCCTTGCTTTGCCTTGCCTAAATGAGTTTCTACCTCCCCAACCAAATCTGAAGAAAATCCCGGCCTTGCCTTGCCTTGTCTTGCCTTGCCTTGCCAAAATGAGATTCTATCTCAGCAACCAAATCTAAAGGAATTCCATGCCTTGTCTTGCCTTGCCTTGCATTGCCTTGCCTTGACTTGCATTGCCTAAATGTGATCATATCACACAACCAAATCTAAAGATAATACTTGCCTTGCCGTGCCTTGCATTTCGTTGCCTTGCTTGCCTTGCCTTGCAAAAATGAGATTGTATATCCCCAAACAAATCTAAAGAAATTCCATGCTTTGCATTCCTTGATTTCCCTTGCCTAAATGATATTCTATCTACCCAACCAAATCTAAAGAAAATATATGCCTTGCCTTGCCTTGTCTTGCCTATCGCGCCTTGCCTTGGCATTGTGATATTCTATCTCCCCAATGAAATCTAAGAAAAATCCATGCCTTGCCTTGCTTTGCATTGCTAAGCCTTGCCTAAATGAAATTCTATTTCCCTAACCAAATCTAAAGAAAATCCATGCCTTGCCTTGGCTAAATTCGATTCTATGTCCACAACCAAATCTAAAGGATATCCATGTCTTGTCATGCCTTGCCTTACCTTGCCGTGCATAAATGAGATTTTTTCTCCCCAAACATGTCTAAAGAAAATCCATGTCTTGCCTTTCCTTGCATTGAATTGCTTTGCCTTGCCTTGCCTAAATGAGTTTCTACCATCCCAACGAAAATTGATGAAAATCCATGCCTGGCTTTGCCTGTCTTGCCTTGCCTTGTCTTGCATAAATGTTATTCTATCACCCAAGGAAATCAAAAGAAAATCCAAGCCTTTCCTTGCCTTGCCTCTTCTTCCCTTGCCTTGCATTAATGAGATTCTATCTCCTGAACAAAATCTAAAGGAAATACATGCCTTGCCTTGACTGTCCTTGCCTTGCCTTGCCTATCTTGCCTTGACTAAATGAAATTCTATCTCCCCAACCAAATCTAAAGAATATCCATGCCTTGCCTCGCCTTGTCTTGCCTTGCCATGCCTTGCCTAAATGGGATTCTATCTCCCCAACCAAATATAAATAAAAATCCAGGCCTTGCCTTGACTTGCTTTGCTTAGCCTTGCCTCAATGAGATTCTATTTCCCTAACCAAATCTAAAGAAAATCCATGCCTAACTTTGACTTGCCTTGTCTTGCCTTGCCTTGCATAAATGAGATTCTATTACCCGTACCAAATCTAAAGAAAATAGATACCTTGCCTTTTCTGTCCTTGCCTTGCCTTGCCTATCCTTGCCTTGCCAAAATGAGATTCTATCTCCCCTACCAAATCTAAAGTAAATGCATGCCTTGCCTTGCCTTGCCTTGTCTTGCTTTTCCTTGCCTTGCTTAAATGAGATTCAATCTCCCCAACAAAATCTAAAGAAAATCCATGTTTTCCCTTGCCTTGACTTTCCTTGCCAAAATGCGATTTCATCTACCCAACCAAATCCACAGAAAATACATGCCTTGCCTTGTCTCCCATTGCGTAAATGATATTCTATCTCCCCAACCATATCTAGAGAAAATCCATGTCTTGCCTTGACTTGCTTTGAATTGTTGTGCCTTGCCTTGCCTAAATGAGATTCTGTCTCCCCAACCAAATCTGAAATAAATCCATGCCTTGCCTTTCCTTGTCTTGCCTTGTCTTCCCTTGCCTAAATGTGATTCTATCACGCAACCAAATCAAAAGATAATCCATGCCTTGCCTTGCCTTGTCTTGCCTTGCCTTGCCTCAATGAGATTCTATCTCAGCAATCAAATCTAAAGGAAATCCATGCTTTGCCTTGACTGGTCTTGCCTTGTCTTGCCTTGCCTAAATGAGATTCTATCTCCCAACCAAATCTAAAGAAAATCCATGCCTTGCCTTGCCATGCCGTGCCTTACTAAAATGAGATTCTATCTCCCCAACCAAATCTAATGAAAATCCATGCATTGCCTTGCCTTGTCTTTCCTTGCCTTGCCTTGCTTAAATGAGTTTCTATCTCCCCAAACAAATCTGAAGAAAATCCATGCCTTGACTTGCCTTGTCTTGCCTTGTCTAAATGTGATTTTATCACACAACCATATCTAAAGATAATACATGTGTTGCTTTTCCATGCATTTACTTGCCTTGCCTATCCCTGCCTTGCCTAAATGAGTCTATCTACCCAAAAAATCTAAAAAAAATGCATGCTTGCCTTGCCTTGACTTCCCTTGCCAAAATGAGATTCTATCTCCCCATCCATATCTAAAGATAATCCATGATTTGCCTTGCCTAAACTTCCCTTGCCTAAATAAGATTCTATCTACCCAACCAAATCTAAAGAAAATACATACTTTGCCTTGTCTTGCATTGCCCAAATTAGCTTCTATCTCCCAAGCAAATATAAAGAAAATACATGCCTTGCCTTTCCTTGCTTTGAATTTCTGTGCCTTGCCTTGCCTAAATGAGATTCTATCTCCCCAACCGAATCTGAATAAAATCCATGCTTTGCCTTGCCTTGCCTTTCCTTGCCTTGCCTTGGCTTGCCTTGAATTGCCTAAATGTAATCATATCACGAAACCAAATCTAAAGATAATCCACCCCTTGCCTAGCCTTTCCTTTCCTTGCCTTGCCTTGCAAAAATGAGATTGTATCTCCCCAACCAAATCTAAAGAAAATCCATGCTTTGCAATACCTTGAGTTCCCTTGCCTAAATGAGATTCTATCTACCCAACCAAATCTAAAGAAAATATATGCCTTGCCTTGCCTTGACTTGCCTTTTCATGTCTAAGTGATATTCTATCTATCCAACCAAATCTAAAGAAAATATATGACTTGACTTACCTTGCCTTGCATTGCCTTGCCTTGCCTTGGCTAAGTGATATTTTATCTCCCCAATGAAATATAAAGAAAATCCATGCCTTGCCTTGCCTAAATGACATTCTAAGTCCACAACCAAACCTAAAGTGTATCCATATCTTGCCATGCCTTTCGTTGATTGCCTTGTCTTGCGGTGCCTAAATGAGATTCTATCTCCCCAACCATATCTAAAAAAAACATGTCTTGCCTTGCCTTGCTTTGCCTAAATGAGATTCTATCTCCCCAACCAAATCAAAAGAAAATCCATGCCTTGCCTTGCCTTGTCTTGCCGTGCCTTGCCTGAATGAGTTAGTATGTCCCCAAAACAAATATGAAGAAAATCCATTCCTTGCCTTGCCTGTCTTGCCTTGTCTTGCCTTGCCTAAATGTTTTTCTATCACCCAACTGTATCTAAAGATAATACATGCCTTGCCTTACCTTGATTTGCCTTGCCTATCCCTGCCTTGCCAAAATGAGATTCTATCTACACAACCAAATCTAAAGAAAATCCATGACTGGAATTTCCTTGAGAGCCCTTGCCTAAATGAGATTCTATCTCCCCAACCAAATCTAAAGAAAATCCATGCCTTTCCTTGTCTTGTCTTGCCTTCTCTTACCTTGCCGAAATGAGATTCTATCTCCCCAACCAAATCTAAGTAAAAGCCAGGCTTTGTATTGCCTTGCCTAAATAAGTTTCTATCTCCCCAACCAAATCTGAAGAAAATACATGCCTTGTCTTGCCTTTGCTTGCCTTGTCTTGAATTGCCTAAATATTGTTCTATCACCCAAACAAATCTACAGATAATACATGCATTGCCTTGCCTTGATTTGCCCTGCCTATACCTGCCTTGCCTAAATGAGATTCTATCTACCCAAAAAACTCTAATGAAAATCCATGCTTTGCCTTGCCTTTTCTTGCCCAAATGAGATTCTATCTCCCCAACCAAATCAAAAGAAAATCCATGCCTTGAATTTCCTTGACTTCCATTGCTTAATGAGATTTTATCACTCCAACCAAATCTAAATAAAATCCAGGCCTTGCCTTGCCTTGCTTAACTGAGTTTCTATTTCCCCAACCAAATCTGAAGAAAATCTATGCCTTGCCTTGTCTTTCCTTGTCTTTACTTGTCTTGCCTTGCCTAAAAGTTATTCTAATACCCAACCAAATCTAGAGATAATACATGCCTTGCCTTACCTTGACTTGCCATGCTTATCCCGGCCTTGCCTAAATGAGATTCTATCTACCCAAAAAAATCTAAAGAAAATTCATGCTTTGCCTTGCCTTACCTTGCCTTGCCTAAATGAGATTCTATCACCGCAACCAAATCTAAAGAATACCCATGCCTTGCCTTGCCTTGTCTTGCCTTGCCTTGCCTTGCCTAAATGAGTTTCTATCTCTCCAACCAAATCTGAAGAAAATCCATGCCTTGCCTTGGCTTGTCTTACCTTGTCTTGCCATGCCTAAATGTTATTCTATCAGCCAACCAAATCTAGAGATAATACATGCCTGCCTTGCCTTGTCTTGCTTTCCTATCCCTGCCTTGCCTAAATGAGATTCTATCTACCCAACCAAATCTAAAGAAAATAGATGCCTTGCCTTGCCTTTTCTTGCCTTGCCTTCCCTGTATAAATGTGATTCTATCATGCAACCAATCTAATGATAACCCATGCCTTGCCTTGCCTTGCCTTGCCTTGCCTAATGAGATTCTATCTCACGAACCAAATCTAAAGGAAATCCATGCCTTGCCTTGCCTTGCCCTTCCTTGCCTTGCCTTGCATTGCATTGCCTAAATGTTATCATACCACGCAACCAAATCTAAAGATAATCCATGCCTTGCCTTGCCTTGCCCTGCCTTGCCTTGCCTTGCATTACCTAGCCAAAATGAGATTGTATCACCCAAACCAAATCTAATGGAAATCCATGCTTTGCAATTCCTTGAGTTCCCTGGCCAAATGAGACTCGATCTCAGCAACCAAATCTAAAGATAATACATGCCTTGCCTTGACTTGCATTTCCTTTGTTGCCTTGCCTTGCCTTGCCAAGCCAAAATGAGATTGTATCTCCCCAACCAAATCTAAAGAAAATACATGCTTTGCAATTCCTTGAGTTCGCTTGCCTAAATGAGATTCTATCTACCCATCCAAATCAAAAGAAAATATATGCCTTGCCTTGTCTTGCCTCGCCTGGGCTCAGTGATATTCTATCTCCCCAACAAAATCTAAAGAAAATCCATGCCTTGCCTTGCCTAAATGAGATTCTATATCCAAAACCAAATCTAAAGGATATCCATGTCTTGCCATGTCTTGCCTTGCCTTGCCTTGCTGTGCCTAAATGAGATTCTCACCAACCATAACTAAAGAAAATCCATGTCTTGCCTTGCCTTGCCTTGGCTCAGTGATATTCAATCTCCCCAGTGCAATCTAAAGAAAACCCATGCCTTGCCTTGCCTTTAATTGCTTAGCCTTGCCTAAATGAGATTCTATTTCACTAACCAAATCTAAAGAAAATCCATGCCTTGCCTTGCCTAAATGAGATTCTATGTCCAAAACCAAATCTAAAGGATATCCATGCCTTGCCATGTCTTGCCTTGCCTTGCCTTGCCGTGCCTAAATGAGATTCTTTCTCACCAACCATATCTAAAGAAAATCCATATCTTGCCTTGGCTTGCCTTGAATTGCTTTGCCTTGCATTGCCTAAAGAGTTTCTATCATCCCAACCAAAATTGAAGAAAACACATGCCTTACCTTGCCTTGTCTTGCCTTGTCTTGCCTTGCCTAAATGTTATGCTATCACCCACCCAAATGTAAAGAAAATCCATGCCTTGCCTTGCCTTCCCAAAATGAGATTCTATCTCCCCAACAAAATCTAAAGAAAATCCATGCTTTGCCTTGCCTTGCCTTCCCTTGCCTAAATGAGATTCTATCTAGCCAACAAAATCTAAAAAAAAATGCATGCCCTGCCTTGTCTTGCATTGCCTAAATGAGTTTCTATCTCCCCTACCTAATTGAAGAAAACCCATGCCTTTCCTTGCCTTGTAATGCATTGTCTTGATTGCATAAATGAGATTCTATCTCCCCAATGATATCTAAAGAAAATCCAAGCCTTGCCTTGCCTTGCCTTTCCTTGCATATATGAAATTCTATCTCCTGAACAAAATCAAAAGGAAATATATGCCTGCCTTCACTATCCTTGCCTTGCCTAAATGAGATTCTATCTACCCAAAAAAATCTAAAGAAAATCCATGATTTGCCTTGCCTTGGCTTGACAAAATGAGATTATATCTCCCCAACCAAATCGAAATAAAATCCAGGCTTTGCCTTGCCTTGCCAAAATGAGATTCTATCTCCTCAAGGAAATCTAAAGAAAATCCAAGCCTTGCCTTGCCTTGCATTGTCTTGTCTTGCAAAAATGAGATTCTATCTCCCGAACCAAATCTAAAGGAAATACATTCCTTGCCTTGACCTTCCTTGCCTTGCCTTGCCTATGCTTGCCTTGCCTAAATGAGATTCTATCTCCCCAACCAAATCAAAAGAAAATCCATGCATGCCTTGCCTTGTCTTGCCGTGCCTTGCCTGAATGAGTTTGTATGTCCCCAATCAAATCTGAAGAAAATCCATGCCTTGCCTTGCCTGTCTTCTCTTGTCTTGGCTTGCCTAATTGTTATTCTATCACCCAACCATATCTAAAGATAATACATTCCTTGCCTTGCCTTGATTTGCCTTGCCTATCCCTGCCTTGCCAAAATGAGATTCTATCTACCCAAAAAATCTAAAGAAAATCCATGCCTTGAATTTCCTTGAGAGCCCTTGCCTAAATGAGATTCTATCTCCCCAACCAAATCTGAAAAAAATCCAGTCCAGGCCTTGCTTTGTCTTGCCTTATCTTCAATTGCCTAAATATTATTCTATCACCCAAACAAATCTAAAGATAATACATGCCTTGCCTTGACTTGATTTGCCTTGCCTAATCTTGTCTTGCCTAAATGAGATTCTATCTACACAAAAAAATCTAAAGAAAATCCATGATTTGCCTTGCTTGCCATGCCAAAATGTGTTTCTATCTCCCCAACCAAATCTGAAGAAAATCCATGCCTTGCCTTGCCTTGTCTTACCTTGTCTTGCATTGCCTAAATGTTATTCTATCACCCAACCAAATCTAGAGATAATACATGCCTTGCCTTGCCTTGCCTTGTCTTGCCTTTCCTATATCTGCCTTGCCTAAATGAGATTCTATCTATCCAACCAAATCTAAAGAAAATACATGCCTTGCTTTGACTTGTCTTGCCTTGCCATCCCTTGTATGAATGTGATTCTATCATGCAACTAATCTAAAGATAATCCATGAATTGCTTTGCCTTTTCTTACCTTGCCTTGCCTAAATGAGATTCTATCTCACCAACCAAATCTAAAGGAAAACCATGCCTTGCCTTGCCTTGCCTTGCCTTGCCTAAATGTTATCATAACCTGCAACCAAATCTAAACATTCCTTGCCTTGACTGTCCTTGCCTTGCCTTGCCTATGCTTACCTTGCCTAAATGAGATTCTATCTCCCCAACCAAATCAAAAGTAAATCCATGCATGCCTTGCCTTGTCTTGCTGTGCCTTGCCTGAATGAGTTTGTATGTCCCCAACCAAATCTGAAGAAAATCCATGCCTTGCCTTGCATGTTTTGCCTTGTCTTGGCTTGCCTAAATGTTATTCTACCACCCAACCATATCTAAAGATAATACATTCCTTGCCTTGCCTTGATTTGCCTTGCCTATCCCTGCCTTGCCAAAATGAGATTCTATCTACCCAACCAAATCTAAAGAAAATCCATGCCTTGATTTTCCTTGAGAGCCCTTGCCTAAATGAGATTCTATCTCCCCAACCAAATCTAAAGAAAATCCATGCCTTGCCTTGCCTTGTCTTGCCTTGCCTTGCCTAAATGAGATTCTATCTCCCCAACCAAATCTAAAGAAAATCCATGCCTTGCCTTGCCTTGTCTTGCCTTGCCTTGCCTAAATGAGATTCTATCTCCCCAACCAAATCTAAGTAATATCCAGGCCTTGCCTTGCCTTGCCTAAATGAGTTTGTATCTCCCCAACCAAATCTGAAAAAATCCATGCCTTGCCTTGCCTGTCTTGCCTAAATGAGATTCTATCTAGCCAGCCAAATCTAAAGAAAATGCATGTCCTGCCTTGTCTTGCATTGCCTAAATGAGTTTCTTTCTCCCCAACCAAATTGAAGAAAATCCAGGCCTTGCCTTGCCTTGCTTGCCTTGCATAAATGAGATTCTATCTCCTGAGCCAAATCTAAAGGAAATAGATGACTTGCCTTCACTGTCCTTGCCATTCCTTGCCTATCATTGTCTTGCCTAAATGAGATTCTATTTACCCCAAAAAATCTAAAGAAAATCCATTATTTGCCTTGCCTTGGCTTGCCAAAATGAGATTCTATCTCCCCAACCAAATTGAAATAAAATCCAGGCTTTGCCTTGCCTTGCCAAAATGGGATTCTATCTCCTCAAGGAAATCTAAAGAAAATCCAAGCCTTGCCTTGCCTTGTCTTGTCTTGCAAAAATGAGTTTCTATCTACCGAACCAAATCTAAAGAAAATACAATCCTTGCCTTGACTGTCCTTGCCTTGCCTTGCCTATGCTTGCCTTGTCTAAATGAGATTCTATCTCCCCAACCAAATCAAAAGAAAATCCATGCCTTGCCTTGCCTAAATGAGATTCTGCGTCCACAACCAAATCTAAAGAATATCCATGCCTTAGCATGCCTTGCCTTTCCTTGCCTTTCCTTGCCGTGCCCAAATGAGATTCTTTCACCTGAACCATATCTAAAGAAAATCCATGTCTTGCCTTGCCTTGTGTTGCCTTGTGTTGCCTTGAATTGCCTTGCCTAAATGTTATGCTTTCACCCAACCAAATCTAAAGAAAATCAATGCCTTGCCTTACCTTGCCAAACTGAGATTCTATCTCCCCAACGATATCTAAAGAAAATCCAAGCCTTGCCTTGCCTTGTCTTGCCTTTTCTTGCCTTGACTTGCATAAAAGAGATTCTATCTCCCGAACCAAATCTAAAGGAAATAGATGCCTTGCCTTGCCTTGCCTATCATTATTGCCTTGCCTAAATGAGATTCTATCTCCCCAACCAAATCTAAATAAAATCCAGGCCTTGCCTGGCCTTGCCTAAATGATTTTCTATCTCCCCAACCAAATCTGAAGAAAATCCATGCCTTGCCTTGCCTTGTCTTGCCTTGCCTAAAAGTTATTCCATCAACCAACAAAATCTAAAGATAATACATGCCGTGCTTTACCTTGGTTTGCCTTGCCTATCCCTGCCTTGCCTAAATGAGATTCTATCTACCCAAAAAAATCTAAAGAAAATCCATGCTTTGCCTTGCCTTGCCTTGCCAAAATGAGATTCTATCTCCCCATCCAAATCTAAAGAAAATCCATGCCTTTAATTTCCTTGACTTCCCTTGCCTAAATGAGATTCTATCACCCCAACCAAATTTAAAAAAATTCCATGCCTTGCCTTGTTTTGCCTTGCCTTGCCATGCCTTGTCTAAATGAGTTTCTATCTCCCCAACCAAATCTGAAGGAAATCCATGGCTTGCCTTACCTTGTCTTGCTTTGTCTTGCCTTGCCTAAATGTTATTCTATCACCCAACCAAATCTAGAGATAATACATGCCTGACATGCCTTGCCTTTCCCTGTCTTGCCTAAATGAGATTCAATCTACCCAAAAAAATTAAAGTAAATTCATGCTTTTCCTTGCCTTGCCTTGCCAAACTGAGATTGTATCTCCCCAATCAAATCTAACGAAAATCCATGCCTTGAATTTCTTTTACTTCCCTTGCCTAAATGAGATTCTATCTACGCAACCAAATCTAAAGAAAATACATGCCTTGCCTAGCCTTTTCTTGCCTTGTCTTCCCTTGTATAAATGTGATTCTATCACCCAACCAATCTAGGGGATAATCCATGCCTTGCCTTGCCTTGTCTTGCCTTGCCTTGCCTAAATGTGATTCTATCTCAGCAACCAAATCTAAAGATAATCCATGCCTTGCCTTGCCATGCCTTGCCAAAATGAGATTGTATCTCCCCAACCAAATCTAAAGAAAATGCATGCTTTGCAATTACTTGAGTTCACTTGCCTAAGTGAGATTCTACCTACCCATCCAAATCAAAAGAAAATATATGCCTTGCCTTGTCTTGCCTAGCCTTGGCTCAGTGATATTCTATCTCCCCAGTATAATCTAAAGAAAATCCATGCCTTTCCTTGCCTTGAATTGCTTAGCCTTGCCTAAATGAGATTCTATTTCGCTAACCAAATCTAAAGAAAATCCATGCCTTGCCTTGCCTAAATGAGATTCTATGTCCAAAACCAAATCTAAAGGATATCCATGCCTTGCCATGTCTTGCCTTGCCTTGCCTTGCCGTGCCTAAATGAGATACTTTCTTACCATCATATCTAAGGAAAATCCATGTCTTGCCTTGCCTTGCCTTGCCTTGAATTGCTTTGCCATTCCTTGCCTAAAGAGATTCTATCATCACAATCAAAATTGAAGAAAACAGAAGCCTTAACTTGCCTTGTCTTGCCTTGCCTACATGTTATGCTATCACCCAAACAAATGTAAAGAAACTCCATGCCTTGCCTTGCCTTGCCAAAATGAGATTCTATCTCCCAAACAAAATCTAAAGAAAATCCATGCTTTGCCTGCCTTGCCTTCCCTTGCCTAAATGAGATTCTATCTAGCCCACCAATTCTAAAGAAAATGCATGACTTGCCTTGTCTTGCATTGGCAAAATGAGTTTCTATCTCCCCAACCATATTGAAGAAAATCCATGCCTTGCCTTGTCTTGCATTGTCTTGATTGCCTAAATGAGATTCTATCTCCCCAACCAAATCTAAAGGAAATATATGCCTTGCATTCAGTGTCCTTACCATTCCTTGCCTATCCTTGCCTTGCCTAAATGAGAGTCTATCTACCCAAAAACTGTAAAGAAAATCCATGATTTGCCTTGCCAAAATGAGATTCTATCTCCTCAACAAAATCTAAAGAAAATCCATGCCTTGAATTTCCTTAAGAGCCTTTGCCTAAATGAGATTCTATCTCCCCAACCAAATCTAAAGAAAATCCATGCCTTGCCTTGCCTTGTCTTGCCTTGTCTTGCCTTGTCTTGCCTTGCCTAAATGTTATTCTATCACCAAACCATATCTAGAGACAATACATGCCTTTCCTTGCCTTGATTTGCCTTACCTAAATGAGTTTCTATCATACCAACCAAAATTGAAGAAAATCCATGCCTTACCTTGCCTTGTATTGCCTTGTCTTGCCTTGTCTGTGCTTGCCTAAATATTATGCTATCACCAAACCAAAATATTATGCTATCACTAAAGAAAATCCATGCCTTGCCTTGCTAAAATGAGATTCTATCCCCCCAACGAAATCTAAAGAAAATCCAAACCTTGCCTTACCTTGTGTTGTCTTGCCTTGCAAAAATGAGATTCTATCTCCCGAACAAATCTAAAGGAAAAACATTCCTTGCCTTGACTGTCCTTGCCTTGCCTTAACTTCCTTATCCTTGCCTTGCCTAAATGAGATTCTATCTACCCAACCAAATAAAAAAAAATCCATGCCTTGCCTTGCCTGGTCTTGCCGTGCCTTGCCTGAATGAGTCAGTATGTACCCAACCATATCTGAAGAAAATCTATTCCTTGCCTTGCCTGTCTTGCCTTGCCTAAATGTTTTTCTATCACCCAACCATATCTAAAGATAACACATTCCTTCCCTTGCCTTGATTTGCTTTGCCTATCCCTGCCTTGCCAAAATGAGATTCTATCTACCCAACCAAATCTAAAGAAAATCCATGACTGGAATTTCCTTGAGAGCACTTGCCTAAATGAGATTCTATCGCCCCAAACAAAACTAAAGAAAATCAATGCCTTTCCTTGCCTGTCATGCCTTGCCTTGCCTAAATAAGTTTCTATCTCCCCAACCAAATCTAAGCAAAAGCCAGGCCTTGCATTGCCTTGCCTAAATGAGTTTCTATCTCCCCAACAAAATCTGAAGAAAATCCATGGCTTGCCTTGCCTTTGCTTGCCTTGTCATCAATTGCCTAAATATTATTCTATCACCCAAACAAATCCAAAGATAATACATGCCTTGCCTTGACTTGATTTGCCTTGCCTATCCCTGCCTTGCCTAAATGAAATTCTATCTACCCAAAAAAATCTAAAGAAAATCCATGCTTTGTCTTGCCTTGCCTTGCCAAAATGAGATTCTATCACTCCAACCAAATCTAAAGAAAATCCATGCCTTGAATTTCCTTATCTTCCCTTGCTAAATGAGATTCTATCAACCCAACAAAATCTAAAGAAAATCCATGCCTTACCTTGCCTTATCTTGCCTTGCCTTGCCTTGTCTAAATGAGATTCTATCTCCCCAACAAAATCTAAATAAAATCCAGGCCTTGCCTTGCCTTGCCTTGCCTAAATGAGTTTCTATCTCCCCAACCAAATCTGAAAAATATCCATGCCTTGCCTTGCCTTGTCTTGCCTTGTCTTGCCTTGCCTAAAAGTTATTCTATCACCCTACCAAATCTAGAGATAATACATGCCTTGCCTTGCCTATCCCTGCCTTGCCTAAATGAGATCCTATCTACCCAAAAAAATCTAAAGAAAATCCATGCTTTGCCTTGCCTTGCCTTGTCTAAATGAGATTCTATCACCCAACCAAATCTAAAAAAAATCCATGCCTTGCCTTGCCTTGTCTTGCCTTGCCTTGCCTTGCCTTGCCTAAATGAGTTTCTTTCTCTCTAACCAAATCAGAAGAAAATCCATGCCTTGCCTTGCCTTGCCTTGTCTTGCCTTGCCTTCCCTTGTATAAATGTGATTCTATCACGCAACCAATCTAAAGATAATCCATGCCTTGCCTTGCCTTGTCTTGCCTTGCCCTGCCTAAATGAGATTCTATCTCACCAACCAAATCTAAAGGAAATCCATGCCTTGCCTTGCCTTGCATTTTCTTTCCTTGCCTTGCATTACCTAGCCAAAATGAGATTGTATCTCCCAAACCAATTCTAATGGAAATCCATGCTTTGCAATTCCTTGAGTTCCCTGGCCAAATGAGACTCGATCTCAGCAACCAAATCTAAACATAATACATGACTTGCCTTGCCTTGCCTTGCCTTGCCTTGCCTTGCCAAGCCAAAATGAGATTGTATCTCCCTAACCAAATCTAAAGTAAATCCATGCTTTGCATTTACTTGAGTTCCCTTGCCTAAATGATATTCTTTCTAAAACCAAATCTAAAGAAAATATATGCCTTGCCTTGCCTTGTCTTGCCTTGCCTTGGCCAAGTGATATTCTATCTCCCTAACAAAATCTAAAGAAAATCCATACCTTGCCTTGTCTTGCATTCCTTAGCATTGTTTAAATGAGATTGTATTTCTCTAAGCAAATCAAAAGAAAATCCATGCCTTGCCTTGCCTAAATGAGATTCTGCGTCCACAACCAAATCTAAAGGATATCCATGCCTTAGCATGCCTTGCCTTGCCTTGCCTTTCCTTGCAGTGCCTAAATGAGAGATTCTTTCTCCTGAACCATATCTAAAGAAAATCCATTTCTTTCCTTTCCTTGCTTTGAAATGCTTTGCCTTGCCTTGCCTAAATGAGTTTCTATCATCCCAAACAAAATTGAAGAAAATCCATGCCTTACCATGCCTTGTGTTGCCTTGTCTTGCCTTGCCTAAATGTTATGCTATCACCCAACCAAATGTAAAGTAAATCCATGCCTTGCCTTACCTTGCCAAACTGAGATTCTATCTCCCCAATGATATCTAAAGAAAATCCAAGCCTTGCCTTGCCTTGCCTTGTCTTGCCATTTCTTGCCTTGACTTGCATAAATGAGATTCTATCTCCTGAACCAAATCTAAAGGAAATAGATGCCTTGCCTTGCCTTGCCTATCATTGCCTTGCCTAAATGAGATTCTATCTCCCCAATCAAATCTAAAGAAAATCCATGCCTTGCCTTGCCTTGTCTTGTCTTGCCTTGCCTTGGCTCAATGAGATTCTATCTCCCCAACCAAATCTAAATAATATCCAGGCCTTCCCTTGCCTTGCCTAAGTGAGTTTCTATCTCCCCAACCAAATCTGAAGAAAATCCATGCCTCGCATTGCCTTTTCTTGCATTGCCTAAATGTTATTCTATCAACCAACAAAATGTAAAGATAATACATGCCTTGCTTTGCCTTGATTTCCCTTGCCTATCCTTGCCTTGCCTAAATGAGATTCTATCTACTGAAAAAAAACTAAAGAAAATCCATGCTTTGCCTTGCCTTGCCTTTCCAAAATGAGATTCTATCTCCTCATCCAAATCTAAAGAAAATCCATGGCTTTAATTTCCTTGACTTCCCCTGCCTAAATGAGATTCTATCACCCCAACCAAATTTTAAAAAGTTCCATGCCTTGCCTTGCCTTGCCTTGCCTTGCATTGCCTAAATGTGATCATATCATGCAACCAAATCTAAAGCTAATCCATGCCTTGCCTTGCCATGCCTTGCCAAAATGAGATTGTATCTCCCCAACCAAATCTAAAGAAAATCCATGCTTTGCAATTCCTTGAGTTTGCTTACCTAAATGAGATTCTATCTACCCAACCAAATCAAAAGAAAATATATGCCTTGCCTAAATGAGATTCTATGTACAAAACCAAATCTAAAGGATATCCATGCATTGCCATGTCTTGCCTTGCCTTGCCGTACCTAAATGAGATTCTTTCTCCCCAACCATATCTAAAGAAAATCCATGTCTTGCCTTGCCTTGCCATGAATTGCTTTGCCTTGCCTTACCTAAAGAGTTTCTATCATCCCAACAAAAATTGAAGAAAACACATGCCTTACCTTGCCTTGTCTTGCCTTGTCTTGGCTTGCCTAAAGTTATGCTATCACCCAACCAAATCTAAAGAAAATCCATGCCTTGCCTTGCCAAAATGAGATTCTATATCCCCTATGAAATCTAAAGAAAATCCAAGCCTTGCCTTGCTTTGCCTTGTCTTTCCTTTAATTGCCTTGATTCCATAAATGAGATTCTATCTCTGAACCAAATTTAAAGGAAATGAATGCCTTGCCTTGACTGTCCTTACCTTGCCTTTTCTATCCTTGTCATGCATAAATGAGATTCTATCTCCCCAAGCAAATCAAAAGAAAATCCATGCCATGCCTTGCCTTGCCTTGTCTTTCTTGCTTTGCCTTGCCTGAATGAGTTTGTATCTCCCCAACCAATTGTGAAGAAAATCCAAGCCTTGTCTTGCCTGTCTTGCCTTGTCTTGCCTTGCCTATATGTTATTCTATCACCCAACCGTATCTAAAGATTATATATGCCTTTTGTTGCATTGATTTGTCTTGCCTATCCCTGCCGTCCCTAAATGAGATTCTATCTAACCCAAAAAACTAAAGAATATCCATGCTTTGCCTTGCCTGGCCTTGCCAAAAGGAGACTCTATCTCCCCAACCAAATCTGAAGAAAATCCATGCCTTGCCTTGCCTTTTCTTGCCTTGCCTAAATGTTATTCTATCACCCAACCAAATCTAGAGATAATACATGCCCTGCCTTGCCCTGCCTTGCCTTGCCTATCATTGCCTTGCCTAAATGAGATTCTATCTCCCCAATCAAATCTAAAGAAAATCCATGCCTTGCCTTGCCTTGCCTTGTCTTGCCTTGCTTTGCCTATTCTTGCCTTGTCTAAATAAGATTCTATCTCCCCAACCAAATCTAAAGAAAATCCATGCCTTGCCTTGCCTTGCCTTGATGTGCCTTGCCAAAATGAGATACTATCTCCCCAACAAAATCTAAAGAAATTCCATGCTTTGCCTTGCCTTGCCTTGCCTTGCCTAGTCTTGTCTTGCCTTGCCTTTCCTAAATGAGTTTCTATATCCCCAACCAAATCTGAAGAAAATCCATGCCTTGCCAAGGCAAGACAAGTGTTTTCTTCAGATTTGTTTGGGTGGATAGAATCTCATTTAGGCAAGGGAAATCAAGGAAATTCAAGGCATGGATTTTCTTTAGATTTGGTTGGGGAGATAGAAACTCATTTAGGCAAGGCAAGGCAACGAATGGATTTTATTTAGTTTTGGTTGGGGAGATAGAATCTCATTTAGGCAAGGCAAGGATAGGCAAGGAAAGGCAAGGTCAGTTTAGGCAAGGCATATATTTCCTTTAGAATTGGTTCGGGGGATAGAATCTCATTTATGCAAGGCAAGGCAAGGCAAGACAAGGCAAGGCAAGGAATCTATTATCTTTAGATATGGTTGGGTGAAAAAAAACATTTAGGCAAGGCAAAACAAGGCAAGACAGGCAAGGCAAGGAATGGATTTTCCTCAGATATGCTTGGGGACATACTGACCCATTCAGGCAAGGCACAGCAAGACAAGGTTAAGAAAGGCATGGATTTTCTTTTGATTTGGTTGCGGAGATAGAATCTCATTTAGGCAAGGCAAGGCACAGCAATTCAAAGCAATGCAAGGCAAGACATGGATTTTCTGTAGATATGGTTGGGGAGATAGAATCTCATTTAGGCAATGCAAGACAAGGCAAGGCATGTATTTTCTTTAGATATGGTTTGATAGAATCTCATTAAGCAAGGGAAGTCAAGGAAATTCAAGGCATGGATTTTCTTTAGATTTGGTTGGGGAGATAAAAACTCATTTAGGCAAGGCAAGGCAAAGACTGGATTTTATTTAGTTTTGGTTGGGGAGATAGAATCTCATTTAGGCAAGGCAAGGATAGGCAAGGAAAGGCAAGGACAGTTTAGGCAAGGCATATATTTCCTTTAGAATTGGTTTGGGGGATAGTATCTCATTTATGCAAGGCAAGGCAAGGCAAGGCAAGGCAAGACAAGGCAAGGCAAGTCAAGGAATGGATTTTCCTCAGATATGGTTGGGGACATACTGACCCATTTAGGCAAGGCATGGCAAGACAAGGTTAAGAAAGGCATGGATTTTCTTTTGATTTGGTTGGGGAGATAGAATCTCATTTAGACAAGGCAAGGCAAGGACAGTGTAGGCAAGGCATATATTTCCTTTAGGTTTGGTTCAGGGGATAGAATCTCATTTATGCAAGGCAAGGCAAGGCAAAGAAAGACAAGGCAAGGCAAGGCATGGATTTTTTTTAGATTTGGGTGGGGAGATATAATCTCATTTTGGCAAGGCTCGGCAAGGCAAGGCAAGTCATGGATTTTCCTTAGATTTGGTTGGGGAGATAGAATCTCATTTAGGCAAGTCTAGGCAAGGACAGTCAAGGCAAGGCATATATTTCCTTGAGATTTGGTTCATCAGATAGTATCTCATTTATGCACGGCAAGGCAAGGCAAGGCATGAATTTTCTTTAGATATCGTTGGGGAGATAGAATCTCATTTTGGCAAGGCAAGGCAAGGCATGGATTTTCTTTAGATTTGGTTGGGTGATAGAATAACATTTAGGCAAGGCAAAGCAATTCAAAAGAAGGCAAGGCAAGACATGGATTTTCTTTAGATATGGTTGGGGAGAAAGAATCTCATTTAGGCACGGCAAGGCAAGGCAAGGCAAGGCAAGGCATGGATTTCCTTTAGATTTGGTTGCAGAGATAGATTCCCATTTAGGAAAGGCACGGCAAGACTAGGCAAGGCAAGGCTAGGCATGGATTATATTTAGATTAGGTTGCATGATAGAATCACACTTAGGCAGGGAAGGCAAGGCAAGACAAGGCAATGCAAGGTATGGATTTTCTTCAGATTTGGTTGGGGTGATAGAATCTCATTTAGGAAAGGCAAGGCACCGCAATTCAAAGCAAGGCAAGAAAAGACATCGATTTTCTTTAGATATGGTTGGGGAGATAGTATCTCCTTTAGGCAATGCAATACAAGGCAAGTCATGTATTTTCTATAGATCTGGTTGTGGAGATAGAATGTCATTTAGTTAAGGCAAGGCAAGCCTAAGCAAGGCAAGGCAAGACATGGTTTTGCTTTAGATATGGTTTGGGAGATAGAATTGCATTTAGACAAGGCAAGGCAAGCAAGGCATGGATTTTCTTAAGATTTGGTTGGGAAGGTAGAATCTCATTTAGGCAAGGCAAGGCAAGGAATGGATTTTCTTTAGATTTAGTTGCGAAGATAGAATCTCATTTAGGCAAGGCAAGGCAAGGCAGGGCAAGGTATGGATTTTATTTAGATTTGGTTTGGGAGATAGAATCTCATTTTGGCAAGGCACAGCAAGACAAGGCAAGGCAAGGATTTTCTTTAGATATGGTTGAGGAGATAGAATCTCATTTAGGCAAGGCAAGGCAAAACGAGGCAAGGCAAGGCAAGACAAGGCATGGATTTTCTTTAGATTTGGTTGGGGAGATAGAATCTCATTTAGGCAAGGGAAGTCAAGGAAATTCAAGGAAAGGATTTTCTTTAGATTTGCTTGGGGAGATAGAATCTCACTTTGGCAAGGCAAGGCAAGGCAAAGAATGGATTTTCTTTAGATTTGTTGTGTAGATAGAATCTCATTAGGCAAGGCAGGCATAGGCAAGTCAAATCAAGGAAAGGCAAGGCATGTATTACCTTTAGATTTTTTTAGGAGATAGAATAACATTTAGGCAAGGCAAGACAAGGCAAGGCAAGGCCTTGGTTTTATTTACATTTCGATGGGGAGATAGAATCTCATTTAAGCAAGGCAAGGCAAGGCAAGGCAAGGCAAGGTAAGGCAAGGCATGGATTTTCTTTATATTTCCTTGGGGAGATAGAATATCATTTTGGTAAGGCAAGACAAGGCAAGAAAAGGCAAGACAAGGCAAGGCAAGTCATGGAATTTCTTAAATTTTCATTGGGATGATAGAAATTCATTTAGGCAAGGCAATTCAAAGCAAGGCAAGGCAACATGGATTTCCTTTAGATATGGTTGGGGAGAAAATATCTCATTAAGGCACGGCAAGGCAATGCAAGGCAAGGCACATCATGGCAAGGCATGGATATTCTTTATATTTGTTTGTGGACATAGAATATCATTTAGGCAAGGCAAGGCATGGATGTTCTTTAGATTTGGTTAGGTAAATAGAATCTCATTTAGGCAAGGCTAAGTAATGCAAGGCAAGGCAAAGCATGGATTTTCTTTAGATTTTGTTGGGGAGATAGAATATCACTTAGCCAAGGCAAGGCAAGGTACGGCAAGACAAGGCAAGGCATACATTTTCTTTAGATTTGGTTGGGTAGAAAGTATCTCCTTTAGGCATGGGAACTCAAGGAATTGGAAAGCATGGATTTTCTTTAGATTTAGTTGGGGAGAGGCAATCTCATTCTGGCAAGGTAAGGCAAGGCAAGGCAAGGAAAGGCAAGGCATGGATGTTCTTTAGATTTGGTTGCTGAGATAGAATCTCATTTAGGCAAGACATACCAAGGCAAGGCATGGATTGTCTATAGATTTGATTGCGTGATAGAATCACATTTACTCAACGGAAGTCAAGGCAAGACAAAGAAAGGCAAGCAAGACATGGATTTTCTTTAGATATGGTTGGGGAGATAGTATCTCATTTACACAATGCAAGACAAGGAAACTCTTGGATTTTCTTTAGATTTCATTGGGGAGATAGAATATCACTTAGCCAAGGCAAGGCAAGGTACGGCAAGACAAGGCAAGGCAAGGCATATATTTTCTTTAGATTTTCTTGGGTAGATAGAATCTCTTTTAGCGATGGGAACTCAAGGAATTGGAAAGCATGGAATTTCTTTAGATTTAGTTGTGGAGAGTCAATCTCATTTTGGCAAGGTAAGGCAAAGCAAGGCAAGGCATGCATTATCTTTAAATTTGGTTGGGTAGATAGAATCTCATTTAGGCAAGGGAACTCAAGGAATTGCATGGATTTTCTTTAGATGTGGTTATAGAGATACAATCTCATTTTGGCAAGGGAGGCAAGGAAAGGCAAGACAAGGCAAGGCAAGGACTATCTTTAGATTTGAATGCATGATATGATCACATTTAGGCAAGGCAAGGCACGGCATGCATTTCCTTTAGAAATGGTTGCTGAGATAGAATCTCATTTAGGCAAGACAAAGCAAGGCAAGGCATGGATTTTCTTCAGATTTGTTTGGGGAGATAGAATCTCATTTAGGCAATGCAAGGCACAGCAATTCAAAGCAAGGCAAGCAAGACATGGATTTTCTTTAGATATGGTTGGGGAGATAGTATCTCATTTACGCAATGCAAGACAAGGAAACTCTTGGATTTTCTTTAGATTTTTTGGGAGATAGAATCTCATTTAGGCAAGGGAAATCAAGGAAATTCAAGCCAAGGATTTTCTTTAGATTTGGTTGGGGAGATAGAATCTCATTTTGGCAAGGCAAGGCATGGCAAGACAAGGCAGAGCAAGGCATGGATTTTCTTCAATTTTGGTTGGGATGATAGAAACTCATTTAGGCAAGGGAAGGCAAAGCAATTCAAAGCAAGGCAAGGCAAGACATGGATTTTGTTTAGATTTAGTTGGGGAGACAGAATCTCATTTAGGCAAGGCAAGGCAAGGCAGGGCAAGGCAAGGCAAGGCATGGATGTTCTTTTGATTTGGTTGGGGAGATAGAATCTGATTTGGGCAAGGCACGGCAAGACAAGGCAAGGCATGGATTTTCTTTAGATTTTGTTGGGGAAATAGAATCATATTTAGGCAAGGCTGGATAGGCAAGGCAAGGCAAGGACAGTCAAGGCAAGGCATGTATTTCGTTTAGAAATGGTTCGGGAGATAGAATCTCATTTATGCAAGGCAAGGAAGGCAAGACAAGGCAAGGAAAGGCAAAGCAAGGCATGCATTTTCTTTAGATTTTGTTGGGGAGATATAATCTCATTTTGGCAAGGCAAGGCAAGGCAAGGCATGATTTTCTTAAGATTTGCTTGTGGAGATAGAATCTCATTTAGGCAATGGAAGGCATGGATATTCTTTAGATTTGCTTGGGGTGGTAGAATCACTTTTAGGCAAGGCAAGGCAATGCAAGGCATGTATTTCCTTGAGATTTGGTTCGGCAGATAGAATCTCATTTATGCAAGGCAAGGCAAGGCAAGGCAAGACAAGGCAAGGTAAGGCAAGGCATGGATTTTCTTTAGATTTCGTAGGGGAGATATACTCTCATTTTGGCAAGGCATGGATTACCTTTAGATTTTTTTAGGTGATAGAATAACATTTAGGCAAGACAAGATAAGGCAAGACAAGGCAAGGCAAGGCATGGATTTTCTTCAATTTTAGTTGGGATGATAGAAACTCATTTAGGCAAAGCAAGGCAAAGCAATTCAAAGCAAGCCAAAGCAAGACATGGATTTTCTTTAGATATGGTTGGGGAGAAAGAATCTCCTTTAGGCACTGCAAGGCAAGGCAAAGCAAAGCATGGCAAGGCATGGATATCCTTTACATTTGGTTGTGGACATAGAATCTCATTTAGGCAAGGCATGGCATGGATTTTCTTTAGAGTTGGTTAGGGAATTAGAATCTCATTGAGGCAAGGCTAAGCAATGCACGGCAAGGGAAGGCATGGGTTTTCTTTAGATTTTGTTGGGGAGATACAATATCACTAGCCATGGCAAAGCAAGCAAGGCAAGGCATATATTTTCTTTAGATTTGGTTGTGTAGATAGAATCTCATTTAGGCAAGGGAAATCAAGGAATTGCAAAGCATGGATTTTCATTAGAATTGGTTGGGGAGATACAATCTCATTTTGACAAGGCAAGGCAAGGCAAGGATAGGCAAGGCAAGGCATGTATTATCTTTAAATTTGGTTGGGTAGATAGAATCTCATTTAGGAAAATGAACTCAAGGAATTCCAAAGGATGGAATTTCTTTGGATTTCTTTGGGGAGATACAATCTCATTTTGGCAAGGCAAGTAAAGGCAAAGCAAGGCAAGTCAAAGCATGGATTTCCTTTAGATTTGGTTGCTGAGATAGAATCTCATTTAGGCAAGGCAAGGCAAGACAAGGAAAGGCAAGGCATGTATTATTTTTAGATTTGTTTGTGTGATAGAATCACATTTAGGCAAGTGAATGCACGGCAAGTCAAGGCAAGGCAAGGCATGGATTTTCTTTAGTTTTGGTTGGGGAGATAGTATCTCATTTAGGCAATTCAAGACAAGGAAAGTCATGGATTTTCTTTAGATTTGGTTGGGAGATAGAATCTCATTTTGGCAAGGCAAGGCATGGCTTCAAGACAAGGCAAGACAACGCACGGCAAGGCATGGATTTTCTTCAATTTTGGTTGGGATGATAGAAACTCATTTAGGCAGGGGAAGGCAAAGCAATTCAAAGCAAGGCAAGGCAAGACGTGCATTTTCTTTAGATTTAATTGGGGAGACAGAATCTCATTTAGGCAAGGAAAGGCAAGGCAGGGCAAGGCAAGGCAAGGCATGGATGTTCTTTAGATTTGGTTGCAGAGATAGAATCTCATTTGGGCAAGGCACGGCAAGACAAAGCAAGGCATGGATTTTCTTTAGATTTTGTTGGGGAGATAGTATCACATTTAGGCAAGGCAGGATAGGCAAGGCAGGGCAAGGACAGTCAAGGCAAGGCATGTATTTCATTTAGAAATGGTTCGGCAGATAGAATCTCATTTATGAAAGTCAAGGCAAGGCAAGGGAAGACAACACAAGGCAAGGCATCGATTTTCTTCAATTTTGGTAGGGATGATAGAAACTCATTTAGGCAAGGGAAGGCAAAGCAATTCAAAGCAAGGCAAAGCAAGGCATGCATTTTCTTTAGATTTCGTTGGGGAGATAGAATCTTATTTTGGCAAGGCAAGGCAAGTCAAGGCAAGGCAAGGCATGATTTTCTTAAGATTTGCTTGGGGAGATAAAATCTCATTTAGGCAATCGAAGGCATGGATATTCTTTAGATTTGCTTGGGGTGGTAGAATCACTTTTAGGCAAGGCAAGGCAAGGCATGTATTTTCTTTAGATTTGGTTGGGTAGATACAATCTCATTTAGGCATGGGAAGTCATGCTACGCCCATGGCGATCACGCCGGTGTAGCAGAAGATGCCACTAAGGTGGGTTAAGGCGGCTGGGTTGGGGTCTGCGCTCCCTGGAGATGAGCCCCAGGCGGTTCCCTGGTGATCATGATGCCCGGATGAGTCAACTCGAAGCCGCTGTCTTTGGTGCCACTGCAGCCTCTTCTTCCTTGTCTTTCTGTTCTGTGTATTTCTTCTATCTTGCCAGCAAACTGCGCTGATGTTAAAGGAACATCTGAGGACATGCTGAACTCTGTCCCACCGTTTATTAAAGCCTTTACTGAAGTGGACAGTTTAGGGAATAGATGGGTGAATCATGAGGAAAAAGACAGCTTTGGAAAGACTTGCCTTTCCTGGGAAAGACTAGCTAGATCAAGAAAGCCCTGGTGTATATTGGATAAAGAAGAAAGAAAAGAAGTATTAGAAAACATGAAGCCAGCATTAAAATACTGGGTGACTTTATGGAAAGGATTTGAAAGATTTCATGATGTAGAAGAATGTTATGAGGCTTCTTTTACAGGAGACTTAGACCCTGGGATCTAAAGATATCTAGGGCCACAAAATCAGGAAATGAGTAGAGTCGTGGTTGATGGTATGAGACAGATTTTGGAGAACTCTTAGATCATGTCCTTGGGCAATGACCACAATCTGAAGCTGAGAATAGATCATCTATAAACAATTATGCTGTTCTTTTTCTTTCTGTTGTATGATCTGGTGATATAGCCCCCTTGCCAAATTCGCTGATCCCCCTTTGCCAAGTTCCCTGATTTTAATAGTATATAAGCATTGCTGGAGATGAAGTAAAGTTGCAGCAGCATATTCAACTACATTGAGTGTGTCTGTCTGTCATTTCCTCGCCGATTCCTGATTTCTCCTTGAGCCTTCTCCTTTGTTCTCCCTCGGTTGGTGGTCTCCACGAGAGGCAGTCCGAGGCAAAGTCAAGGAAATTCAAGTCATGGATTTTCTTTAGATTTGGTTGGCGAGATAGAATCTCATTTTGGCAAGGCAGGGATAGGCAAGACAAATCAAGGCAAGGCAAGGCATGTATTATCTTTAGATTTGGTTGGGTGATAGAATAACATTTAGGCAAGGCAAGACAAGGCAAGGCAAGAAATGGATTTACTTAAGATTTGGTTGGGGAGATAGAAACTCATTTATTCAAGGCAAGGCAAGGCCTGGATTTTATTTAGATTTGGTTGGGGTGATGGGATCTGATTTATGCAAGGCAAGGCAAGACAAGGCTAGGGAAGTCATGGATTTTCTTTCGATTTAGTTGGGGAGATAGAATCTCATTTTGGAAAGGCAAGGATAGGCAAGACAAGGCAAGGACAGTCAAGGCGAGGCATGGATTTCCTTTAGATTTGGTTCGGGAGATAGAATCTCATTTATGCAAGGCATGGCAAGGCAAGGCAAGACAAGGCAAGACAAGGCATGGCATTGATTTTCTTTAGATTTGCTTGGGGAGAAAGAATCTCATTTAGGCAAGGCAAGGCATGGATTTCCTTTAGATTTGGTTGCTGAGAGAGAATCTCATTTAGCCAAGGCAAGGTAAGACAAGGAAAGGCAAGGCATGTAATAATTTTAGATTTGTTTGCGTGATAGAATCACATTTAGGCAAGGGAAGGCATGGGAAGACAAGGCAAGGCAAGGCATGGATTTTCTTTAGATTTGGAGGGGGAGATAGAATCTCATTTAGGCATGGCAAGGCAAGACAAGGCAAGGCATATATTTTCTTTAGATTATGTTGGGTAAATAGAATCTCATTTAGGCAAGGGAAATCAAGGAATTGCAAAGCATGGATTTTCATTAGAATTGGTTGGGGAGATACAGTCTCATTTTGACAAGGCAAGGCAAGGCAAGGCATGTATTATCTGTATATTTGGTTGTGTAGATAGAATCTCATTTAGGAAAATGAACTCAAGGAATTGCAAAGGATGGAATTTCTTTAGATTTCATTCAGGACATACAATCTCATTTTGGCAAGGCAAGTAAAGGCAAGGCAAGGCAAGACAAGGCAAGGCAAAGAAAGGCATGGATTTTCTTTAGATTTCGTTGGGGAGACAGAATCTCATTTAGCCAAGGCAAGGCAAGACAAGGCAAGACAAGGCAAGGCAATGCATGGATTTCCTTTAGATTTGTTTGCTGAGATAGAATCATATTTATGCAAGGCAAACCAAGACAAGGAAAGGCAAGGCATGTACTATCTTTAGATTTGTTTGCGTGATAGAATCACATTTACGCAAGGGAAGGCATGGCAAGACAAGGCAAGGCAAGGCATGGATTTTCTTCAGATTTGGTTGGGGAGATAGAAACTCATTTAGGCAAGGCAAGACAAGGCCTGGACTTTATTTAGATTTGGTTGGGGAGATCTCATTTAGGCAAGGCAAGGATAGGCAAGGCAAGGCAAGGACAGTCAAGGCAAGGCATGTATTTCCTTCAGATTTGGTTCAGATTATGGAATCTCATTTATGAAAGGCAAGGCAAGGTTAGGCAAGACAAGGCAAGGCATGGCATTGATTTTCCATAGATTTGCTTGGGGAGATAGAATCTCATTTAGGCAAAGCAAGGCATTGATTTTTTTAGATTTGCTTGGAATGGTAGTATCACTTTTATGCAAGGCAAGGCAATGCAAGACAAGGCAAGGCATGTATTTTCTTTAGATTTGGTTGGGTGGATAGAATCTCATTTAGTCAATGTAGTAGGATAGGCAAGGCAAGAAAGGACAGTCAAGACAAGGCATGTATTTCATTTAGAAATGGTTTGGGAGATAGAATCTCATTTATGCAAGGCAAGGCAAGGCAAGACAAGACAAGGCAAGGAAAGGCAAAGCAAGGCATGCATTTTCTTTAGATTTCATTGGGGAGATAGAATCTTATTTTGGCAAGGCAAGGCAAGGCAAAGCATGAATTTCTTAAGATTTGCTTGGGGATATAGAATCTCATTTAGGCAATGGAAGGCATGGATATTCTTCAGATTTAGTTGGGGTGGTAGAATCACTTTTAGGCAAGGCAAAGCAAGGGAAGGCATGTATTTTCTTTAGATTTGGTTGGGGAGATACAATCTCATTTAGGCATGGGTAATAAGGAAATTCAAGGCATGGATTTTCTTTAGATTTGGTTGGCGAGATAGAATCTCATTTTGGCAAGGCAGGGATAGGCAAGACAAATCAAGGCAAGGCAAGGCATGTATTATATTTAGATTTGGTTGGGTGATAGAATAACATTTAGGCAAGCAAGACAAGGCAAGGCAAGAAATGGGTTTACTTCAGATTTGGTTGGGGAGATAGAAACTCATTTAGGCAAGGCAAGGCAAGACCTGGATTTTATTTAGATTTTTGGGGGGTGATGGGATCTCATTTAGGCAAGGCAAGGCAAGACAAGGCAAGGCAAGTCATGGATTTTCTTTACATTTGGTTGGGGAGATAGAATCTCATTTTGGCAAGGCAAGGATAGGCAAGACAAGGCAAGGACAGTCAAGGCAAGGCATGCATTTCCTTTAGATTTGGTTCAGGAGATAGAATCTCATTTATGCAAGGCATGGCAAGGCAAGGCAAGACAAGGCAAGGAAAGGCATGGCATTGATTTTCTTTAGATTTGCTTGGGGAGATATTATCGCATTTAGGCAAGGCAAGGCATTGATTTTTTTGGATTTGCTTGGAGTGGTAGAATCACTTTTAGGCAAGGCATGGCAATGCATGACAAGGCAAGGCATGTATTTTCTTTAGATTTGTTTGGGTGGATAGAATCTCATTTAGGCAAGGGAAGTCAAGAAAATTCAAGGTATGGATTTTCTTTAGATTTGGTTGGGGAGATAGAAACTCATTTAGTGAAGGCAAGGTAAGGCTTGTATTTTATTTAGATTTGGTTGGGGAGATAGAATCTCATTTAGGCAAGGCAATGATAGGCAAGGCAAGGCAAGGACAGTCAAGGCAAGGCATGTAATTCCTTTAGATTTGGTTCGGGAGATAGAATCTCATTTATGCAAGGCAAGGCAAGGCAATTCAAGACAAGGCAAGGCAAGGCATTTATTTTCTTAAGAATTGGTTGGGCAGATAGAATCTCATTTTGGCAAGGCTCGGAAAGGCAAGGCACAGCATGGATTTTACTTAGATTTGGTTGGGGAGATAGAATCTCATTTAGGTAAGGTAAGGATGGGCAAGGCAAGGACAATAAAGGCAAGGCATGTATTTCCTTGAGATTTGGTTTGGCAGATAGAATCTCATTTACACAAGGCAAGGCAAGGCAAGGCAAGGTAAGGCAAGGCATGGATTTTCTTTAGATTTGGTTGCATGATAGAATAACATTTAGGCAAGACAAGACAAGGCAACACAAGGCACGGCAAGGCATGGATTTTCTTCAATTTTGGATCGGATGATAGAAACTCATTCAGGCAAGGCAAGGCAAAGCAATTCAAAGCAAGGCAAGGCAAGATATGTATTTTCTTTAGATATGGTTGGGGAGAAAGAATCTCATTTAGGCACGGCAAGGCAAGGCAAAGCAAAGCATGGCAAGGCATGTTTATCCTTTAGATTTGGTTGTGGACATAGAATCTCAATTAGGCAAGGCATGGCATGGATTTTCTTTAGAGTTGGTTAGGGAAATAGAATCTCATTTAGGCAAGGCTAAGCAATGCATGGGAATGGAAGGCATGGATTTTCTTTAGATTTCGTTGGAGAGATAGAATATCACTTGGCCAAGGCAAGGCAAGGCAAGGCAAGACAAGGCAAGGCAAGGCATATATTTTCTTTAGATTTTCTTGGGTAGATAGAATCTCATTTAGGCAAGGGAACTCAAGGAATTGCAAAGCATGGATTTTCTTTAGAATTGGTTGGGGAGATATAATCTCATATTGGCAAGGCAAGGTAAGGCAAGGAAAGGCAAAGCAAGGCAAGGCAAGGCATGGTTTGACTTTAGATTTGGTTGGGTAGATAGAATCTCATTTAGGCAAGGGAACTCAAGGAATTACATAGCATGGATTTTCTTTAGAATTGGTTTGGGGGATACAATCTTAGTTTGGCAAGGCAAGGCAAGGCATGTATTATCTTTAGATTTGGTTGGGTAGATAGAATCTCATTTAGGCAAGGGAACTGAAGGAATTGCAAAGGATGGCTTTTCTTTAGATTTCATTCGGGAGATACAATCTCATTTTGGCAAGGCAAGTAAAGGCAAGGCAAGGCAAGGCAAGACAAGGCAAGGCAAAGAAAGGCATGGATTTCCTTTAGATTTGGTTGGGGAGAAAGAATCTCATTTAGCCAAGGCAAGGCAAGACAAGGAAAGGCAATGCGTGCATTAATTTTAGATTTGTTTGCGTGATAGAATCACATTTAGGCAAGTGAAGCCACGGCAAGACAAGGCAAGGCAAGGCATGGATTTCCTTTAGATTTGTTTGCTGAGACAGAATCATATTTATGCAAGGCAAACCAAGACAAGGAAAGGCAAGGCATGTACTATCTTTAGATTTTTTTGCGTGATAGATTCACATTTATGCAAGGGAAGGCACGGCAAGACAAGGCAAGGCAAGGCATGGATTTTCTTTAGATTTGGTTGCTGAGATAGAATAACATTTAGGCAAGGCAAGACAGGGCAAGTCAAGGCAACGCAAGGCAAGGATTTTCTTCAGATTTGGTTGGGGAGATAGAAACTCATTTAGGCAAGGCAAGACAAGGCCTGGATTTTATTTAGATTTGGTTGGGGAGATAGAATCTCATTTAGGCAAGGCAAGGATAGGCAAGGCAAGGCAAGGACAGTCAAGGCAAGGCATGTATTTCCTTTAGATTTGGTTCAGATTATAGAATCTCATTTATGCAAGGCAAGGCAAGGTTAGGCAAGACAAGGCAAGGCAAGGCATGGATTTTCTTTAGATTTGGTTGGGGAGATAGAATCTCATTTGGGCAAGGCAAGGATAAGCAAGGCAAGGCATGGATTTTTCTTAGATTTGGTTGGGGAGTTAGAATCTCATTTGGGCAAGGCAAGGATAGGCAAGGCAAGGCAAGGACAGTCAAGGCAAGGCATGAATTTCCTTCAGATTTGGTTCGGCAGATAGAATCTCATTTATGCAAGGCAAGACAAGGCAATGTAAGGCAAGACATGATTTTCTTTAGATTTCGTAGGGGAGATATAATCTCATTTTGGCAAGGCATGGCAAGGCATGGATTTTCTTTAGATTTGGTTGGGTGATAGAATAACATTTAGGCAAGGCAAGGCAAGACAAGGCAAGACAAGGCAAGGCAAGTCATGGATTTTCTTCAATTTTGGTTGGGATGATAGAAACTCATTTAGGCAAAGAAAGGCAAAGCAATTCAAAGCAAGGCAAGGCAAGACATGGATTTTCTTTTGATATGGTTGGGGAGAAGAATCTCATTTAGGAAAATGAACTCAAGGAATTGCAAAGGATGGAATTTCTTTAGATTTCTTTGGGGAGATACAATCTCATTTTGGCAAGACAAGTAAAGGCAAGGTAAGGCAAGGCTAGGCAAAGAAAGGCATGGATTTCCTTTAGATTTGGTTGCTGAGATAGAATCTCATTTAGCCAAGGCAAGGCACGACAAGGAAAGGCATGTATTAATTTTAGATTTGTTTTCCTGATAGAATCACATTTAGGCAAGTGAATGCATGGCAAGACAAGGCAAGGCAAGGCATGGATTTCCTTTAGATTTGTTTGCTGAGATAGAATCATATTGTGGGAAATTACCAATATGGAGTCAGGTAGAAATATAAGGGTATTTAATAGGGAAAAGCCTTACTTACAGAGCAACCTAGCCAGCTGGCGTGGTAGAGGTCTGTACAGCAAGAAGCAAAGAGAAACCAAAACCAAAAACGCAGTCCCACTACGTCACTCTGACCACGCCCTCACAAGCCTGGTCAGGCACACCTGTAGCCAGCCCCTAAGAAGGCGTGGCTACAGCTTTCCCTACAGAATCACATTTATGGAAGGCAAGCCAAGACAAGGAAAGGCAAGGCATGTACTATCTTTAGATTTGTTTGCGTGATAGAATCACATTTACGCAAGGGAAGGCATGGCAAGACAAGGCAAGGCAAGGCATGGATTTTCTTTAGATTTGGTTGCTGAGATAGAATAACATTTAGGCAAGGCAAGAAAGGGCAAATCAAGGCAACGCAAGGCAAGGATTTTCTTCAGATTTGGTTGGGGAGATAGAAACTCATTTAGGCAAGGCAAGACAAGGCCTGGATTTTATTTAGATTTGGTTGGAGAGATAGAATCTCATTTAGGCAAGGCAAGGATAGGCAAGGCAAGGCAAGGACAGTCAAGGCAAGGCATGTATTTCCTTTAGATTTGGTTCAGATTATAGAATCTCATTTATGCAAGGCAAGGCAAGGCATGGATTTTCTTTAGATTTGGTTGGGGAGATAGAATCTCATTTTGGCGAGGCTTGGCAAGGCAAGGCAAGGCATGGATTTTCCCTAGATTTGGTTGGGGAGATAGAATCCCATTTGGGCAAGGCAAGGATAGGCAAAGCAAGGCAAGGACAGTCAAGGCAAGGCATGAATTTCCTTCAGATTTGGTTCGGCAGATAGAATCTCATTTATGCAAGGCAAGGCAAGCCAAGGCAAGGCAAGGCAAGGCATGGATTTTCTTTAGATTTCTTAGGGGAGATATAATTTCATTTTGGCAAGGCATGGCAAGGCATGGATTTTCTTTAGATTTGGTTGGGTGATAGAATAACATTTAGGCAAGGCAAGGCAAGACAAGGCAAGACAAGGCAAGGCAAGTCATGGATTTTCTTCAATTTTGTTTGGGATGATAGAAACTCATTTAGGCAAGGAAAGGCAAAGCAATTCAAAGCAGGCAAGGCAAGACATGGATTATCTTTAGATATGGTTGGGGAGAAGAATCTCATTTAGGCATGGCAAGGCAAGGCAAAGCAAAGCATGGCAAGGCCTGGATATCCTTTAGATTTTGTTGTGGACATAGAATCTCATTTAGGCAAGGCAAGGCATGGATTTTCTTTAGATTTGGTTAGGGAAATAGAATCTCCTTTAGACAAGGCTAAGCAATGCACGGTAAGGAAAGGCATGGATTTTCTTTAGATTTTGTTGGGGAGATACAATATCACTAGACATGGCAAAGCAAGCAAGGCAAGACAAGGCAAGGAATATATTTTCTTTAGATTTGGTTAGGTAAATAGAATCTCATTTAGGCAAGGGAAATCAAAGAATTGCAAAGTATGGATTTTCATTAGAATTGGTTGGGGAGATACAATCTCATTTTGACAAGGCAAGGCAAAGCAAGGCAAGGCAAGGCAAGGCATGTATTATCTTTAGATTTGGTTGGGTAGATAGAATCTCATTTAGGAAAATGAACTCAAGGAATTGCAAAGGATGGAATTTCTTTAGATTTCTTTGGGTAGATACAATCTCATTTTGGCATGGCAATTAAAGGCAAGGCAACGTAAGGCAAGGCAAGGCATGGATTGTCTTTAGACTTGGTTGCATGATATGATCACATTTAGGCAATGAAATGCAAGACAAGGCAAGGCATGGATTTTCTTTGAATTTGTTTGGGGGAGATAGAATCTCATTTAGGCAAGGCAATGATAGGCAAGGAAAGGCAAGGACAGTCAAGGCAGTCATGTATTTCCTTTAGATTTGGTTCGGGAAATAGAATCTCATTTATGCCAGGCAAGGCATGGCAAGGCAAGACAAGACAATGCAAGACATGGCATTGATTTACTTTACATTCGCTTGGGGAGATAGAATCTCATTTAGGTAAGGCAAGGCTTTGATTTTCTTTAGATTTGCTTGGGGTAGTAGATCACTTATAGGCAAGGCAAGGCAAGGCAAGGCAAGGCATGTATTTTCTTTAGATTTGGTTGGGTGGATAGAATCTCATTTAGGCAAGGGAAGTCAAGGAAATTCAAGGCATGGATTTTCTTTAGATAAGGTTGGGGAGATATAATCTCATTTTGGCAAGGCATGGCAAGGCATGGGTTTTCTTTAGATTTTTTTGGGTGATAGAATAACATTAAGGCAAGACAAGGCAAGGCAAGACAAGGCAAGGCAAGTCATGGATTTTCTTCAATTTTGGTTGGGATGATAGAAACTCATTTAGGCAAGGAAAGGCAAAGCAATTCAAAGCAAGGCAAGGCAAGACACGAATTTTCTTTAGATATGGTTGGGAAGAAAAATCTCATTTAGGCACGGCAAGGCAAGGCAAAGCAAAGCATGCCAAGGCATGGATATCCTTTAGATTTGGTTGTGGACATAGAATCTCATTTAGGCAAGGCAAGGCATGGATTTTCTTTAGATTTGGTTAGGGAAATAGAGTCTCATTTAGACAAGGCTAAGCAATGCATGGTAAGGCAAGGCATGGATTTTTCTCTAGATTTCGTTGGGGAGATACAATATCACTAGCCATGGCAAAGCAAGCAAGGCAAGGCATATATTTTCTTTAGAATTGGTTGGGTAAATAGAATCTCATTTAGGCAAGGGAACTCAAGGAATTGCAAAGTATGGTTTTTCATTAGAATTGGTTGGGGAGATACAATCTCATTTTGACAAGGCAAGGTAAGGCAAAGCAAGGCAAGGCAAGGCAAGGCAAGGAATGTATTATCTTTAGATTTGGTTGAGTAGGTAGAATCTCATTTAGGAAAATGAACTCAAGGAATTGCAAAGGATGGAATTTCTTTAGATTTCTTTGGGGAGATACAATCTCATTTTGGCAAGGCAATTAAAGGCAAGGCAATGTAAGGCAAGGCAAGGCAAGACAAGGAAAGGCAAGGCATGTATTATCTTTAGATTTGTTTGCATGATAGAATCACATTTAGGCAAGGGAAGGCACGGCAAGACAAGGCAAGGTAAGAAATGGATTTTCTTTAGATTTGGTTGGGGAGATAGAATCTCATTTAGGCAAGGCAAGGCACAGCAATTCTAAGCAATGCAAAGCAAGACATGGATTTTCTTTAGATATGGTTGGGAGGATAGAATCTGATTTAGGTAATGCAAGACAAGGCAACACATGTATTTTCTTTAGATTTGGTTTGATAGATAGAATCTCATTAAGCAAGGGAAGTCAAAGAAATTCAAGGCATGGAATATTTTTAGATTTGGTTGGGGAGATAGAATCTCATTTAGGCAAGGCAAGGATAGGCAAGGCAAGGCAAGAACAGTCAAGGCAAGGCATGTATTTCCTTTAGAATTGGTTCCGGAGATAGAATCTCATTTGGCAAGTCAAAGCAAGGCTTGTATTTTCTTTAGATTTGGTTGTTTGATAGAATAATATTTAGGCAAGGCAAGACAAGGCAAGGCAAGGCATGGATTTTCTTCAATTTTGGTTGAGATGATAGAAACTCATTTAGGCAAGGCAAGATAGGCAAGGCAGGTATTTCCTTTAGATTTGGTTTGGGATATAGAATCTCATTAATGCAAGTCAAGGAAAGAAAAGGCAAGGCAAGGAAAGACTTGGATTTTCTTTAGTTTTCGTTGGGTGATAGAATAACATTTAGGTAATGCAAGACAAGACAAGACCAGGTATGGATTTTCCTCAATTTTGGTTGGGATGATAGAAACTCATTTAGGCAAGGCAAGACAAGGCCTGGATTTTATTTAGATTTGGTTCGGGAGATAGAATCTCATTTAGGCAAGGCAAGGCAAGGCGAAGCATGGAATCTCTTTAGATTTTTTTGGGTAGATAGAATCTCAATTTGACAAGGCAGGGATAGGCAAGGCAAGTCAAGGCAAGGCAAGGCATGTATTGTCTCTAGATTTGGTTGCGTGATATGATCACATTTAGGCAATGCAAGGCAAGGCAAGGCAAGGCAAGGCAAGGCAAGGTATGGATTTCCTTTAGATTTGGTTGCTGAGATAGAATCTCATTTAGGCAAGGTAACGCAAGCCATGGATTATCTTTAGATTTGGGTGCGTGATAGAATCACATTTAGGCAAGGGAAGGCATGGCAAGACAAGGCAAGGTGAGGCGTGGATTTTTTTTAGATTTGGTTGGGGAGATAGAATCTCATTTATGCAAGGCAAGGCACAGAAATTCAAAGCAGTGCAAGGCAAGACATGGATTTTCTTTAGATATGGTTGTGGAGATAGAATCTCATTTAGGCAATGCAAGACAAGGCAAGGCGTGTATTTTATTTAGATTTGGTTTGATAGATAGAATCTCATCAAGCAAGGGAAGTCAAGGAAATTCAAGGCATGGAATATCTTTAGATTTGGTTGGGGAGATAGAATCTCATTTAGTCAAGGCAAGGATAGGCAAGGCAAGGCAAGAACAGTCAAGGCAAGGCATGTGTTTCCTTTAGATTTGGTTTGGGAGATAGAATCTCATTTTGGCAAGGCAAGGCAAGGCTTGGATTTTCTTTAGATTTGTTTGGGGAGATAGAATCTCATTTTGGCAAGGCAAGGCAAGGCTGTATTTCCTTTAGATTTGGTTCGGGATATAGAATCTCATTAATGCAAGTCAAGGAAAGAAAAGGCAAGGCAAGGACAGTCAAGGCAAGGCAGGTATTTCCTTTAGATTTGGTTCGGGATATAGAATCTCATTAATGCAAGTCAAGGAAAGAAAAGGCAAGGCAAGGAAAGGCTTGGATTTTCCTTAGATTTCGTTGGGTGATAGAATAACATTTAGGCAATGCAAGACAAGGCAAGACAAGGCAAGACCAGGCATGGATTTTCCTCAATTTTGGTTGGGATGATAGAAACTCATTTAGGCAAGGCAAGGCAAAGCAATTCAATGCAAGGCAAGGCAAGACATGGATTTTCTTTAGATATGTTTGGGGAGAAAAAATCTCATTTATGCACGGCAAGGAAAGGCATGGCAAGGCATGGCAAGATATGGATATCCTTTAGATTTGGTTGTGGACATAGAATCGAATTTATGCAAGGCAAGCCATGGATTTTCTTTAGATTTGGGTAGGGAAATAGAATTTCATTTAGGCAAGGCTAAGCAATGCAAGGCAAAGCAAGGCATGGATTTTTTTTTAGATTTCATTGGGGAGATAGAATATCACTTAGCCACGGCAAGGCAAGACAAGGTAAGGCAAGGCATATATTTTCTTTAGATTTGGTTGGGGAGATAGAATCTCATTTAGGCAAGGGAACTCAAGGAATTGCAAAGCATGGATTTTCTTTAGATTTGGTTGGGGTGATACAATCTCATTTTCGCAAGGCAAGGCAAGGCAAGACAAGGAAATGCAAGGCATGGCAAGACATGTATTATGTTTTGATTTGGTTGTGTGATATGATTACAATGCAAATCAAGGAAAGGCAAGGCAAGGCAAGCAAGGCATGGAATTCCTTTAGATTTGATTGCTGAGATAGAATCTCATTTCGGCAAGGCAAGGCAAGACCATGCAAGGCAAGGCCTGGATTTTCTTCAGATTTGGTTGTGGAGATAGAAACTCATTTAGGCAAGGCAAAGCAAGGCCTGGTTTTATTTAGATTTGGTTGGGGAGATAGAATCTCATTGAGCCAAGGCAAGGCAAGGTAAGACAAGGCAAGCAAGGCACAGATTTTCTGTAGTTTTGGTTGGGGAGATAGAATCTCATTTTGGCAAGGCACGGCAAGGCAAGGCAAGGCGTGGATTTTCTTTAGATTTGGTTGGGGAGATAGAATCTCATTTAGGCAAGGCAAGACAAGGCAAGGCAAGGCTTGTATTATCTTTAGATTTGGTTGCTGAGATGGAATCTCATTTAGGCAGTGGAACTCAAGGAATTCAAAGCATGGATTTTCTTTAGATTTGGTTGGGGAGATACAGTCTCATTTTTGCAAGGCTAGGCAAGGCAAGGAAATGAAATGCAAGGCAAGGTAAGGCATGGATTATCTTTAGATTTGGTTGCGTGATATGATCACATTTAGGCAATGCAAGGCAAGGCAAGGCAAGGTAAGGCAAGGCATGGATTTTCTTCAGATTTGGTTGGGGAGATAGAATCTCATTTACGCAAGGCAACGCACAGCAATTCAAAGAAGGCAAGGCAAGACATGGATTTTCTTTAGATTTCGTTGGGGAGATAGAATCTCATTTTGGCAAGGCAAGGCAGCCATGGATTTTCTTTAGATTTGGTTGGGTGATAGAATAACATTTAAGCAAGGAAAGACAAGGCAAGAGAAAGCATGGATATTCTTTAATTTTGGTTGAGATGATAGAAACTCATTTAGGCAAGGCAATGCAAAGCAATTAATGGAAAGGCAAGTCAAGACATGGATTTTCTTTAGATATGGTTGGGGAGATAGAGTCTCATTTAGGCAATGCAAGAAAAGGCAAGGCATGTATTTTCTTTAGATTTGGTTGGGTAGATAGAATCTCATATAGGCAAGGGAAGTCAAGGCAAGGTAAAGCATGGATTTTTTTTAGATTTTTTTTGTGTAGATGGAATCTCATTTAGGCAAGGCAAGGCAAGGCAAGACACAGCCAGACAAGGTATGGATTTTCTTTATATTTGGTTGGGGAGATAGAATCTCATTTTGGCAAGGCAAGGCAAGGCAAAGCATAGATTTTTTTATATTTGTTTGGGTAGATAGAATCTCATTTAGGCAAGGAATGGATAGGCAAGGCAAATCAAGGCAGGGCAAGGCATGTATCATCTTTAGATTTGGTTGGGTTATTGAATAACATTAGGCAAGGCAAGACAATGCAAGACAATGCAAGGCAAGGCATGGATTTTTTCAGATTTTGTTGGGGAAACAGAAACTCATTTAGGCAAGGCAAGGCATGGCCTTGATTTTCTTTATATTTGGTGGGGGAGATTGAATATCATTTAAGCAAGGCAAGGAAAGGCAAGACAAGTAAAGGCAAGGTGTGCCATTACTTTGGATTTGTTAGCGGAGATAGAATCTCATTTTAGCAAGGCAAGGATAGGCAAGGCAAGGCAAGGACAGTCAAGGCAAGGCATCTACTTTCTTTAGATTTGGTTCGGGGTATAGAATCTCATTTATGCAAGGCAAGGCAAGGGAAGGCAAGACAAGGCTAGGCAAGGTTATGCATGGATTTTCTTTAGATTTGGTTAGGAAAATAGAATCTCATTTAGGCAAGGCTAAGCAAAGCAAGTCAAGGTAAGGCCTGGATTTTCTTTAGGTTTCATTGGGGAGTTAGAATATCACTTAGCCAATGCAAGGCAAGGCAAGGCAAGACAAGGCAAGGCAATACATATATTTTCTTTAGATTTGGTTGGATAGATAGAATCTCATTTAGGCAAGGGAACTCAAGGAATTGCAAAGTATGGATTTTCTTTAGTTTTGGTTGGGGAGATACAATCTCATTTTGGCAAGGAAAGGTAAGGCAAGGCATGGATTATCTTTAGTTTTGGTTGCATGATATGATCACATTTAGGCAATGCAAGGTAAGGCAAGGCAAGGCAAGGCAAGGCACAGCAAACCATGGATGTCCTTTTGATTTGGTTGCTGAGATAGAATCTCATTTAGGCAAGGCAAGGCAAGACAAGGCAAGGCAAGGCATGGATTATTTTTAGATTTGGTTGCATGATAGAATCACATTTAGTCATGGAAGGCAAGACAAGACAATGCTAGGTATGGAATGGATTTTCTTCAGATTTGGTTGGGGAGATAGAATCTCATTTAGGCAAAGCAAGGCACATCAATTCAAAGCAAGGCAAGGCAAGACATGGTTTTTGATTAGATATGGTTGGGGAGATAGAATCTCATTTAGGCAATGCAAGACATGGCAAGGCATGTGTTTTCTTTAGATTTGGTTGGGTATATAGAATCTCATTTAGGCACGGCAAGACAAGGTAAAACAAGGCAAGGCAAGGCTTGGATTTTCTTCATATTATGTTGGGAATATAGAATCTCATTTTGTCAGGGCAAGGCAAAGCAAGGCCTGTATTTTTATTTAGATTTGGTTGGGGAGATAGAATCTCATTTAGGCAATGTAAGGCAAGGCATGACAGGACAAGGCAAGGCAAGGTATGTATTATCTTTAGATTTGGTTGGGTGATAGAATAACATTTAGGCAAGGAAAGACAAGGCAAGACAAGGCATGAATTTTCTTCAATTTTGGTTGAGATGATAGAAACTCATTTAGGCAAGACAAGGCAAAGCACTTCAAAGCAAGGCAAGGCAAAACATGGATTTTCTTTAGATATTGTTGGGGAATGAGAATCTCATTTAGGCACGGCAATACAAGGCAAGGCAAGGAAAGGCATGGCAAGATATGGATATCATTTAGATTTGGTTGTGGACTTAGAATCTCCTTTAGGCAAGGCAAGGCATGGATTTTTTTAGATTTCATTGGGGAGATAGAATATCACTTAGCCAAGGCAAGGCAAGGCAAGGCAAGACAAGGTAAGTCAAGGCAAATATTTTCTTTAGATTTGGTTGGGTAGATGGAATCTCATTTAGGCAAGGGAACTCAAGGTATTTCAAAGCATGGATTTTCTTTGGATTTGGTTGGGGAGTTACAATCTCATTTTGGCAAGGCAAGGCAAGGCAAGGCAAGGCATGTGTTTTCTTTAGATTTGGTTGCTAAGTTGTAATCTCATTTAGGCAAGGCAAGTCAAGGCAAGGAAAAGCATGGATTTTCTTTAGATTTGATTGGGGAGATAGACTCTTGTTTTGGCAAGGGAAGTCAAGTCAAGGCAAAGCATGTATTTTTTTTTTTTTTAGATTTTTTTGGTAGATAGAATCTCATTTAGGCAAGCCAGGGATAGGCAAGGCAAGTAAATGCATGAAAAGGCATGCATATTCTTTAGATATGGTTGGGTGATAAAATAACATTAGGCAAGGCAAAAGAAGGCATGACAAGGCAAGGCATGTATTTTCTTTAGATTCGGTTGGGGAGATAGAAACTCATTTATGCAAGGCAAGGCCTGGATATTATTTAGATTTTGTTGGGGATATAGAATCTCATTTAGCCAAGGGAACTCAAGGAAATTCAAGGCATGGATTTTTTTTTATATTTGGTTGGGGAGACAGAATCTCATTTTAGCAAGGCAAGTCAAGGCAAAGCATGGATTTACTTTAGATTTTTTGGGGGGTAGATAGAATCTCATTTAGGCAAGGCAGGGATAGGCAAGGCAAACCAAGGCAAGGTAAGGCATGTATTATCTTTAGATTTGGTTGGGTGATAGAATAACCTTTAGGCAAGGCAAGACAAGGCAAAACAGGCAAGGCAAGGCATGAATTTCCTCTGATTTGGTTGGGGAGATACAAACTCATTTAGGCAAGGGAAGGCAAGGCAAGACAAGGCAAGGCAAGGCATGGATTTCCTTTAGATTTGGTTCAGGAGATAGAATCTCATTTATGCAAGGCAACGCAAGAAAAGGCAAGTCAAGAAAAGCCTTGGATTTTCTTTAGATTTCATTGGTTGATAGAATAACATTTAGGCAAGGCAAGGCAAGGCAGGCAAGGCAAGGCAAGGCAAGGTAAGGCATGGATTATCTTTAGATTGGTTGTGTGATAGAATCACATTTATACATGTGAATCATACATGACAACCCACAATCTCTGTTATACTTCCAAAGTCCAGATGCTGCAAAATACAGAAAACTAGGACCATGCATTCATGCATAACAACCCACAATATCTCTTGTAGTTCAAAAGCCTGGATACAACGAAATACACAAAACTTGGTCCATTGAATCTTACATAACTACGGAGTGTCTCTCTTGTAGTTCCAAAGTCAAGGTACAACGATATACAGAAAACTAGGTCCACGGATGCGTACATAACAACCCATTAACACTGTTGTATTTCCAAAGTACGGATACAACCAAATACACAAAACTAGGTCCATGGAATCATACATAACTACCCACTCTCACAGTTGTACTTCCAAGGTGTGGATACAATGAAATACACAAAACAAGGTCAATGGAATGGTACATAACCAATTATCTCTGATGTACTTCCAACTTCCAGATAAATGAAATACAGCAATCTAGGTCCATTGAATCACACATGACAACCAATATCTCTGTTGTAGTTCCAAAGTCCAGATACTGTGAAATACAGAAAACTTGGACCATGCAATCATACATAACTACCGACTATCTCTGTTGTAGTTCCAATGTCCGGATACAACCAAAAACAGAAAACTAGGTCCATTGAATCGTACATAACTACGCACTATCTGTGTTTTACATCCAAAGTCCGGATACAATGAAATACACAAAACTTGGTCCATTGAAACTTGCATAACTACACACTATCTCTGTTGTAGTCCAAAGTCAAGGTACAATGACACACAGAAAAATAGGGCCATGGATGCATAGATAACTACCCATTAACTCTGTTGTAGTTCCAAATCCGGATACAACCAAATACAGAAAACTAGGTCCATGGAATCATACATAGCTACCTACTTTCTCTGTTGTAGTACCAAAGTCCGGACAATGAAATACACAAAACAAGGTCAATGGAATGCTACATGACCCATTATCTCTGTTGGACTTCCAAAGTCCTGATAAACGAAATACAGCAAAGTAGGTCCACTGAATCATACATGACAACCCACTATCTCTGTTGTAGTTCCAATGTCCAGATACTGGAAATTACAGAAAACAAGGACCATGGAATCATACATAACTACCCACTATCTCTGTTGTAGTTCCAAAGTCCAGATAAAACAAAATACACAAAACTAGGTGTGTGGAATCATTCATAACTACACACTAACTCTGTTGTAGTTCAAAGTCTGGATACAACGAAATACAGAAAACTAGGTAAATGGAATCTAACATAACAACCCACTTACTCTGTTGTTATTCCAAAGACCAGATATAACGAAATACAGAAAAGTAGGTCCAAGGAATCTTACATAACTACCCACTATCTCTGTTGTAGTTCAAAGTCCACATCCAACCAAATACTGTAAACTAGGTCCATGTAATCATACATAACAACTTATTATCTTTTGTAGTTGAAAAGTCCGGATAAACGAAATACACAAAACTAGGTCCATGGATTGGTACATAACTACGCATTACCTCTGTTGTACTTCCAACGTCCGGATAAACGAAATACAAAAAACTAGGTCCATTGAATCAAACATGACAACCCACTATCTCTGTTCTATTTCCAAAGTCCAGATACAACGAAATACGGAAAACTAGGTACATTGAATCATGCATGACTACCCACTATCTGTTGTAGTTCCAAAGTTGAAATACAAACAAACACAGAAAACTAGGTCCATGGAATCTTACATAACTACCTGATATATCTCTTGTAGTTCCAAAGTCAGGATACAATGAAATACACAAAACTTGGTCCATTGAATTGTACATAACTACGGACTATCTCTATTTTAGTTCCAAATTCAAGGTACAACGATATACAGAAAACTAGGTCCATGGATGCATACATAACTAGCCACTAACTCTGTTGAATTTCCAAAGTCCGGATACAACCAAATACAGGTAACTAGGTCCATGGAATCATACATAACTACACACTTTCTCTGTTGTAGTTCCAAGGTCTGGACAATGGAATACACAAAACAAGGTCCAAGGAATGCTACATGACCCATTATCTCTGTTATACTTCCAAAATCCGGATAAACGAAATACAGCAAACTAGGTTCATTGAATCATACATGACAACCCACTATCTTTGTTGTAGTCCCAATGTCCAGATACTGTGAAATACAGAATACTAGGACCATGGGATCATACATAACTACCCACTATCTCTGTTGTAGTTTGAAAATCCGGATACAACTAAATACACAAAACTAGGTATATGGAATCGTACATAACTATGCACCAACTCTGTTGTAGTTCATCGTCCGGATACAAAGAAATACAGAAAACTAGGTAAATGGAATCTTACATAAGAACCCACTTACTCTGTTGTTATTCCAAAGAACAGATATAACGAAATACAGAAAAGAAGGTCCATGGAATCTTACATACCTACTCACTGTATATCTTGTAGTTCCAAATCTGGATACAACGAAAAACCCGAAAACTAGGTCCATTGAAACGTCCATAACTATGCACTATCTGTGTTTTAGTTCCAGAGTCTGGATACAACGAAATACAGAAAACTAGGTAAATGGAATCTTAAATAGCAATCCACTTACTCTGTTGTTATTCCAAAGACCAGATATAACGAAATACAGAAAAGTAGGTCCATGGAATCTTACATAAGTACTCACTACCTCTGTTGTAATTCAAAGTCTGGATACAACTTAACACAGAAAACTAGGTCCATGGAATCATACATAACAACTTATTAGCTTGTGTCGTTGAAAAGTCAGGATAAACGAAATACACAAAACTAGTTCCATGGATTGGTACATAACTACCCATTATCTCTGGATAAACGAAATACACAAAACTAGGTCCATTGAATCAAACATGACAACCCACTATCTCTGTTGTAGATCAAAAGTCCAGTTACAATGAAATACAGAAAACTAGGTCCATTGAATCAAACATAACTTCCCACTATCTGTTGTAGTTCAAAGTCGATATACAAATACAGATAACTAGGTCCATGGAATCTTACATAACTACCATCTATATATCTTGTAGTTCCAATGACCGGATATAACAATATACACAAAAATTGGTCCATTGAAACTTACATAACTATGCATTCTCTCAGTTGTAGTTCCAAAGTCAAGGTACAACAATATACACAAAACTAGGTCCATAGATGCATACATAACTACCCACTAACTCTGTTGTATTTCCAGAGTCCAGAAACAACCAAATACAGAAAACTAGGTCCATGGAATCATAAATAACTACCCACTATCTCTGTTGTAGTTCCAAGTTCAGGATACAATGAAATACACAAAACAAGGTCAATGGAATGGTACATAACCCATTATCTCTGTTGTATTTCCAAAGTCCAGAAATGAAATACTACAAACTAGTTTCATTGAATTATACATCACAACCCACTATCTCTGTTGTAGTTCCAAAGTCCAGATACTACGAAATAGAGAAAACTAGGTCCAACGAATGGTACATAACAACCCACTATCTCTCTTGTAGTTCCAATTTCCTGATAGAATGATAAACAGAAACCTAGGTCCATGGAATCATACATAATTACCCACTATCTCTGTTGTAGTTCCAAAGTCCAGATACAATGAAAAACAGAAAACTAAGTTCATTTCATCGTACATAACTAAGCACCATCTGTGTTTTAGTGCCAAAATATGGATACAACGAAATTCAGAAAACTAGGTAAATGGAATCATACATACCCACTTACTCTGTTGTTTTTCCAAAGACCAGATAAATGAAATACAGAAAACTAGGTCCATGGAATCGTACATAACTACGCTCTATATGTCTTTTACTTCCAAACTCTGGACACAACAAATTAGGGAAAACTAGGTCCATTGAATCTTGCATTACTACGAACTATCTATGTTGTAGTTCCAAAGTCGACATACAACCAAATATAGAAAACTACGTCCATGGAATCTTACATAACTACCCACTATATCTGTTGTAGTTCCAAAGTACAGATACAACAAAATACACAAAACTAGGTCCATGGAATCTTGCATAACTACCCACTATCTCTGTTGTAGTTCAAAGTCCGGATACAACTTAATACAGAAAACTAGGTGATTGGAATCATATATAACAACCCATTATCTGTTGAAGTTGAAAACTCCGGATAAACGAAATGCACAAAACTAGGTCCATGGATTGGTACATAACTACCCATTATCTCTGTTGTACTTCCAAAGTCTGAATAAATGAAATACACAAAACTAGGTATATGGAATCGTTCATAACTGCGCACTAACTCTTTTGTTGTTCCAAAGACCAGATATAACGAAATACAGAAAACTAGTTCCTTGGAATCTTACATAACTACCCACTACATCTCTTGTAGTTCCAAAGTCCGAATACAACGAATTACCAAAAAAATAGGTCCATTAAATCTTACATAACTAAGCACTATCTGTGTTGTAGTTCCAAAGTCCACATACAAGCAAATACAGAAAATTAGGATCATGGAATCTTCCATATCTACCCACTCTCTCTGTTGTAGTTCAAAGTCTGGATACAGCTTAATACAGAAAACTAGGTCCATGGAATCATACATAACAACCCATTATCTCTGTTAGTTGAAAAATCCCATAAACGAAATACACAAAACTAGGTCCATGGATTCGTACATAACTACCCATTATCTCTGTAATACTTCCAAAGTCCGGATAAATAAAATACACAAAACTAGGTCATTGACTCGTACAGGACTACCCAATATCTCTGTTGTAGTTCCAAAGTATAGATACAAGGAAATACAGAAATCTGTGTCCATGGAATCCTATATACGTACCCATTATCTCTGTTTTAGTTTAAGTCCGGATACAACGAAATAAAGAAAACTAGTTCCATGGAATCGTTCATAACTACCCACTAACTCTCTTGTAGTTCCAGAGTCCAGATACAAGGAAATACAGAAATCTAAGTCAAAGGAATCGTATATAAGTACCCATTATCTCTGTTGTAGTTCCAAAGTCCAGATACAATGAAATACAGAACACTAGGTCCACGGAATCATAAATAACTACTCACTATCTCTGTTGTAGTTCCGAGGTCCGGATACAACGAAATAAAGAAAACTAGGCCTATGGAATAGTACATAACTACCCACTGCCTCTCTTGTAGTTCCAAATTTTGGATACAATGAAATACAGAAAACTGGGTCCCTGGAATCACACATAATACCCATTATCTCTGTTGTATTTCCAAAGTCCAGATACAATGAAATACACAAAACAAGGTCCATGGTTTGGTACATAACTATCCATTATCTCTGTTTTACTTCCAAAGTCCGGATAAATGAAATACACAAAGCTAGGTCATTGACTCATACATGACTATACAATATCTCTGTTGTATTTCCAAAGTCCAGATACAAGGAAATACAGAAATCTATGTCTATGGTATCATATATAAGTACCCATTATCTCTGTTGCTGTATCGAAGTCCGGATACAACGAAATAAAGAAAACTAGGTCCATGGAATACTACATAACTACCCACTATCTCTCTTGTAGTTTAAAGTCCAGATACAAGGAAATACAGCAAACTAGGTCCATGGAATAACTACTCACTATCTCTGTTGTAGTTCCAAAGTCCGGATACAATGAAATACAGAAAACTAGGTCCACAGAATCGTATATAACTACCCACTATCTCTGTTTTATTTCCAAAGTCAAGGTACAATGATATACAGAAAACTAGGTCCATGGATGTGTACATAACTTGTAGAGGAAGCTGTAGCCCCTCCTTCTTAAGGGCTGGCTACGGGTGTGCCTAACTATACTTGTGAGGGCATTGTCAGAGTGACGTAGTGTGACTGCATTTGCGGTTTCAGTTCTCTTTGGTACTTGCTGTACAGGCTGCTGACCCACCGGCTGGCTAGAAAGCTCTGTAAGTAAGGCTTTTCCCCATTAAATACCCTTATATTTCTACATGACTCTGCATTGGTAATTTCCCACTATATCGGTTTTCAGAAGTGGGATATTGGAAACTTACACCCCATTTGGGACAGGCTGTGGGTTCCATCGGGCCCTCGGCCTAGGCCTGGAAAGCGCCCTCTCTCCACAGGTGCTCCCAGCTTGCAGCTGACCCACTGCAGCTGAGCTGCTCAGAACCATCCACCCAGCTCGGAGACAGTTTCTAGCTGCCTAGAGTCAAAGTAGGCCTCGGCTTTCAGCAGAGGCTTCCACTGGACGTGTTGCAGGAAAGCTGAATCTGTTTAAATGGTTGTGGCTGCAAGGCCGTATACTCTCTAAGATAAGTGCAGCCGCTTTTGTGACCGCTCTCTACTGGTGATCAACTGCTGCCAAACACCTCGGAATAACTGAACGCCTGTGCTACCTACGGGTCCAATATATTTACTGGATCTGGAGTAGAAATCAGGTAAAATTATGGCAGAATATTTATCATTTGCTAAAATTGGTAATATTTTTGCTTATTACATGAATTCACTGTTTGAGGAGGATGTTAATGTGCCAATTACTGGCCTATATGCCATAATGGAAGTTAGCTTGCTGGTACAAATAGTATTACTAACAAGAGGACTCAGGAATAGGGATAAGGATAACCTCACCACCTACTTAAAGGAAATAACAGCTTTACAATTAGGTCAGACCACAATTATGCAGCAAGTGGAACAGAAATTGGATGATAAGCTTGGCTCTGTGTCCAATACACTAAAGACAGAGCTGTCTGACGAGATGCAGCGTATTTATGATAAGATAAACACAGAGAGATCCTCCATGTCTGAGGCCTTATAGGCTAGGCAGTCAGAAGACCATGACCAGCTAAAGAATATCTGTAGCCAGCTAGAAACTCAGATAGGCAATGTTACTCATCAACTAGATGCAACGGTGCAAAATACCCAGGATAGGGTTAAAGAATTGGACAATGCCATTCAATCAGTTATTGAAGCATTCAAGGTAGCAGATCAGAAATTTGAGTCTAGATTTGAATGTTTGGAAGATAATTTACAGTAAAGGGCTGACAGATTACATAGGTCCATACGGTCAATTGCTGAGGACTCAAAATCAGCAAATCATGACCTGGAATCTAGACTCCAATACCTAGAAGGCAGTTTCCATGCCATCCAGATGCTGCCTAAGGATCATCGTATTAAAGACCTAGAAAAACCTGTAGATGAGCAGTTAGAGCAATTTACAGGTTCACTAACGTGCTTGGAATCTTTTATGATTAAGGAGATTGAAACTTTTCAAAAGGATATCATTGCTAGGCTTAAAGATCATTGGGATGCCTCAGAAGCAGAATAACTCCAATCCCAGGCACCTACTCCACCCAGGTATCGTGATGATTCTTATAAGGTTGCTACTCGTACACTATTAGTGTACGCAGCTACCATGGTAGAAAAGCCAGCTTCTAAGAAACACCCTCATGGACGGATGGCTTATGAATGGCAACCTATACAGCCGAAGGATCTTAAGAATATTAAAGAATCAGTTGTCTCATATGGTCTCCATAGCCCATACGTAAAACAGCTATTACATTCATGGGCAACCTTTAACAGGGTGACACCCACAGATTGGGAACGATTGGCAGCTGTACTTGAGAATTCATGCCAAATCCAGTGGAAGGCATTGGTAAGGGAAGAGGCAAAGCTCCTTGAGCATCAGGGCATAGAGGAAGGTTTTGAAGCCCCTCTAGATAAGCTTCTTGGTCAGGGTATTTATGCTGACCCACAGGTTCAGGCTGAATATGATGATGATATACTGTCTCTATGCAGGAAAGCAGCATTAAATGCCTGGGATAAGGTTCGTGAGTCAGGAGAATGCCTAGAAACTTATACCAGAATAGAACAGGGACCTACAGAATAGTTCCAGGACTTCTTACAAAGGTTAACTAGGGCAGTAGAATTACAGGTAACAGATCCAGAAACAAGACAATCAATTATATATACAATAGCTTATGAAAATGCAAACCCTATATGCAAAAGAATACTTTTGCCTTTAAAGATCAGATCAGCTCCGCTAGAAGAATGAGTTTTGTATGCAGCCAACATTGATTATAATGTACAAGATACTGGAGCTTGGGTAGGAGAAGCCATTTCAAAAGGTTTAAAAAGGCAACAAGAAATTAAAAGTTCTAGAGGTGAGGATGTAAGGGCTTGGCAAGGAGAAGCACCTTACAGAGGTCAACATAGGTACCAAGAGGCTAGAGGTTACTACTACTATGAACCAGAACCTTGGGGAGGAAGAGCCTTCCCCTGGAGACCACGAAGGCTCCAGGAACCTAGATGTTTCAAATGTGGTAAAATGGGACATACTAAGAGAAATTGTAGACAAACAATTTCTAACAATGCCTCATATGGAAGGCCACTGCCTTCTGGATTGTGTAGAAGATGTGGTAAGGGCAGACACTGGACCAATGAATGTAGATCGACCAGGGACAAGGAAACCCCTTAAGGTCGGGCAACCCCGAAGGGGGGCCTCAAGAAGTCCCCCACATAGAAAAAGGTCGTGTCATTCCCAGTGGGAGACAATCTCTCACAGGAACAATAGATAGTTCATTGCCTATTGTGAAAAAAGATACTGCTCTAGATGGTAATTTGAATAGTGATAAAGAATCAAGTGTGCATGGACAGAACGAGAACCGCATATTTTGGCAAACTTCTATTAATGATAAAAAGGGCTCAGTTAAAAGTAAACATTAATCATAAAGTTATTTCTGTCTTAGTGGACACTGGGGCGGATGTATCTATTATTACTCAAAAGTCTTGGCCTCAGAAATGGCCTCTTAGAGAGGCAAATGTACAATTTTTAGGAATTGGAACTCTATCTAGAGTTCGACAGAGTGTTAACTCAGTGGTCTGCGTTGGACCGGAAGGACAGAAAGGGATACTGAAACCATACGTGGCAGAAATAGCTATAAATCTCTGGGGTCATGATCTCTTACAACAATGGAATACTCAGATTAATATTCCTCCAGTGTCAGATACAAATTATGTACAATCTTTAGATAGTAGAAAAGATCTGGTAAGATGCTATGAAAAATGGTTACCAACCATCCATGCTGTACAGAAACTAGGTACAAATGATGGACCTTCAGAGGAGCCAAAGGCCCTGCCATTGAAGTGGCTTACAGATGAACCACCTTTGGAGTAGGACAAGTGGCTTACAGATGAACCAGTTTGGGTAGGACAATGGCCTATGATCTCTGAGAAGCTAGAGGCTTTAGAAAAGTTAGTACAGGAACAGCTAGATGCTGGACATATAGAGGAATCTACCAGTCCTTGGAATTCTCCTGTATTTGTCATCAAAAAGAAGTCAGGTAAGTGGAGAATGCTGACAGACCTGAGAGCTATAAATAAGGTAATTCAATCAATGGGCTCTCTGCAACCTGGAATGCCATTACCTTCCTTAATACCTGAAGGATGGCCTATTATAGTCATTGATCTAAAAGACTGTTTTTTCACAATACCATTACAGGAAAATGATAGAGAAAAATTTGCATTTACTGTACCAACTCTTAATAATTCACAGCCAGTTAGGAGATATCAGTGGAGGGTTTTGCCACAAGGAATGCTAAATAGCCCTACTTTGTGTCAACACTTTGTACAGCAACCTTTGGGAATAATTCGTAAGAAATTTTCACAATCTCTTGTTTATCATTACATGGATGATATTCTTTTATCAGATTCTAATAAGGAAACTTTGGAACGTATGTTTGAAATGGTGAAGGAAGTTCTGCCTCGTTGGGGATTACAGATTGCCCCAGAAAAGATACAAAGAGGAAGATTCTATTAACTATTTAGGTTACAAGATAGACTTACAAAGAATCAGACCTCAAAAGGTACAAATTAGGAGAGACCGGTATCAAACTCTTAATTCTCTTCAGAAATTATTAGGGGAAATTTCTCAATTACAGACGATTATTGGTGTAGAAGGACATGACTTAAAGCATTTAAAAATGGCCCCAAAGGTGATAAGGACCTATACAGTCCGAATATTATCTGCTGAGGCAGAAAAAGAGTTACAATGGGTAGAAAACAGAATATTGGATGCATATGTAGATCGGATAAACCTTGATTTAGACTGTATTCTGGTTATCTTGCCATCCAGAGAATACCCTTCTGGAATTCTGATGCAAAGGGAAGGTACTATATAAGAATGGATATTTCTGCCACATAAACAGAATAAAAAGTTAAAGACATATATAGAAAAGATTTCTGATTTGATTTTAAAGGGTAAATTAAGATTTCGTCAGCTGACTGGAAAAGATCCAGCAGAAATTGTAGTACCTTTAACTAATGAGGAAATTTCCTCCTTGTGGAAGGATAATGAATATTGGCAAATAGCTCTTACTGACTTTTTGGGAACAATTAGCAACAATTATCCCAAAACTGACAGAATTAAATTCATAAAAAAGACAGTCTGGATTCTTCCATGTATTGTAAGACAAACTCCATTTCTGGAGTTCTTACCTTCTACACTGATGGCAACAAATTAGGTAAGGCAGGTTATAAAGCAGGTGAGGTAAGTAAAGTAGTTCAAAGTCCATATACATCTGTACAGAAGGCAGAATTATATGCAATTCTCATGGTACTCATGGATTTTACGGAACCTCTTAATATAGCTACTGATTCCCAATATGCAGAGAGAGTCGTGTTACACATTGAGACTGCAGAATTTGTTCCTGATAATACAGAATTAACTTCTCTGTTTTTACAATTACAGGAAACTATCAGAAACAGAAGTAATAGTATATACATTACACATATCAGATCCGGTACAGGTCTGCCAGGCCCACTAGCACAAGGCAATGATGAGATTGATCGTTTATTAATTGGAAGTGTGCTAGAAGCCTCAGAATTTCATAAGAAACATCATGTAAATAGCAAAGGTTTGAAAAAGGACTTCTCCATCACTTGGCAACAAGCAAAGGAGATAGTGAAAAAGTGTCCTACTTGTTCCTTTTAAAATCAAACTCCATTGCCAGAAGGTTGTAATCCTAAGGGCATTCGAAGAAATGAGGTTTGGCAGATGGATGTCTTTCACTTTGCAGAGATTGGAAATTTGAAATATGTGCGTCATGCTATAGACACATTCTCAGGGTTCCAATGGGCTACTGCTCTTAACTCTGAAAAAGCTGATTCTATTATTACACACCTTCTAGAGGTGATGGCAGTTATGGGTATACCTGCACAAATAAAAACTGACAATGCTCCAGCATATGTCTCTACAAAATTGGAACAATTTTTCAAATATTATAACATAAAGCATGTAACTGGTATACCACACAATCCTACAGGATAAGCAGTGGTTGAGAGATATAATAGAACACTTAAGGAGATGCTCAACAAACAAGCTTGGAAGACTAACCCCCAAACATAGGTTGCATAATGCTTTATTAACACTAAACTTTCTTAATGCTAATGAAAAAGGACAAACAGCTGCAGAAAGACACTGGACTACGGAAAAAACTGCTGAACTCAATCAGCCGGTATACTTCAAAGATGTACCAACCTCTGTATGGAAACCAGGACATGTGTTACATTGGGGTAGGGGTTTTGCATTGGTTTCTACAGGAGAAGAAAAACTTTGGATACCATCAAAGTTGATCAAGATTCGAGTGGAAAAGTAAAAACCTCTCAACGAGGACAAATGACAGGTATTCTACTAAGGTATATCTTATAAACTAAATAGAAACCCCCCCCAAAGGAAAGGGAAGTTTTTTGCTTTTATCTTCAGAGGAAAACTCATCTTCAGAAGGCAAAGGACACTGCATGGGTAGATACTTAAGAAGAAAAGGTAGCTATAACCATCAAACAAAAGGAACGTGCCATATGGTAAACTTTACAGCTGTCTCTCAGAAATAGAAAACTTTATCTCTCTTTATTTCCTAGTCCCTATTCAATTAAACCAATGCTGGATGTAGAGGTGTATTTGGCTTTCCTCCTCTAAAATCCAAGCACGTTATTTAACTAAACTTTAGTGTTTCTGTGTTGTATCAAAAAGCCAATTGATGTAATATAGAATAAAAGAAAAATTTAGGGACTGTCTTTGTCTTTTCTTGGATCTTTCTCTCAAGATGTACACCCTCTCATAATTGTTATGCTCTCATGGTTGCATTCCCCAGCATTTGTACATACACAAACAAAAATTTCTGTGCTAACTGTTTATGTTTGAGTCCCACACAGCCAATGAAGACCTGCCTGACAGCAATCCCTGGATACCCTGGAAATAAAATGGGCCACTCCTTCTCGACTGCACAGGATCCAACTTTCTTCATTTCAACTGACACTCTGGCCAGAGGTTCGAGTAATGACTTCAATCAAGTTGAGGATTTCAAGCAAGATCTTCAATCAAGTGAATCCCATCTAACATCTACTGGATACTAACATTTTCTTCCTACAGGACCCCACATGACTATCATCGTCCCATTTCAGCAGGAAGTAACTTGGAGAATGCTATGCCCCCTTTCCCCATTGTTGTCACTTAGGATAATGTATATACCTAGTTAGAAATAGCTTCCTATTGTTTATGGTTGGGATTGGAAGGAGGTGTTCAGGCTTGGACACCTCTTTTAGATGACTTTAGGGGTTTAGTTAAAATAGATAGTTAGGATGTGACATAAGCAGATTGTTGTATTTTCTTATACTTTATACTGTTAAGTTTTAATCCTTTTTAGACTAAAAGGGGAATTGTAGGGGAAGCTGTAGCCACGCCTTCTTAGGGGCTGGCTACAGGTGTGCCTGACCAGGCTTGTGAGGGCATGGTCAGAGTGACGTAGTGTGACTGTGTTTGGGGTTTCGGTTGCTCTTTGGTACTTGCTGTACAGGCTGCTGACCCACCGGCTGGCTAGACAGCTCTATATTTCTACCTGACTCTGCATTGGTAATTTCCCACTATAATAACTACCCAATAACTCTGTTGTAGTTCCCAGGTACGGACAAAATGAAATACACAAAACAAGGTCCATGGAATGGTACAAACCCATTATCTCTGTTGTACTTCCAAAGTCCGGATAAATGAAATATACCAAACTAGGTCCATTGAATCATACATCACAACCCACTATCTCTGTTGTAGTTTAAAAGTCCAGATACTACGAAATACAGAAAACTAGGCCCATGGAATCATACATAACTACCCATTATCTCTGTAGTATTTCCAAGTCCACATAGCGAAATACAGAAAACAAGGTCCATGGAATCGTACATAAATACCCACTATCTCTGTTTTAGTTCCAAATCCGGATACAATGAAATACACAAACTTGGTCCAAGGAATGGTTCACAAACTACCCACTATCTCCCTTGTAGTTCCAAATTCCTGATATAATGAAATACTAAAAACTAGGTCCATGGAATCATACATAATTACCCACTATCTATGTTGTATTTCCCAGGTACAGATACAATGAAATACACAAAACAAGGTCCATGGAATGGTACATAACCCATTATCTCTGTTGTACATCCAAAGTCCAGATAAACAAAATACACCAAACTAGGTCCATTGAATCATACATGACAATCCACTATCTCTGTTGTAGTTACAAAGTCCAGATACTATGAAATACAGAAAACTAGGTCCATAGAATCGTACATAACTACCCATTATCTCTGTAGTATTTCCAAGTCCACATAGCAAAATACAGAAAACTAGGTCCATGGAATCATAAATAACTACTCACTAACTCTGTTGTAGTTCAAAGTCCAGATAAAAATTAATACAGAAAATTAGGTCCATGGAATCATACATGACAATCCACTATCTCTGTTGTAGTTCCAAAGTCCGGATACAACGAAATACAGAAAACTAGGTCCATGGATTGGTACATAACTACCCATTTTCTCTGTTGTACTTCCAAAGTCCTGATAAACGAAATACACAAAAATAGGTCATTGACTCGTACATGACTCCCCAATATCTGTGTTGTAGTTCCAAAGTCCAGATACAAGGAAACACAGATATCTATGTCCATGGAATCAGATATAAGTACCCATTATCTCTGATGTAGTTCCAAAGTCAAGATACTATGAAATACAGAAAACTAGGTCCATGGAATCGTACATAACTACCCACTATCTCTGTTTTAGTTCCATAGTCCGGATACAACGAAATACACTTGGTACAAGGAATGGTACAAAACTACCCACTATCTCTCTTGTAGTTCCAAAGTCCTGATAAAATGAAAAGCAGAAAACTAGGTCCATGGAATCATACATAAGTACCCACTATCTCTGTTGTAGTTCCAAAGTCCAGAATCAACAAAAAACAGAAAACTAGGTTGATTGCATCGTAAATAACTACTCACTATCTGTGTTTTAGTTCCAAAGTCTGGATACAACAAAATACAGGAAACTAGGTAAATGTCTGTTGTAGTTGAAAAATACGGATAAACAAAATACACAAAACTAGGTCCATGGATTGGTACATAACTACCCATTATCTTTGTTGTAGTTCCAAAGTCCGGATAAACTAAATACACAAAACTTGGTCCATGGATTGATACATAGCTACCCATTATGTCTGTTGTAATTCCAAAGTCCGGATAAATTAAATAAACAAAACTAGGTCAATTGAATTGTTCATGACTACCCTGTATCACTGTTGTAGTTCAAAAGTCCAGATACTAGGAAATACAGAAACCTAGGTCCATGGAATCATACATAACTACCCACTTACTTGTTGTAGTTCCGAAGTCTGGATACAGCAAAATAAAGAAAACTAGGCCCATGGAATAGTACATAACTACCCACTATCTCTCTTATAGTTCCAAAGTCCAGAATCAACAAAAAACAGAAAACTAGGTTGATTGCATCGTACATAACTACACACTATCTGTGTTTTAGTTCCAAAGTCGGCATACAATGAAATACAGAAAACAAGGTCCCTGGAATCACACATAACTACCCATTATCTCTGTTGTAGTTCCAAAGTCAGGATACACTGAAATACACAAAACTAGGACCATGGAATCCTACATAACTACCCTCTATCTCTCTTGTAGTTTCAAAGTTTAGACACAACGAAATACAGAAAACTAGGTCCATTGAATCTTGAATAAATACGCACTATCTGTGTTGTAGTTCCAAAGTCCACATACAACCAAATACAGAAAACTAGGTCAATGGAATCACACATAACTACCCATTATCTCTGTTGTTGTTCCATGTCCGGATAAAATGAAATACACAAAACTAGGTCCATTGCATCGTACATAACTACAACAATCCCTTTTGTAGTTACAAAGTCCAGATCCAATGAAATACACAAAACAAGGTCCATGGATTGGTACATAACTACCCATTATCTCTCTTGTACTTCCAAAGTACAGATAAACGAAATACACCAAACTAGGTCCATTGAATCATACATCACAACCCACTATCTCTGTTGTAGTTTCAAAGTCCAGATACTACGAAATACAGAAAACTAGGTCCATGGAATCATACATAACTACCCACTATCTCTGTTTTAGTTACAAAGTCCGGATACAACGAAATACACAAAACTTGGTCCAAGGAATGGTACATAACTACCCACTATCTCTCTTGTAGTTCCAAAGTCCAGATACAATGAAAAACAAAAAACTAGGTCCATTGCATCGTACATAACTACGCACTATCTGTGTTCTAGTTCCAAAGTTCGAATACAACGAAATACAGAAAACTAGGTAAATGGAAGCATACATACGCACTTACTCATTGTTTTTCCAAAGAACAGACAAAACGAAATACAGAAAACTAGGTCCATTGAATCTTGCATAACTGCGAATTATCTGTGTTGTAGTTCCAAAGTCCACATAAAAGGAAATACAGAAATATAGGTCCATGGAATCGTATATAAGTACCCATTGTCTCTGTTGTAGTTCCAAAGTCCGGATACAATGAATTACAGAAAACTAGGTCCATAGAATCATACATAACTACCCACTATCTCTGTTGTAGTTCCAAAGTCAAGGTACAACAATATACAGAAAACTAGGTGCATGGATACGTACATAACTACCCAGTAAGTCTGTTGTGTTTCCAATGTCTGGATACAACCAAATACAGAAAACTAAGTCCATGGAATCATAAATAACTACCCACTATCTCTGTTGTAGTTCCCAGGTACAGATACAATGAAATACACAAAACAAGGTTCATGGAATGGTACATAACCCATTATCTCTGTTGTACTTCCAAAGTCAGGATAAACGAAATACACCAAACTAGGTCCATTGAATCATGCATGACAACCCACTATCTCTGTTGTTGTTCCAAAGTCAAGGTACAACGACATACAGAAAACTAGGTGCATGGATACATACATAGCTACCCATTAACTCTGTTGTATTTCCTAAGTCCGGATACAAACAAATACAGAAAACTAAGTCCATGGAATTATACATAACTACCCAGTATCTCTGTTGTAGTTCCCAGGTATGGATACAATGAAATACACAAACCAGGGTCCATGGAATGGTACATAACCCAATATCTCTGTTGTACTTCCAAAGTCCGGATAAACGAAATACACCAAACTAGGTCCATTGAATCATACATTACAATCCACTCTCTCTGTTGTAGTTCCAAAGTCCAGATACTGCGAAATACAGAAAACTAGTTAATGGAATCGTACATAACTACCCATTATCTCTGTAGTATTTCCAGATCCACATACAGCGAAATACAGAAAACTAGGTCCATGGAATCGTATATAACTACCCTCTATCACTCTTGTAGTTCCAAAGTACGGATACAATGAAATACATAAAACTAGGTCCATTGAATCTTACATAAGTAAGCACTATCTGTGTTGTACTTCCAAAGTCCACATACAACCGAATACAGAAAACTAGGTCCATTATCTGTTGTAGTTGTAAAGTCCAGATATTCGAAATACAAAAAAACTAGGTCCATGGATTGGTACATTACTACACTTTATACTGTTGTAATTCCAAAGTCCGGATAAACTAAATACACAAAACTAGGTCATTGACTCGTACATGACTACCCAATATCTCTGTTGTAGTTCCAAAGTCCAGATACAAGGAAATACAGAAATCTGTGTCCAAGGAATCTTATATAAGTACCCATTATCTCTGTTGTAGTTCCGAAATCTGGATACAACGAAATAAAGAAAACTAGGTCCTTGGAATACCACATAGGGTTAGGGTTAATGTTAGGTTAGGGTTAGGGTTAGGGTTAGGGTTAGGGTTAGGGTTAGGGTTAGGGTTAGGGTTAGGGTTACGCTCATGGGTAGAGTTAGCGTTAGGGTTAGGGTTAGGGTTAGTGTTTGGGTTTGGCTCAGGGTTAGGGTTAGGGTTAGGGTTACGCTCATTGGTAGAGTTAGCGTTAGGGTTAGGGTTAGGGTTAGGTTTAGGGTTAGGGTTAGGGTTAGTGTTTGGGTTTGGCTCAGGGTTAGGGTTAGGGTTAGAGTTAGTGTTAGGGTGAGTGTTAGGGTTAGGTGTAGCGTTAGGGTTAGGTTCAGGATTAGCGTTAGGTTTAGGGTTAGTGTTAGGGTTAGGGTTAGCGTTGTGTTCAGGGTTAGTGTTAGTTTCAGATTAGGGTTAGTGTTAGGGTTATGTTCAGGGTTAGTGTTAGTTTCAGGGTTAGGGTTAGGATTAGGGATCGAGTTAGGGTTATGTTCTGGGTTAGGGTTAGGGTTAGAGTTAGAGTTAGGGTTAGGGTTAGGGTTAGGGTTAGGGTTAGGGTTAGGGTTAGGGTTAGGGTTAGGGTTAGGGTAAGGTTTAGGTTTAGGGTTAGGGTTAGGGTTAGGATTAAGGTTAGGGTTAGGGTTAGCCATAGCGTTAGGTTGAGGGTTATGGTTCGGTTAGGGTTGAGGTTGGTTCAGGGTTAGGTTCAGGGTTAGTGTTAGGATTAGGGTCAATGTTAGTGTTAGTTTATGGTTAGGTTTAGGGTTAGGGTTAGGGTTAGGTTCAGTGTTAGGTTCAGGGTTAGGTTCAGTATCAGGGTTAGGGTTAGGGTTAGTGTTAGGTTCAGGGTTAGTTTCAGGGATAGGGTTAGTGTTAGGGTTAGGATTAGTGTTAGGGTTAGGGTTAGGATTAGGTTCAGGGCTAGGGTTTATGTTTAGGGTTAGGGTTAGGGTTAGGTTTAGGTTTAGGGTTAGGTTCAGGGTTAGGTTCACGATTAGGGCTAGATTCAGATTTGGGTTGGGATTAGGGTTAGGTTTAGGTTCAGTGTTAGGGTTAGGGTTATGGTTAGGGTTAGGTTTATGGTTAGGGTTAGAGGTAGGTTTCTTGTTAGGGTTAGAGTTATGGTTAGGATTAGGGTTAGGTTTAGCTTTAGGGTTAGAGTACTTTTAGTTTTAGGGTTAGGTTTAGTCTTAGGGTTAGGTTCAGTGTTAGTGTTAGGTTCATGGTTAGGGTTAGGGTTAGGGTTAGGATTAGGGTTAGGGTTAGGGTTAGGGTTAGGGTTAGGTTCAGGGTAAGGGTTAGGATTAGTGTTTAGGTTAAGTTAGGGTTAGGGTTAGAGGTAGGTTTCTTGTTAGGGTTAGAGTTAGGGTTAGGATTAGGGTTAGGGTTAGGTTTAGCTTTAGGGTTAGAGTACTTTTAGTTTTAGGGTTTTGTTTAGTCTTAGGGTTAGGTTCAGTGTTAGTGTTAGGTTCATGGTTAGGGTTAGGTTCAGGGTAATGGTTAGGGTTAGGGTTTGGGTTAGGTTAGGGTTAGGGCTAGTGTTAGGATTAGGGTTAGGTTCATGATTAGCGTTAGGGTTAGGTTTAGGGTTAGGTTTAGGGATAGGGTTAGGGTTAGCTTTATGGTTTGGGTTAGGGTTAGGGTTAGGGTTAGGGTTGGGTTTAGGGCTAGGCTTAGGTTCAGGGTTAGGGTGAGGGTTAGGGTTAAGTTTAGGGTTAGAGTTAGGTTTAGGGTTACGATTAGGGTTATGTTCAGGGTTAGGGTTAGGGTTAGTGTTAGCGTTAGGTTGAGGGTTATGGTTCGGTTCAGGGTTGAGGTTTGTTCAGGGTTAGGTTCAGGATTAGTGTTAGGATTATGGTTAATGTTACTGTTAGGTTATAGTTAGGGTTAGTGTTAGGGTGAGTGTTAGGTTCATGGTTATTTTCAGGTTCAGGGTTAGTTTCAGGGATAGGGTTATTGTTAGGATTAGGATTAGTGACAGCGTTAGGGTTAGGATTAGGTCCAGGGCTAGGGTTATGTTTAGGTTGAGGGTTAAGTTTAGGGTTAGGATTAGGTTCAGGGTTAGGGGTATGTTCAGTGTTAGGTTCATGGGTAGTGTTACGGTTAGGTTCAGGGTTAGGTTCAGGGTTAGGGTTAGGTTCACGGTTAGTGTTAGTTTCATGGTTAGGGTTATGTTCAGGGTAAGAGTTAGGATTAGGGTTTGGGTTAGTTTAGGGTTAGGGTTAGGGTTAGGGTTAAGGTTAGGGTTAGGTTTATGGTTAGGGTTAGAGTTAGGAAGGGTTAGGTTTCTTGTTAGAGTTAGGGTTATGGTTAGGATTAGGGTTAGGGTTAGGATTAGGGTTACCTTTAGGTTAGACACACTTTTAGTATTAGGGTTAGGGTTAGGGTAAGGGTTAGGTTCAGGGTTAGTGTTAGGTTCATGGTTAGGGTTAGTTTCAGGGTAAGGGTTAGGGTTAGGGTTTGGGTTAGGTTAGGTTTAGGGTTATGGTTAGGGTTATGGTTATGTTTAGGGTTAGGTTCAGGATTAGCATTAGGGTTAGGGTTAGGGTTAGAGTTAGGATTAGGGCTAGGTTTAGGTTTAGGATTAGGGTAAGGGTTAGGGTCAGGTTTAGGGTTAGGGTTAGATTTAGGGTTAGGTTTAGGGATTGTGTTAGTGCTATGGTTAGGGTTAGTGTTAGGGTTAGGTTTAGGATTAGGTTAAGGGATAGGGTTAGGGTTAGTGTTAGTGTTAGGGTTAGGGTTAGGGTTAGGGTTAGGGTTAGGGTTAGTGTTAGTGTTAGGGTTAGGGTTAGGGTTAGGAATACGGCTTGTGTTAGGCTTAGGGTTAGAGTTAGGGTTAGGTTCAGGGTTAGGCTTAGGGATAGGGCTAGTGTTAGTGTTAGGGTCAAGATTAACATTATGGTTAGGTTTTCGATTAGGCTCAGGTTTAGGGCTACCCTTAGGTTCAGGGTTAGGTTCAGTGCTAGGGTTAGGTTTAGGGTTAGGTTTAGGTTTAGGGTTGGGGTTAGGCTTAGGCTTAGGTTCAGGGTTACATTGAGGGTTAGGGTTAGGGTTAGGGTTAGTGTTATGGTCAGGGTTAGCATTATGGTTAGGTTTAGGATTAGGTTCAGGGTTAGGGTTAGGTTGACGGTTAGTGTTAGTTTCATGGTTAGGGTTATGTTCAGGGTAAGAGTTAGGATTAGGGTTTGGGTTAGTTTAGGGTTAGGGTTAGCGTTAAGTTTAGGGTTAGGGTAAGCTTTAGTGTTAGGTTTACGGTTATGGTTAGGTCAGGATTAGGGTGAGGGTTAGGTTAGGGTTAGGGTTAGGTTTAGTGTTAGGATTAGGGTTAGGGTTAGGGTTATGTTCAGGGTTAGGGTTAGGGTTAGGGTTAGGATTACGGTTTGGGTTAGGTTTAGGTTTAGGTTTAGGGTTAAAGTTATGATTAGTGTTAGGGTTCATGTTACGGTTAGGTTCAGTGTTAGGATTAGGTTTAGGGCTCAGATTAGTGCTATGGTTAGGTTTAGGGTTAGACTTGGTGTTAGGGTTAGGGTTAGTGTTAGGGTTAGGGTTAGGTTTGAATTAGGGTTAGGGTTAGGGTTAGGGTTAGGGATAGGGTTAGGGTTAGGGTTAGGGTTAGGGTTAGGGTTAGGGTTAGGGATAGGGTTAGGGTTAGTTTTAGGGTCAGGGTTAGCTTTATGGTTAGGTTTAGGATTAGGCTCAGGGTTAGGGCTACCGTTAGGTTCAGGGTTAGGTTCAGTAATAGGGTTAAAGTTAGGGTTAGGGTTAGGGTTATGGTTAGGTTCAGTTTTTGGGTTAGGTTTAGGCTTAGGGTTAGGGTTAGGGTTAGGGTTATGGTTAGGTTCAGGGTTAGGGTTAGGGTTAAGGTTATTATAACGGTTTGTGTTAGTTTTAGGTTTAGGGTTAGAGTTAGGATTAGTTTTAGCGTTCGTGTTACGCTTAGGTTTAGGGTTACGGTCAGGCTTAGGGTTAGGTTCAGTTTTAGGCTTAGGGCTAGGATTAGGGTTACGTTTATGATGAGATTCAGGGTTACGATTAGGGTTATGTTCAGGGTTAGTGTTAGCGTTATGTTTAGCGTTAGGGTTAGGGTTATGGTTAGGGTTAGTGTTAGAGTTATGGTTAGCGTTAGGGTTAAGGTTAGGGTTAGGCTCAGTGCTAGTGTTAGGGTTAGGGTTAGGTTTAGGGTTAGGTTTAGGGTAAGGGTTATGTTCAGGATTAGGGTTAGGATAAGGGTTATGGTTATCGTTAGGTTTAGGGTTAGGGGTTAGGTTAGGGTTAGGGTTAGGGTTAGGGTTATCGTTAGGTTTAGAGTTAGGGGTAGGCTCAAGATTAGGGTAAGGGTCAGGGTTAGTTTTAGGGTTAGGGTTAGGTTCAGGATTAGGGTTAGATTTAGGGTTAGGGTTAGGCTCAGGGTTAACGTTAGGGTTAGGGTTAGGGTGAGGGTTACAGTTAGGTTTAGGGTGAGTGTTAGGGTTACGTGTAGGGTTATGTTTAGGTTTAGTGTTAGGGTTAGAGTTAGAGTTAGCATTAAAGTTAAGTTTACGGTTATGAAAAGGGTTAGGTTTAGGGTTATGGTTAGGTTTAGGGTTAGGGTTAGGGTTAGGGTTAGGTTTAGGTTTAGGCTCAGTGTTAGGGTTAAGGTTAGGGTTAGGGTTAGGGTTAGGGTTAGGGTTAGATTTGTGTTCAGGGTTAGTGTTCGTTTCAGGGTTAGGGTTAGGGTTAGGGTTAGGGTTATGCTAATGTTATGGGTTAGGGTTAGGGTTAGGGTTAGGTTTAGGGTTAGGGTTAGGGTTAGGGTTAGGGTTAGGGTTAGGGTTAGCATTAGGATTTGGGTTAGGGTTAGGGTTAGGGTTAGGGTTAGGGTTAGGATTCGGTTCAGTGTTGGGGTTGGATCAGGGTTAGGTTCAGGGTTCGTGTTAGAATTAGAGTTAATGTTAGTGTTAGGTTATGGTTAGGTTTAGGTTTTGGGTTAGGGTTAGGGTCATTGTTAGGTTCAGGGTTAGGGTTAGGGTTAGAGTTAGGGTTAGCTTTAGGGTGAGAATTACTTTTAGTATTAGGATTAGTGTTAGGCTTAGGTTCAGGTTTAAGTTTAGGGTTATGTTTAGGGTTAGTGTTAGGGTTAGGTTTAAGGTTATGAATTCCACTAGCGTTAGGTTTATGTTCAGGGTTAGTTTCAGTGTTATGTTTAGGGTTAGGGTTAGTTTCATGGTTACGGTTAGGTCAGGGTTATTTTCAGGTTTAGTGTTAGGTTCAGGGTTAGGGTTAGGATTTGGCTTATGGTTAGCGTTAGGGTTAGATTCAGGGTTATGTTTAGGGTTAGGATTAGTGTTAGGGTTAATGTTAGGGTTAGATTTATGGTTAGGTTCAGGCTTAGGGTAAGGTTTAGGGTTATGGTTACGGTTAGGTTCAGGGCTAGCGTTAGGGTTAGGGATAGGAATTTGGTTAGGGTTAGGGTTAGGGTTAGGATTAAGGTTATGGTTAGGTTCAGGATTAGGGTTAGGGTTATGGTTAGGCTTAGGGGTAGTTTTAGGTTCAGGATTAGGGTTAGGGTTAGTGTTAGGATTAGGTTTAGGTTTAGGGTTAGGTTCAGTGTTAGGTGCAGGGTTAGGTTAAGGGTTACGTTTAGGGTTAGGCATATGGTTAGGGTTAGGGTTAGGGTTAGCTTTAGGGTTAGAGTTACTCTTAGTATTACTGTTAGGGTTAGGGTCATGGTTAGGCTTAGCATTAGGTTTAGGTTTAGTATTAGTGTTGAGTTAGGGTCAGGGTCATTGTCAGTTTTGGTTTCAGGTTTAGGGTTTTGGTTAGCTTTATGGTTATGGTTAGGGTTAGGGTTAGCATTAGCGTTATGGTTAGGGGTAGGGTTACTATCTGTGTTAGTGTTGGTTTTGGGTTAGGTTTAGGGTTAGGGTTAGGTTCAGGATTAGGGTTAGATTCAGCATTAGGATTAGGGTTAGGTTCAGGGTTAGGGTTAGGGATAGGTTTAGGGTTAGTGTTAGGGTCAGGGTTAGAATTATGGTTAGATTTAGGATTAGGCTCAGGGTTAGGGTTACCGTTAGGTTCAGGATTAGTATCATGGTTAGGATTAGGGTTAGGTTTAGGGTTAGGGTATGGTTAGGGTTAGGGTTAGGGTTAGGGTTAGGTTCAGGGTTAGGTTGAGGGTTAGGGTTAGGGTTAGGGTTAAGGATGTGTTCAGGGTTAGCTTTAGGGTTAGTGTTATGGTTTGGGTTAGGTTTAGGTTTAGTTTTAGAGTTAGGGTTAGGATTAGGGTTAGGGTTAGGGATGTGTTCAGGGTTTGGGTTATGGTTAGGCTTACGGTTTGTGTTAGGTTCAGGTTTAGGGATAGGGTTAGTGTTAGGGTTAGATTTACGTTTAGGGTTAGGGTTAGGGTTAGCGCTTGTTTAGTGTTATTGTTAGGATCAGTGTTAGGGTTAGGGTTAGGCTTAGGGTTAGGGTTAGGGTTATGGTTAGGTTTAGGGTTATGGTCATGGTTATGGTTAGGTTTAGGGTTAGGGTTAGGTTCAGGATTAGTTTTATGGTTAGTGTTAGGCTCAGTGTTAGGGTTAGGGTTAGTCTTAGGGTTAGGGTTAGGGTTAGGTTTAGGGTTAGGCTTAGGTTTAGGGTTAGGGTTAGGGTTAGGATTAGGATTATGTTCAGGGCTAGGGTAAGTTTTAGGTTTAGGTTCAGGGTTATGTTTAGGTTTAGGGTTAGGTTCAGGGTTAGGTTTAGGGTTAGGTTTAGGGTTAGGGTTAGGGTTAGGGTTAGGGTTAGGGTTAGGGATGTGTTCATGGTTAGATTTAGGGTTAGGGTTACGGTTTGGGTTAGGTTTAGGTTTAGTTTTAGGGTTAGGGTTAGGGTTAGGGTTAGTTTTAGGGTTAGGGTTAGGGTTAGGTTTAGGGTAAGGGTTAGGGTTAGGGTTAGGGTTAGGGTTACAGTTATGTTTTGGTTTGTGTTAGGTTTAGGGTTAGGTTTAAGGTTAGGGTTGGGGTTAGGCTCAGTTAGGTTTAGGGTTAGGGTTAGGGTTAGGGTTAGGGTTAGGGTTAGGATTAGGGTTAGGGTTATGGTTAGGTTCAGGGTTAGGTTCAGGATTAGGGTTAGGGTTAGGGGTAGGTTTAGGTATTGGGTTAGGTTAAGGATTAGGGTTAGGCTTATGGTTAGGGTTAGGGTTAGGGTTAGGCTTAGGTTCAGGTTTAGTTTCAGCGTTAGGCTTATGGTTATAGTTAGTTTTAGTGTTAAGTTCAGGTTTAGGTTCAGCGTTAGAGTTAGGGTTAGGGTTATGGTTAGGGTTAGAGTTAGGTTAGTGTTGGGGTTAGGTTCAGGATTAGGGTTAGGGTTATGGTTAGGCTTAGGGTTTTGTTTGGTTCAGGATTAGGTTTAGGTTTAGTTTCAGGTTTAGGGTTAGTGTTAGGATTAGGGTTTTGTATAGGGTTAGGGTTACAGTTAGGGTTAGGGATAGGCTTAGGGTTTGGTCTGGGTTAGGGTTAGGTTTAGGCTTATGGTTATGCTTAGGGTTAGGTTTAGAGTTACGTTTAGGGTTAGGGTTAGGTTTATGGTTAGCGTTAGGGTTAGAGTTAAGGTTATGTTTATGGTTAGGTTTAGGGTTAGGGTTCTGTTCAGGGTTTGTTTTGGTTCAGTGTTATGATCATGGTTAGTGTTAGGGTTAGGGTTAGTTTTAGGTACAGAGTTATGGTAAGGGTTATGATTCGGTTTAGGTTTATGGTTAGGTTCAGGGTAGGTTGAGGGCTAGGTTTAGGATTAGGGTTAGGTTCAGCTTTATGTTTAGGGTTAGGGTTAGGTTCAGCTTTATGTTTAGGGTTAGGGTTAGGTTCATGGTTAGTGTTAGGTTCAGGGTTATGTTCAGGTTTAGGGTTAGGTTCATGGTGAGGGTTAGGATTTGGCTCAGGGTTAGTGTTAGGGTTAGGTTCAGGGTTATGTTTAGGGTTAGGATTAGTGTCAGGGTTAATGTTAGGATTAGATTTATGGTTAAGTTCATGGTTAGGCTATGGGTTAGGATTAGGGTTAGGGTTAGGTTCAGGGTTAGTGTAGGGTTATAGTTAGGGTTAGGGTTAGGTTCAGGTTTAGGTTCAGCGTTAGGGTTAGGGTTAGTTTTAGGGTTAGGGTTAGGGTTAGGGTTAGGGTTAGGTTTAGGGTAAGGTTTAGGGTTAGGGCTAGGGTTAAGTTTAGGTTTAAGGTTACTGTTATGATTAGGTTAGGGTTAGGTTTAGGGTTAGGTTTAGGTTTCAGGATTAGTTTCAGGGTTAGGGTTAGGGTTAGTGTTATGGTTAGGGTTATGGTAAGGTTTAGGGTTAGGGTTAGGGTTATGTTTAGGGTTAAGATTAGGGTTAGGGATAGTCTTAGGGTTACATTCTTTGTTAGGGTTAGGGTTTGGGTAGGGTTATCATTAGGATTAGGGTTAAAATTATGGTTAGGTTTAGGTTTAGGGTTAGGGTTAGGGTTAGGTTAGGGTTAGATTTCTGTTCAGTCTTGTGGTTGGTTTAGTGTTAGGTTCAGTGTTAGGGTTAGGGTTAGGCTTAGAGTTAGTGTTAGTTTTAGGTACAGGGTTTTATTTAGGATTATGATTAGGTTTAGGTTTATGGTTTGGGTTAGGGTTAGGCTTAGGGTTAGGGTTATGGTTAGGATTTGGGTTAGGGTTAGGGTCAGGATTAGGCTTAGGGTTTGATTAGGTTTAGGGTTAGTTTTAGGTTCAGGATTAGGTTTAGGGTTAGAGTCAGGGTTAGGGTTAGTGTTAGGAATAGGGTTAGATTCAGGTTTAGGTTCAGCGTTAGGGTTAGGCTTATGATTATGGTTAAGGTTAGGGTTAGCATTAGCGCTATGTTTAGGGTTAGGGTTAGTCTCTGTGTTAGGTTTGTTTTTATGTTAGGTTCAGGATTAGGGTTAGGTTCAGAGTTAGGGTTAGGGTGTGGTTCAGGGTTTGGGTTAGGGATAGGGTTAGTGTTAGTGTTAGGGTCAGGATTAGCGTTATGGTTAGATTTAGGATTAGGATCAGGGTTAGGATTACCGTTAGGTTCAGGATTAGGGTTAGGGTAGGGTTAGCTTTAGTGTTAGAGTTACTTTTAGTATTACGGTTAGGGTTACACTCATGGTTAGGGTTAGCATTAGGTTTAGGGTTTGTATTAGGGTTACACTTAGGGTCAGGGTCAGTGTTCGGGTTAGGTTCAGGTTTAGGGTTAGGGTTATCTTTATGATTATGGTTAGGGTTAAGGTTAGCATTAGCGCTATGGTTTGTTTAGGGTTAGTCTCTGTGTTAGGGTTGGTTTGGGCTGGGTTTAGGGTTAGGGTTAGGTTCAGGATTAGGGTTAGGTTTAGGGTTAGGGTTAGGGTTAGGGTTAGGTTCAGGGTTAGAGTTACGGATAGGGTTAGGGTTAGTGTTAGGGTCAGGGTTAGCGTTATGGTTAGATTTAGGATTAGGCTCAGTGCTAGGGTTACTGTTAGGTTCAGGGTTAGGTTTAGGGTTAGGGTTAGGGTTAGGGTTTCGGTTAGGGTTATGGTTAAGGTTAGGTTCAGGGCTAGGGTGAGGGTTAGGGTTAGGTTTAGGGTTAGGATTACGCTTAGGGTTATGGTTAGGGTTAGGTATGTGTTCAGGTTAGGTTTAGGGTTAGGGTTACGGTTTGGGTTAGGTTTAGGTTTAGTTTTAGGGTTAGGGTTAGGATTAGGTTTAGGTTTCGCATTAGGGTTAGGTTTAGGGTCAGGGTTAGGCTTAGGGTTAGGGTTACTGTTATGTTTAGGGTTAGGATTTGGGTTAGCATTAGGGTTAGATTCAGGGTTAGAGTTAGGGTTAGAATTTGGTTTAGTTTCAGGGTTATGTTAAGTTTTAGGGTTAGGCCTATGGTTAGGGTTAGGGTTAGGGTTATGTTTAGGGTTGGGGTCAGGTTCAGGGTTATGGTTTGTTTCTGGGTTAGGTTCAGTGTTAGTGTTAGGGTTAGGTTTAGGGTTAGGTTCAGGGTTAGTGTTAGGTTCCGGGTTAGTGTTAGTGTCAGGGTAAGGGTTAGGGTTAGGGTTAGGATTTAGGTAAGCGTTAGGGTTAGGTTCAGGGTTAGAATTAGGGTTAGTGTTTTGGTTAGTTTCAGGGTTAGGTTAAGGTTTAGGGTTAGGCTTATGGCTAGGGTTAGGGTTAGGTTTAGGGTTAGCGTTAGCGTTAGGTTCAGGGTTAGGGTTAGGGTTATATTTAGTTTCAGGTTTATGTTTAGATTTAGGGTTCACGGTTAGATTCATTGTTAGAATTAGGTTCATGGTTATGGTTAGGTTCATGGTTAAGTTTAGGTTCATGGTTAGGGTGATGGTTATGGTTAGGGTTAGGGTTAGGCTCAGGTTAAGGTATAGGTTTAGTTTTAGTGTTAGGGTTAGTGTTTGGTTAGGGTTAGGGTTAGGCTCATGGATAGGGGTAGCCTTAGGGTTAGGTTACATGACTACCACAAACTCTTTTGTAGTTACAAAGTCCAGATAAAATGAAATAAACAAAACAAGATCCATGGATTGGTACATAACTATCCATTTTCTCTGTTTTACTTCCAAAGTCCAGATAAACGAAATACACAAAACTAGGTCATTGACTTGTACATGACAACCCAATATCTCTGTTGCAACTCCAAAGTCCAGATAAAAGGAAATAAAGAAATCTAGGTCCATGGAATAGTATAAAAGTACCCATTATCTCTGTTGTAGTTCCAAAGTCCGGATACATCCAAATACAGAAAACTAGGTCAATGGAATAATACATACCTACTCACTATTTCTGTTTTAGTTCTAAAGTCCGGATACAACGAAATACACAAAACTTGGTCGAAGGAATGGTACATAAACTACCCACTATCTCTGTTGTAGTTCCAAAGTGGGATACAAAGAAAAACAGAAAACTAGGTCCATTGCATCCTACATAACTATGCACTAGCTGTGTTTTAGTTCCAAAGTCCGGATACAATGAAATACAGGAAACTAGGTAAATGGAATCCTACATACCCACTTACTCTGTTGTTGTTCCAAAGACCAGATAAAACAAAATACAGAAAACTAGGTCCATGGAATCGTACATTACTACCCTCTATATCTCTTGTACATCCAAAGTCCATTAACAACGAAATACAGAAAACTAGGTCCATTGAATCATGCATACCTATGCACTATCTGTGTTGTATTTCGAAAGTCTACATACAACCAAATACAGAAATCTAGGTCCATGGATTCTTACAGAACTACCCACTATCTCTGTTGTAGTTGAAAGTCCAGATACAACTTAATACAGAAAACAAGGTTCATGGAATCATATAAGTACCCATTATCTCTGTTGTATTTCCAAAGTCCAGATACACCCAAATACAGAAAACTATGTCCATGGAATCATAAATAACTACCCACTATCTCTGTTGTAATCCCAGGTACGGATACAATGAAATACACAAAACAAAGTACATGGAATGGTACATAACCCATTATCTCTGTTGTACTTCCAATGTCTGGATAAACGAACTACACCAAACTAGGTCCATTGAATCATACATGACAACCCACTATCTCTGATGTAGTTCCAAAGTCAAGATACTATGAAATACAGAAAACTAGGTCCATGGAATAGTACATAACTACCCACTTACTCTGTTGTAGTTCCGAAGTCCAGATACAACGAAATACAGAAAACTAGGTCCATGGAATCATACATTACTACCGACTATCTCTGTTGTAGTTCCAAGGTCCAGATACAATGAAATATACAAAACAAGGTCCATGGAATGGTGCATAACCCATTATCTCTGTTGTACTTCCAAAGTCCGGATAAATGAAACACACCAATCTAGGTCCACTGAATCATACATGACAAACCACAATCTCTGGTTTGGGTCCAAAGTCCAGATACTAGGAAATACAGATAACTAGGTCCATGGAATCGTGCAAAACTACCCAGTATCTCTGTAGTATTTCCAAGTACAGATACAGCAAAATACAGAAAACTAGGTCCATAGAATGGTACATAACTACCCACTATCTCTTTTTTAGTTCCAAAGTCCGGATACAACAAAAAACACTTATCTTGGTCCAAGGAATGGTACATAACTACCAACTATCTTTCTTGTAGTTCCAAAGTCCTGATACAAAGAAAAACAGAAACCTACGTCCGTGGAATCATAATTAACTACTCACTCTCTGTTGCAGTTCCAAAGTCCACATACAACTAAAGATAGAAAACTAGGTCCATTGCATCGTACATAACTATTTACTATCTGTGTTTTAGTTCCAACGACCGGATACAACGAAATACAGAAAACTAGGTAAATGGAATCATACATACCCTCTTACTCTGTTGTTGTTCCAAAGACGAGATAAAACGAAATACAGAAAACTAGATCCATGGAATCGTATATAACTACGCTCAATCTCTCTTGTAGTTCCAAAGTTCTGACACAACGAAATACAGAAAACTAGGTCCATTGAATCTTACATAACTACGCACTATCTGTGTTGTATTTCGAAAGTCCACATACAACCAAATACAGAAACTAGGTCCATGGAATCTTACATAACTACCCACTATCTCTGTTGTAGTTCAAAGTCTGGATACAACATAATACTGAAAACTAGGTCCATGGAATCATACATAACAACCCATTATCTGTTGCAGTTGTAAAGTCCGGATAAACGAAATACACCAAACTAGGTCCATGGCTTGGTACATAACTACCCATTATCTGTGTTGTACTTCCAAAGGCCGGATAAGAGAAATACACCAAACTAGGTCAATTGAATCATACATGACAACCCACTGTCTTTGTTGTAGTTCCAAACTCCAGATACTACAAAATACAGAAAACTAGGTCCATTCAATCGTACATAACTACCCATTATCTCAGTAGTATTTCCAAGTCCAGATACAGCAAAATACAGACAACAGGTCCATGGTATCACACATAACTACCCACTATCTGTGTTTTAGTTCCAAAGTCAGGATACAACAAAATACACAAAACTTGGTCCAAGGAATGGTACGTAACTACCCACTATCTCTCTTGTATTTCCAAAGTCCTGATACAACGAAAACAGAAACCAAGGTCAATGGAATCATACATAACTACCCACTCTCTCTGTTTTAGTTCCATAGTCAGGATACAACGAAAACCAGAAACCTAGGTCCAATGCATCGTAAATAACTACCCTCTATCTCTCTTGTAGTTCCAAGGTCCAAATACAATGAAATACACAAAACAAGGTCCATGGAATGGTACATAACCCATTATCTCTGTTGTACTTCCAAAGTCCGGATAAGCGAAATACACCAAACTAGGTCAATTGAATCATACATGACAACCCACTGTCTCTGTTGCAGTTCCAAACTCCAGATACTATGAAATACAGAAAACTAGGTCCATGCAATCGTACATAACTACCCATTATCACTGTAGTATTTCCAAGTCCAGATACAGCGAAATGCAGACAACTAGGTGCATGGTATCGTACATAACTACCCACTATCTGTGTTTTAGTTCCAAAGTCAGGATACAACAAAATTCACAAAACTTGGTCCAAGGAATTTTACATAACTACCCACTGTCTCTCTTGTAGTTCCAAAGTCCTGATACAACGAAAACTGAAACCTAGGTCAATGGAATCATACATAACTACCCACTCTCTCTGTTGTAGTTTCATAGTCCAGATACAATGAAAACCAGAAAACTAGGTCCAATGCATCGTACATAACTACCCTCTCTCTCTTGTAGTTCCAAGGTCCAGATACAACAAAATACAGAAAACTAGGTCCATGGATTCTTACATAACTACCCACTATCTCTGTTGCAGCTCAAAGTCCGGATACAACTTATTACAGAAAACTAGTTCCACGGAATCATACATAACAACCCATTATCTGTTGTACTTGAAAAGTCGGGATAAACGAAATACAAGAAACTAGGTCCATGGATTGGTACATAACTACCCATTATCTTTGTTGTAGTTCCAAAATCCGGATAAATGAAATACACAAAACTAGGTATATGGAATCGTTCTTAACTAGGCACTAACTCTTTTGTAGTTCCAATGTCAGGATACAATGAAATACAGAAAACTAGGTAAATGGAATCATACATAACAACCCACTTACTCTGTTGTTGTTCCAAAGACCAGATATAACGAAATACAGAAAACTAGGTCCATGGAATCTTACATAACTACGCACCATGTGTGTTGTAGTTCCAAAGTCCACATACAACCAAATACAGAAAACTAGTTCAATGGAATCTTACATAACTACCCACTATTTCTGTTGTAGTTCAAAGTCCGGATACAACTTAATACATAAAACTAGGTCCATGGAATCATACATAACAACCCATTATCTGTTGTCGTTTAAAAGTCCGGATAAATGAAATACACAAACCTGGAAGCTGCTAGGACTCTAGTGCAGGAGCAGCTTCCTGGGGCATATAAAAGCCTCTGTATCTCCATGGAATACTCCAATTTTTGTCATTAAGAAAAAATCTGGTAAATGGAGACTGCTTCACGATCTTAGAGCTATTAATCAGCAGATGCAAATTATGGGCCCTGTACAACGTGGGCTTCCACTTTTAACTTCTTTACCTGCATCATGGCCTATCATCTCTATAGATATTAAAGATTGTTTTTTTTTCCATACCTTTGTGTTCCAAAGATTCAGGGCGTTTGGCATTTACGCTGCCCTCTTGTCATCATGAACAGCCTGATCTAAGGTATTTATGGATAGTGTTGCCACAGGGGATGGCCAATAGTCCTACTATGTGTCAGTTGTTTGTAGCAGAAGCAATTTCTCCTTTGAGAGTGGACTTTTCAAAGATTAAATGTGTTCATTATATGGATGATATTTTATTGGCTGCTAAAGATGATAAAACACTCAATAAGGCATATACAAAATTGGTAAAATTGCTTGAGATGCATAATTTAGTCATAGCCTCAGAAAAGGTACAAAGGGACACTGTTATTAACTATCTAGGGGTTAAAATTCTCCCTCTTACAATTATTCCACAAAAGATAGAGATTAGAACAGATAATTTAAAAACTCTTAATGATTTTCAGAAGTTGTTGGGAGATATAAATTGGATAAGGTGTTATTTAAAATTACCTAATTATGAGTTAAAACCATTGTATAATATTCTCAATGGTGATTCAGCATTAGATTCATCTAGGTAGTTAACCGCTGAAGCCAGAAAAGCTTTAAAGAAAGTGGAGACAGAATTACAAAATGCCAGCCTTAAACAGCTAATAGAAAATATGGATCTTCTTTTGTGTGTGCTTCCAACATTCTCCCAGCCTACAGCTTTGCTATGGCAAGATGGTCCGTTACTATGGATTTATTCTAAATCCTCCCCAGGAAAAACTATTGAATACTATCCTGCAGCAGTTGCTGACTTGGCTCAAAGTGGGATACAGCAATGCATTCAATATTTTGGGAGACTACCAAATAAGATCATAATCCCATATACTGCTCAACAAGTTAAGATACTTTGTGGAACTGTGGATGATTGGGCCATTCTGTGATGTGGATTTTCAGGAGAAATAGATAATCATTATCCAAAACACCCTCTAATGTCATTTTTTAAAGAACATCCAGTCATTTTTCCTAAAATGACTGTAGCAGCTCCTATTGCTGGAGCCACAAATATTTTCACTGATGGATCCAAGACGGGCTGTGGAGCCTATATGATAGAGCATCAGGATCCAGTGCAATTTCAGTATCAGCCTGGCTCCCCCCAGATTATTGAATGTAAAATTGTTCTTGAAGTGTTTAGAAATTGCCCATTCTCCTTTAATCTAATTTCTGATTCAGCATATGTTGTGAATGCTGTTAAGACCCTGGAGGTTGCAGGACCTATCAAACCTAATAGTACAGTTTGCAAACTCTTACAGGAGAACAGCAACCTGAGTTGGCAGCTGAGTGCCTACCTTCAGGGAAATTGGAGTCAACAGTTCGAGAACCTGACAGACACCCTGACACAACAGATTATTACCGTGAATGCTACACGCCTGAGCCTGCCCACTGTTAATACCCTCTTAACTACCCTTAAGCAAGCCTTTAGTTTAGTTAAGGAATGGGCTGGGGTAGGGGTTATGCTGTTAGCCATTTTTGTTTGCCTGTGGTGCCTATGCAGGATCAGGAAGTCACAAAAATCCCAAGCTGCCATGTTGGTACAGGCCTTTGTTGCTGTGGAAGCAGGACAGTCCCCTCAAGCATGGTTATCCATGCTGACAGACAAATAGATGTCTGTCTCGCCCTTGCTGAGTGAGTGATGCATATCTGAATCAGTCATGCTCAGTGACGGGCACCTACCCTCTTGCTGCGAGAATAAGCATGCATGTGTTCCCTTCAACCTAAGACATGATCCTGTGAGGGCGACACAGTGACTCTTTGACGGGTAAGATAGGGACACTGGGGTTGAACCTAAGACAGAGATGACTGAAATCTGACAACAGATAGATACTGCTACTCCTATAATATTAAAACAAAAAGGGGGAACTGTAGGGAGCTGCAAAATACCGAGCCCAAAAGATGGCGCCGGTTTCCGCCCTCTGCCAGCCCAATGGCGAGCGCTCTCTGTGGTAAACAACTCCTAATTTGGTAAAGGTCGTGTATCCTCTTAATTCTGCTTGGAGACAACCAATCCTGGTGCACCACATAGGTGATTGGTAGATGTAGACTATATCAGGCCCCGTCTCCCTCGGCCCAGGCCGCCGCCATTTACACTGTAAAGCAAAGAGGTTCCTGATTAAACTGTGTTGAAGAAGATTCCTCGGTGTTGCGTTGTTCTTGCTGGTCAAGGGTCGACGCTGCAGTCCAGGAGCTCCCACTTTTTCAGGTCAGCTGTTTCTGTGTTAATCTCCAGGCTGATATTGACCCATTTGTTCTTCATTCTCTTATTGAAGCTGTGATACAAGAGTTCTGGTCATTGTTTAGCTTTTCTTGTATACTTCTGCTTTTATCACCTACTGGATGAAATCTCTAGCATGGCATACAAAGTAGTCATTAATCACATTACATGGGATGTGCATTTAAGGTAGCCTCTCCATTGTTGCTTAGATTGTTAGTTGGGATTATCCTTGTGGATCCAAGAATATTTGCCTAGTGCCATGTTTCTCTTTAAACCTATTATTTATGCCTCTATTGAGGTATCTCTTTTATAGCTGTCATATATTCTTCCCCCGATCAATCTTCCTGATCTCTCTTGTTCTACACTCCCTTCTTCTTCTGCCCTGCTCTCTCTCCTACCTGCCTCTTCTTTCCCCATGCTCTATAATTATTCAGGAAAACTTTTACCTTTCCTATACTCTGAGGAACCAGTATCCTACTTTTGTTCCTAACTTCTTTGGAGGTGTGGATTTTAGGCTAGTTATCATTTAATCTACCTCTAATATCCATATATTATTGAGTAAATAAGATGTTTGCTTTCCTTGTATGAGCTAACTCACTCAGAATGGTTTCTTCTTGTTCCTTCTAATTTTTTTTAATGTTTCTTTTTCTACTGAGTAGTACTCAATTGATTAATTGCATCAAATTTTCTTTCTTCATTCTTCAATTGAGGGATATAGTGGTTGTTTCCAGGTTTTTAGTATTATGAATACTACTTTTATGAATATAGCTGGATAGATGTCCATGTTGTATGAATTTACATCATTTGGGTATGTGCCAAAAAGTGGAATTTCTAGATGGTGAAACAGACTATTCCCCTATAGTCAAAAAAATTCAAATACTGAATGCAGAAAGGGTTGTACAAGTTTTCACTCCCAACAGCAAGAGAAAAACGTTCCCATTTCTCCATATCCTCTCCCACATAAACTGTCCATGGTGGTTTTTCTGTATCCAATTTGGTAGGTGTAAGATGTTATGGTTAACATTTCCCTGGTGTCTAATGATGTTAATCAATTTCCTTTTGTCTTTTAGCCATTTGAGATTCCTCTATTGACCAACAAAAATCCTGCATGTTCAAAGACTTCTATCTAAATCCAGCCAGAAAATAACACTTGGCAGAGTAACTGTGAGGTAGCATTGAATGAATGAAATTGAAGAGCAGACCACTTCCTGAACATAACAGTAGCACAGACACTCAGATCAACCATTCAGTAATGGGGCATACTGAAACTGAGAATATTCTGTAAGAAAAAACACATAGTCAACAAGAAAAGAGAGCAACCCACACAATGGAAAAAGATCTTCACCATCCCCAGATCTAGCCAAGGGCTAACTTCTAAAATACACATGTAACAGAGGAAACTATTCAGCCAAAGACCAAATAATGGAATTAAAAGGTGAGTTACAGGACTAAATGGACAACATCCAATAGGGTTTTACTTCTTATGGAAGCAAATTCTTCTAACGAAAGACTTGGAGCAGATCCTTCACAGGCTGTATTTAGTGAGTTTACGTACTCTAATCTCATGTTGGTTAACCGTTCCAGGTACTTGAAAATGGGAAAACCTTTTCTCATAGGCTCATTTGAAGATTTAAGCCCATTGTATGGTTAAATTTGATGTTGTACAATGGCACATATCTTAGGATATTAAAATCCCCAAGTACGAAACTGCATCTCAGATGCTCTGTTTTTCTTGGGTCCATAATATTGGCAGAGAGATTTCTGTCACAGTTGCCAGGAAATACTTAGGATCTCTGTCAAAATCTATTACATCTTCAAACTCTAAACCAACCACACCCACTCATGACCTCACAATATATCCTCCTGGACTTAGGCAAAAGACACAAGTCTATCTCTGGCTTTTTACTTCTGCTGCCCCACACTAACCTACTATGACTTCAATCCAGTACACATGTAAGTAAATGTATCATTATACTACTTCAGTTTCTTGATGGCCACTTAGATATATCCCATGTGCTGAAGTTCCCAAAATGTAGACAAAACTATGTTTCTTGTAGTTTTTGTGAAGGTTCAAGGCTTAAGTTATTTCTCTCATAATTTTTGCTACATTAGTTCTGATACTTTTATCTTTTTCCCTCCAAATTTATTTAAACTAGAAACACGATTGTCAATCCCATTTCCCTCTTCCTCCCCTCCTCCCATGCCCCCAATTATCAACCTACCTATCCCATACCATTTCTACTCCCTAAGGAGTGTGAAGTCTTATTCAGTTTCTGTCATCTTTTCAGATTGGACCTATCCCATACTCTAGGTTGAGGGAGTATACCTTTTTGTGAAATTGGCTCCCAAAGTGCATCCCTATGCAAGGGATAAGTACTCATATGTGAAATGGTTCTCTAAATTCATAGTAGATTTGTTTTCAGAATACATTTCATAAGTGAAGAATTGTACATTCCCTAAATCATCAGCCTACAGAGGCAACCCAATTGATTTTGAGATCTTTGGTGATATACCTGAAAAAATGAAAGGTGTGGTGGAATAGTGGGTAGCAGGAGGAGAGGAAGGATGTAATTGTAACAAAAATAAATTACCAAAAAAGAATAAAATAATTAACAATCACAGGTCATTAACATCTCTTAATATCAGTGGACATAATATACATATAAAAGACACAGGCTAATAGATTTTATATGAAAAAGAGGATCTCTCTGTCTTCTGCATTAAAGACACTTGCTACCTCATAGTAAAAGTTTGGGAAATAATTTTCCAAACAAATGCACATAAGAAATTTTATGGTACTATAATGGTTCTGCAGTAGTCAGAATGTGGTCTGTGAGCTCCCACTTGTTCAGGTCAGCTGTTTCTTTGTGTTCATACAGCCTATTATTGACCCATTTGCTCATCATTTTTCCTTTTCTGAACCTGGATTCCAGGTGCTCAAGTCATTGTTTAGTTTTGCGTGTATTCTTCAGCTTTCATCAGTTATTGTATGAAGAATCTAGGATGAAATATAAGGTAGTCATCAATCAAATATAGGAGAAGTGCATTTAAGGTAGCCTCTCCACTATTTCTTAGATTGTTAGGTGGGATTATCTTTGTGGATCACTGGACTTTTGCCTAGGGCCATATTTCCCTTTAAAACTATCATTTATGTCTCTATTAAGGTATCTCTTTTCTCACTCTCATCTATACTTCTTGCCCACTCAATCTTACTGATATCTCATATTCTCCTACCCCATCCTATTTTCCCCTCATCTTTCTCCTACTTACCTCCTCTTTCACCAAGTGACAGGGGGTCTAGTGCCTTTCCCATATTCTCAGGAACCATGAATGTCACTCATAGGGTCCTAGTTGTTCCTAGCTTCTCAGCAGGTATTGCTTTGTAGGCTAGTCATCATTTTCTCTATGTCTAATATTAATAAAATGGTGAGGATATGACATATTTGTCTGTGTATGGATTACCTCACTCAGTATCTTTTCTTCTAGTTCCATGTATTTGTTTCATTTGTTTTTTCCAACAAGTAGTACTCCATTGATTAATTGTATCACATTTTCTTTATAGATTCTTTAGTGGAAGGACATATTAGTTGTTTCCAGGATGTTGCTATTACGAATGCTGCTGTTTTGAACATAGCTGTACAAATGTCCGTGTTGTATGAATGTACATCTTTGGGTCCATGCCAAAGAATGGAATTGCTAAATGGTGAAGTAGAATGATACACAATTTTCAGAAAATCTTACATATTGCCTGCCAAAATGATTGTACAAGTTTTCACTTCCAGCAAAAATACAGAACAGGTATAATTGCTTCACATCCTCTCCAACATAATCTGTTCTTGGTGCTTTTACCATAGCCATTCTGGCAGGTATAAGGTGATATCTCAAAGTTGTAATGATTCACATTTCCCTGATAGCTTTGGACGTTGAACAATTTCTTAAATGTCCTTTAGCCATTTTATATTCCTCTATGGAACAAACAAATGTTGCAATGGATCAAAGACTTCAATATAAATCCTGCCACATTGAGAAATTTAGCAGTGCAACTGGGAGGTAGCATTGAAGAAATTTCAACAGGTGTCCATTTCCTGAATATAACTGTACCAAAGATACTCAGTAACGGGACCTCGTGAAATTGAGATGTTTCTGTAAAGGAAAAGATATAGTCAACAAGACAGTACAGCAGCAAACAAAATAAAGAAAAGATATTTACCTTCCCACCCCTAGCCAAGGGATGATTTCTAAATTATACAAATGACTGAAGAATCTAGTCACCAAAACAACAAATAATCTAATTAAAAAGTTGGTTACAGAACTAAAGAGAGAATACACAATAGAGTTTTACTTCTTATGGAAGAGAAAATCTACTAATAAAAGACTTGGAGGAGGTACTTCATAGACTATAGTTATTGAGATTAGGTACCCTCATGTTGGTTAACATTTCCAGTTGCTTAGAAATGTCCAAACCTTGTGTCATTGGCTTATTTGGAGAATCAATGCCATTTGTGGTGTTCTTAAATGTTGCACAATGTCATACCTTAGGATATTAAAATCCCCAAGGGCAAAACTCCATCTGAGTTGCTCCATGTTTATTTGGCCCATGATATGGGCAGAGAGATTTTTGTCAAATTTGCCATGAAACACTTAGGATCTGTCTATCACAATCTATTACATCTTCAAATTCTAAACCAGTCACATCCAGTCATGACCTCACAATATATCCTCCTGTACTCAGGCAGAAGGCAAAAGTCTCTCTCTGGCTGCAACTATTTTTACCACCACCACATTCACTGAATCAACTGTGGGTTTCAGACTTATGACTTTGGGAGTTTCTTCCCTCAACAATTTGGACCCCTGTGCCATCTCAATGGGTCCGGCATTTTTGTTCCACAATTGTCGATGAGTTAAGGCTGATTCTGTCTTCTGAGATGTTGGGTACCAAGCCTCCTTCAGCCACCCCCATTGGAAGTGCATCTTATGTTTAAGGACTGTAACTGCTACAGTTACTGTGGAAAAACTGTTCCATGCCATTTTGTGGAGCAATATCAAATACCTAAGAAGTACATAAATGGACTAAGAGAACGATAGGAATCACATCACTGTGAAAAAGGTGAGTTTTTCATGGTTAGCTTCTTCAGGAAGGTTTAAATTCCATCTCTTAGACTAGATTGAAAGATCATGTGACTGCTTCTACATGGGTGCAAGAGATGATGTCAGCAGCAGGACTGAGTTCATTAGGAAGAGACAGCTTCTTCCATGAGTATGTTGGTAGCCAGCCTCTGGCTGTATAATGCAATTATGCAAGCCTACATTAAGCCTTGGACTGTCTGTGTGTCTGTCTGTCACTTCATTCTCTAACTCTCTCTCTAGCACTCACTGTCTCTGTCTCTGTGTATCTCTGTCTCTCACTGTGTCTCTCTGTATATGTCTCTACACCCTGGGTGGGAGTCTATAATTCTAACTGCTTTGCAATGTGTTTGTCTGCTGCCCTATACCAAAGTCTTTGTCTCTCTGCCTAGTCCTCTGTTTTTGCCTCTGCACCCAGGGTGAATACCTGAAGCTGTCCTTGTTCTAGACTAGTCTCCACCTAAACTGAGCTTTTATCTGTCTGTTTGTATGTGTTCCTCTCTCTCTCTCTCTCTCTCTCTCTCTCTCTCTCTCTCTCTCTCTCTGTGTGTGTGTGTGTGTGTGTGTGTGTGTGTGTGTGTGTCTGTGTGTCTGTGTGTCTGTGTGTCTATCTCTCTGTCTGAGTACTGAAGAGCATGCTAAACTTCTCTACAATGGCAAACTTAAGGTCCAGGCTGCTGAATGGGACCCATGCAAACAGTTGCAAATATGCAAGCCAGAATAATAGTATTCAGCCTTTCTATGATGCCAGATTCCTTTCTTCATCATCTGGGATCTCTCTTTCGCAAATCACCCCATCATCTGTCCTATCACTGCTCTGTTACCAGGACTTCAGAAACACTTTTGTTTCTAACTTAACTTCATCTCCTACACTGCTGACTTCTGTTGAGGTTGAGGAGACCCGAGTGAGTGCTACCTGGACTCTCAAAGAAAGGAACAAACAGATATTCCAGGATTTGGTGCTACCACAACATTCTCAGGTCCCAAATGATTGTCAATGCCTTACTTCAGCAGGATGCTCTCTTGAGAACTCGATATCCTTATTCCCTAAATTGACATTTCTAAACCCCCAACTTTCAGTATTCAGGGAAAGTCGGAATGTAAGGTGCAGGCATCAGGCTGGCCTGTCCATGGCACCTGGCTTGATGCACTCACTCAGGCAGTGCTCTGTCAATCCAGGCTTCCATTTTTACTAAGTCTGCAAGCAGCTTTAAAGGACCCTGTTAAAAGACAGATCCTGACCCACTTAGGCTCTCTTATTCTCTCTCTCTCTCTCTCTCTCTCTCTCTCTCTCTCTCTCTCTCTCTCTCTCTGTCTGTCTGTCTCTCTCTCTCCCAGTCTCTCGCCATCTCTGTGGCCTTCTGTCTTTGGCTCTAAAACCTTGATGAATAGCAGAAGCTCTGGACTTGCTCAGGACTGTTCTCTACCAAATCTGATCCTTTTGTCTGTGTGTTTGCATGTGTCTCCCTTGCTGTGTGTGTTTCTGTCTCTGTCAGAGTATTGAAGAGCATGCTAAAGCACACTAAAATGGTAAAATTAAGGTGCTTTTTATAGTCCTATAAATACCTTTCTCTTTCAAACATGTGAATGCTTTCAGTCAAGTTTCTTGTATCAAAAAAGGCAGCTGATGTGTCTCCAGTTTATGTTTTTGGCAAACCCACAGTTTTCATGTAAGTTCCAGTGAACTGAATGGAACCCACGCAAAAAGATCCAAAGATTCACTCCAGATAAATAGTATTCAGCCTCTCAATGAACCAGATTCCTCTCTTCCTTGTCTGGTACTTCCCTGGGAAAACCCTCACTCATCTGACCATGCAATCCTCTGTCACCAGGACATAAGAAATATTTTGTTTTCTAAACTTAACCTCATCTCCTACACTGCTGACAACCAAGACAGTGCCACAAATTCTGGAAATTCTTGGAGCAAGCACGGACTCCAGGATGTGGTAGTACCCCACTATTCTCAGGTACCCCTGTTATGATATATCTTTCTGCCAAAAGCCGCCAGAACCCCACCGCCATGTGTGATCTTTATGCCAGTCGCCCGCCGGAGTTAGGCCCAAATGAATACACAGAACCTTGTATTAGGTTCAACGCTGCTTGGCCAATGACTAGGATTCCTCATCTGTTAGGTCAGTCTTAATTATCATAAATCTGTATATTTTATAAGACTTATCTTATGGGATATCCTATTGGCGTCCCTCCTTACCTGGGGACCATATTGTGCTGCTGGAGCAGGAGCAGAGGGAAAAAGAGCAAAAAGGGACCCTTAATGTTTCTCCTTGGCTTAAATATGAGTCTCCTTGCTCTGTCACTTCCTGCCTGGATTAGCACTTCTCTACTATATTTCCCAGAATCCTCTTTGACTCCTAGTCCCATCTTTTTGCTGTCTCATTTGCCAAACAATATTTTATTTAACAATCAATAAGATGAACATACACAGTACATTCCCCATCAGCCCCCAAAGTTAGTCAATGCCTTATCATCAAAAAGAATTAGTCTTCAGAAATCGACATAGGTATTCCCAATGTTGCCAAGTCTAAGACCCAAAATTTACAATAAATGAAGGTAGAAATGAAGGTCTTGGCATCTGTCTACCTGCCCATGACACCTGGAAGGGTGCACTCATTCAGCTAGAACTCTGTTCAGTCCAGGGTTATATGGGTACTAAATCTGCAGGCAGGGTAATAGGACCCTTTAAAAGACAGATCCCTTCCCACAACTGATTTATTATTCTCACTGTAACCTTCCAATTTCTCTCTGCTATCTTCTCTCTGTTATCTTCCTCTCAACCTCTTCATTTCTTCTCCTGTCTCCCCCACTCACCCTCTCCAACCATGTCAGAAAATCTAAAGTTCATGGACATTCTAAGATTCCTGTTCCATTGCTCAGTGTTCCATCTCCATAGCGAGCTTTCCACTTCCACGTAAACAAATGAACAACTCTGGAGCTGTGAAAGCATTGTAGGCTCTCTCTCTCTGTGACCTCTCTCCGTACCCAGTTTCGGTTGAGTGGTTATCTGCCAGCCCAGGATCTAAGTTTGGCAAAGGGTTCTGAAATGCCGCGGCCCAAAGGCAGTTCTGTGTCCATCCGCTGCCCCAGGTAGGCCAAGGGCTGTTTCTGCTTCCATTTGTTGTCACTGCTCAGAGTCATCTGACACCAGTGATCTGTGCTCTGGATCCGAGTTCTGGGCGAGCTCCTGCATGTCGAAGCCCAGTGGCAGTTCTGCATCCATCTGCCTGCACAGGCAGTCCAGGGGCTGTTTCTGGTTCCCTTTGTCGTCACTATTTAGAGTCATCTGACAACAGTGATTTGTGCTCTGGATCAGATTTCTGGGGCCAGCTCCTACATGTCAAGAGGCCCAGTGGCAGTTCTGCATCCATATGGCAGCCCAGGATGTGAGTTTGTATATGACACTCAGAGGCCCAGTGGGAGTCCAGTGTCTATCTGCAGGCCCATGGAGGTCAGGGGCTGTTTCTGGTTCCATTCAGCATCATTGCTTAGAGTCATCTAACACAAGTGATCTGTGCACTGGATCCAGGTTTGGCAGCGAGATCCTACACACCGAGGCCCAGTGGCAGATCTGTGTTCATCTGCCAGCCCATGGAGGCCAGGGGCTGTTTCTGGTTCCATTCGCCATCACTGCTTAGAGTCATGTGACACCAGTGGGATCTTTGTTCCTTATCCAATTTCAGCTGTGGGCTAATATATGCAGATGCCCAGTGGCAGTTCTGAATCCATATGGTGGCCCAGGGTAAGAGTTCGTCAGCAGCCTCCAAAACGCCAAGGCCCAGTGGCAGTTCTGGGTCCATCTGCAGGCCCATGGAAGTCAGGGGCTGTTTCTGTTTCCATTCATCGTCATTGATTACAGTCATCTAACACCAATGATCTGTGCACTGGATCCAGTTTTGGCAGCAAGATCCTACATACCAACGCCCAGTGGCAGTTCTTTGTTCATCCGCTGGCCCAAGTAGGCCAGGTGATGTTTCTGGTTCCACTCATCCTCACTGCTCAGAATCATCTGACACCAGTGATCTTTGCTCCTGATCCAAGTTCTGTGGAGGCCTTGGACACATGGAGGCTCAGTGGCAGTTCTGCATCCATATGCTGGCCGATGATCCGAGTTCGGCTGTGGTATATGACACACCGAGGCCCAGTGACAGTTCTGTGTCCATCCCCCAGCCCAGGTAAACCACGTTCTGTATCCAGTTTCATTAGTTGTCACTGCTTATAGTCATCTGCCACCACTGATCTTTGCCCCTGATATGAGTTCGGTGGGGGCTTGGACACGCCGAGGCCCAATGGCAGTTCTCTGTCAATCTGCCATCCCAGGTAAGCCAGGTTCTGTTTCCAGTTTCACTCATCATCATTGCTTAGAGTCATCTGACATCAGGGATCTATGTGCATGATCTGTGTTCGACGGCATTCTACGACACTCCAAAGCACATTGGCATTTCTGTGTCCATCTGCCGGACCCGGAAGTCCAGGGGCTATTTCTGCCTCCTGTTGTCGTCACTGGTTAGAGTCGTCTGACACCAATGATATGTGCACCAGATCCAGGTTTGGTAGCGAGATCCTACACACCAAGGCCTAGTGGCAATTCTGTTTCCTTCGCTGGCCCAGGTGGCCAGGCGATGATTCTGGTTCCATTCGTCGTCACTGCTTAGAGCCATCTGACACCAGTGGTCTGTGCACATGATCCGAGTTCGACGGCATTCTATGACACGCCAAGGCCCAGTGGCATTTCTGTGTCCACCTGCCAGCCCAGGATCCGAGTTCAGGAACAGGCTCCAAAACGCCAAGGCCTGGTGGCAGTTCTTGTCCATCTGCTGGACCAGGGAGTTCATGGGCTGTTTCTGCTTCCATTTGTCCTCACTGCTTGGAGTCATCTGACACCAGTGATCCGAGTGCAGCAATGAGCTCCGACATGCCGAGGCCCAGTGGCAGGTCTGTGATTATCTGCCAGCCCAGGATCTGAGTTTGGCAAAGGGTACTGAAATGCTCAGGCACAGTGGCAGTACTGTGTCCATATGGTGGCTCAAGATCCAAGTTTGTTAGAAGCCTCCAAAACGCCGAAGCCCAGTGGCAGTTCTTTGTTCATCAGCTGGCCCAGGTAGGCCAGGTGATGTCTCTGGTTCCATTTGTCGTCACTACTTACAGTCATTTGACAGCAGTGATCTTTGCTCCTGATCCAAGTTCGGTGGAGGCCTTGGACACATGGAGGCCCAGTGGCAGGTCTGCATCCATATGCCGGCCCAGGTAAACCAGGTTCTGTTTCCAGTTCCATTAGTTGTCACTGCTTACACTCATCTGCCACCATTGATGTTTGCTTCTGATATGAGTTTGGTGGATTCTTGGCACCCCGAGGCCCAATGGCAGTTCTGTGTCCATCTGCCAGCCCAGGTAAGCCAGGTTCTGTTTCCAGTTCCATTTGTCATCACTGCTTACAGTCATCTGACACCATTTATCTTTGCTCCTGATCCAAATTCGGCTGCGGGCTCAGGAACACCAAGGCCCAGTGGCAGCTCTGTGTTTGTCTGCCAGCACAGGATCTGAGTTTGGCAACGTGTTCTAAAATGCCGAGGCACAGTGGCAGTTCTGTGTCCATCAGCTGGCCCAGGTAGGCCAGGGGATGTTTTTGTTTACATTCATCCTCACTGCTTAGAATCATTTGACACCAATGATCTGTGCACCTGATCTGAGTTCAACAGCATTCTCTGACACGCCAAGACCCAGTGGAAGTTCTGTGTCCATCTGCCAGCCTAGGATCTGAGTTCAGCAACAGGCTACGAAACGCCAAGGCCCATTGGCATTTCTGTGTCCGTTTCCCTGACCCGGGAATCCAGGGGCTGTTTCTGCTTCCCGTTGTCATCACTGGTTAGAGTCATCTGACACTAGTGATCTGTGCGCCGGATCCAGGTTTGGAGCAAGATCCTACACAGCAAGACCCAGTGGCAATTATGTGTCCTTCGCTGGCCCAGTTGGCCAGGTGATGTTTCTGGTTCCATTCGCTGTCACTGCTTAGAGTCACCTGACACCAGTGATCTTTGCTCCTTATCTGAGTACAGCTGTGGGCTCGGATATGTGATGCCCAGTGGCAGTTCTGAATCCATATCGTGACCCAGGATCCAAGTTCATCAGCAGCCACCAAAACGCCAAGGCTCTGTGGCAGAGCTGGGTCCATCTGCAGGCCCATGGAGGTCAGGGGCTGTTTCTGTTTCCATTCATCATCATTGCTTAGAGTCGTCTAACACCCATGATCTGTGCACTGGATCCAGTTTGGGCATCTAGATCCTACACACCGACGCCCAGTGGCAGTTCTTTGTTCATCCGCTGCCCCAGGTAGGTCAGGTGATGTTTCAGGATCCATTCGTCATCACTGCTTAGAGTCATCTGACCCCAGTGATCTTTGTTCCTGATCCAAGAACGGTGGAGGCTTTGAAGAAGGCGAGGACAAGTGGCAGATCTGCATCCATCTACTGTCCCTGGATCCGAGTTATGTGGTGGGCTCTGACATGCTAAAACACAGTTGCATTTATGCATCAATCTGCAGGCCTAGGATCCAAGTTTGGCTCCAGTATCAGACACTAAGAGTCCCAGTGGCAGTTCTGCATCCATCTGCCTCTCATGGACCCGACTTCTGTGGTGGGCTCAGACACGCCAAAGCCCAGTTGCATTTCTGCATCAATCTGCTGGCCCAACATCCAAGTTCAGAGTCATTTCTGACAGGACAAGGCCCAATGGCAATTCTGCATCTATCTGCCTTCTCTGGATCCAAGTTCTGGGATGGGCTTCAGCACTCCAAAGCCCAGTGGCAGTTCTGCATCCACATGCCAACCCAGGATCTGATTTCGGTGGCGGGAACCAACAAGCTGAGGTCCACTGGCAATTCTGTGTCCATCAACTGGCCCAGGTAGGCCAGAGGATGTTTCTAATTCCATTCGTCGTCACTGCTTGGAGTCATCTGATACCAGTGATCATTGCTCCTGATCTGGGTTTGGCGGCCGGCTTTGACGCGTCAAGGCCCAATGTCAGTTCTGCCTCCAACTGCTAGGCCAGGATCCGAGTTCGGAGGTGGGCTCTGACATGCTGAGTCCCAGTGGCAGTTCTGCCTACATCTGCCAGCCCTGGATCCTTGTTTGGAGGCGGGCTCTGACAGGCCCAGGCTCCATGGCAGTTCAGTGTCCATCCACGGTTCTAGGATCCTCGTTTGGAGGCGGGCTCACATGGGTGACGCGGGATGCACAGGAGGGTCACCCCTCCTTCTGCCCCCGCTCCTGTCCTGTCTCTTGGCCCCTGCTCTCTGTATATGTCCCATCACCCTGATGGGCCTCTACAAATCTACCAGCTTTGCACTGGGCCTGCCTGCTGAGAATATCTCTCTCTCTCTGTCTTTCTCTCTCACCCTCACTTTCCACTTCATTTCATTTATCTGCTCTCTGCTATTCCTCTGACACCCGTCGTCTCTTCTCCTGTCTCCCCAAATCACCCTCCCCCACGTCTGAAATTCTTGGTTCACGAAATTTCTAAGGTAGGTGTTCCATTGCTCAGTGTTCAAGTTCCATTATGTACTTTCCCCTTCAATGTAAAAAAAGAACAACATTTTGCTGAGAAAGACAGGGAGGGACTCTCTGTGACCCCTCTCCATGCCCATGCTTGGGTGAGCAGGAAACTGCAGTCATCATTTTCTCGGGCTGACCAAACAGTGAGACAGACACCCCTTCAGGTTGGTGTATATTCCAAGGATGAGGTCCAAAACCACATTCACTGAATCATTTGTGTTTTCAACATTATGCCTTTGGCAGTTTCTTCGCTCCTCTTTTAGGAATTCTGTCTCGACTTGAATGTTCAGGCATTTTGTTCTGCCCTTGAGCATGAGTTCAAGCTGACTTTGAGTTCTGAGATCCGGAGTACCAAGCCTTATTCGGGCTCGCTCATGAGAAATACATCTTATGATTAAGGCATCCTTCCAGTTACTGTTACCATGGAAAAACTGTTCAAATGCTTTTATGGAGGAATGTCATATTCCCCAAGATGTGCATCAATGGACCAAGAAAATCACAAGACACACATTACTGAACCAAATTTGTGTTTTGCAAGGTAACTTTTACAGGAAGTTTAAATTCCATATCTTAGATTAAATTGAAGGATCATGGGACTGCAAGTATTGGGGTGCACCAAATTATGTCAGCAGCAGGACAGAGTTCATGAGGCAGAGACAGAATCCTCCATATTCACTTATCTCAGCCTACACTAAACCTTGGTATGTCTGTGTGTCTCTCTGCTGTTTGACTGACATATCATCTCTCTGTATCACTCCCTGTCGCTGTCTCTGTGTTTCTCTGTCTCTCACTGTCTCTGTATCTCTGTATATGTCCCTTCACCTTGATGGGCCTCTACAACTCTACCTGCTTTGCACTGGGCCTACCAGCTTACTGGAACCCCTCTTATCTCTCTCTCTCTCTCTCTCTCTCTCTCTCTCTCTCTCTCTCTCTCTCTCCCTGGCCTTTTGCCTTTGCCTCTGCAACCTGGACTTGCTGAGGACTGTTCTCTACCAAATCTGATCCTTTTCTCTATCTGTATTGATGTGTCTTTCCCGCTGTGTGTGTATCTCTCTCCATCAGAGTACTGTGGAGCATGTTAAACCAGTCTAAAATGGGAAAATTAAGGTGTTTTTTCCTTGTCCTATAGATATCCTTCTTTTTCAAACATGTGAGTGTTTTCTGCCAAGTAGCTTCTATCAAAAAACGGCAGCTGATGTGTCTACTATTTACGTTTTTGCCAAAAGCAAAGTATTCCACTAAGGTCCTGCTAGCTGAATGAGACCCAGGAAAAAAGGTCCAAAGATTCACTCCAGATAAAGAGTTTTCAGTCTCTCAATGATCCCAGATTCCATTCCTCCTCATCTGGTACCTATCCCTGGGAAATCCATCCCTCATCTGACCATGCAACCCACTGTCACCAGGACTTCAGAAATATTTTTTTTCTAAACTAAATCTCATCTTCTACACTGCTGGCATCTGCCGAGGCTTAGGATGCCCAAGAGAGTTCCACACATTCTGGAAATCCCTGGAGCAACCAGGTAATCCAGGATGTAGTAGTACCTCTCTATGGTCAGGGCCACCAAAGATGTTCAATGCCCCTTCATCAAGAATAAGCAGTCTTTGGAACTTGACATCATTATACCCTAAGTTAAAAAGTCTAAGAACCCAAATTTGTGTAATCAGTGAAGGTGGGAATGAAAGGTCGTGGCATCTGGCTACCTGCCCATGACACCTCGAAAGGTGCACTCATTCACCCTGCCCTTGTTCAGTCCAGGGTTTCATGGCTACTAAGTCCGCAGGCACAGTTATAGTACTCTTTCCAAAGACAGGTC